>NC_037590.1:43255177-43588941 GCF_003073045.1 Pomacea canaliculata | reverse complement strand
AATAGATATTCTGATATAGAGATGAAGGGGGTACACAGGACTGTAATGTGTCCTTGTTTATTTCTGTCATTTTCGCCGCAATCCATAAGAACAAACAAGTCTCTCAATTGTCGTTTAGTGAATCATTACAATTCATAATCTCACTTCGGTGATTGCTGTTGCGGACTTCCCATATCAGCACCTTATCCAAATATGATGATTTATCCCTCTGTTCCAATCCTTAGTAACTTTCATTTTTATGATATGCACAGAGACAAGAGTGAAGTATGAGAACAGGATTATCTAACTAAACAAATTAATCCTTATATAACGTGATAAAGTGTCTGTACTAAATGATTTCGATTGGCTTTTGCGATTATTGGTTAATTAATATATAGTTAGTATGTGAAGGCAGAGAAATTATTGTGACAGAAGTAGATGTGGAAATAGTGGAGCCTGAGTAAGCAGGTGCAGGCAATTAACCATAGTTGCTGCTGAGATATGCATGCTGAGACACGGTGTTACATGAATGTCATAACAACATGTCACAGACCGTTTGTGGATATGTATCATATCAAAGCTGTCAGTGCTTTAGACTCGAAAAAAGAAAATAGAAACCGAAATAGTGGCAATTAGGGACGCCAAGCGAAAAGTGTTAGATAAAAAAAATTTTCTTTTACGAAAATGAAATGGATGTCTTTAAATTTTAATATGTTCTTTCACTAAATCACCTTGTTTTTAAGCTATTTTAGAAACAAACACAAAAATGGCTAGCAACTTGGATGAGAATTTATCTCAATACTGCCATTATGTGTGGCTGTTTATTTAAGGAGACAGTAATTAGTTGACAACTGCACGAGCGCTTAAAATCGCAACATCTGTGTCCTGAATATTACTGAGAACAACTCAGACTGTAGCTTCTCTGCGGACATAATTTAAGAAACTTCAGAGGTTTGATTTTTGCCATGAACACGTGGGATCGGAAGTTCGACTGTGAGTGAGTTCCAAACAGATTCATATACATTGCACATCATGGACAACTACAGCTGGGGAGCGATCCAACTCGTCCAGTGCTCTTGAGGTCTGCAGCCTCGTCTGCTGGTCTCTGACTGGAGCACCAGTGGGTCTTTAGCAGGATAATAGTTACATTGAGTTTGACTGCTATTTCTCCTTAAAACACAGACATACACACAAACTCAACATTTATTCACTAGCATACAATGTGTGTGTGTGTGTCTTACTTCTTTTTTCGAAGTCGGCATGTATTTCTCAACAGAAAAGCCGGCTTGTTCGCGAGTCGATATTTCAAAAGTTTCACTTCGAACGCTTCCAGCACTGCAATGGTGTATGTAAAAAATGAAAATACAAAGATTCCTGTGAACAGTTTACAAATATGTGCAAGAGAAAACAAACTTCTAACGTACTGTTATTGATCTCCTTCTTATGTGTACGTAAATAATTCTTTTTTTTCCCCCTTTTGTAAGAGTTAGGAGTTACATTTCACTCAAATAACGTGAACATGAAACCATAATACTAATTATTACTAAATTAAAAAGTTCTGTCACACATATTTCATATTTATTACAAAAATCAACTCCACTTGAATACAACATCTTCTATATAGCGACAAGTCCACCACTTCGTGTGGGACCAACCATCATCATCTACCTTTACACCTGAGACTCACTGCGTCTCGAAACTCACTGTCACTTTGGAAGGTGTGTGTCCTTCCTGTCGTGTCTTGCTGCACTTCTTTCGAAAATAAAATGTTTCCATCTTTTTAGGAGAGATTAAACAGTATTTTCCACACACATATATATAGATAAACTAATAGAAAGTCCAAACTCATACCAAAAAGTCAGCTAGTAATGCGTTCCCACATTCATTCATCAGATCACAAGATTTCAACTTTCCCAGCTTTAAGAATCAATCAGAACCTCTTCTCCATCAGAAAATCTTGATCATGTTTAAGTGATTGTTCTCCAACAATTCTTTATATATCGAAATGAATTAAAGGAAAAAAATGAAGCAGGAGCAAAACAAAATAAGCAAACATATGAAAGAAGTAAAACGCCGATAAACGAAATAGACGAAAGAGAAAATGAAAATCACACCAACCAAAAAATTGATGGAGTAGCAAATAAAGATTTAAAAAGAGCTTGATGTTAACCAGTTTGTTTGATGTTGTTAGCAGATTTTTCAATTTTAAGGATTACTTACAAGGATGTGACATCTCAAGTGTCAAGCAAACTTGTCATACTCGCATTGGGGCGTCCTCGTGACCAGAGTTCACTTTGCTGTCGACTGTTTGCTGTACATACGAAGCAACATTCTGTAGATGGCTCCATCTGCTGCCCTCGTGTCAGACTCTCCTCCATTGGCAGACCTGAGGGACTTTCGTCTCCCTCCTTGAGGAAGATAGTTGTCACAAGGTACTCTGAGACAGAACAACTCTATCTCTTCACACGCTGCAGCATCGTCTATTGGCAAAGTTTCGTTCTTGTGTTTTGGCTCTCGTGTTGTCCTTTATATTGCAGTTGATTAGCGTGTTTATTCTGAATGCAAATCTATTAAACATGATTCATAAAATAAAATAATTAAGTAACTTTACTGAAACATTTTTCGAGGTTCCCTCATCTGACAAGCGAGAAAGAACTTCTGTAACATTACCCTTCTGCTGAATTTTTTATCCACTCGTGTCTGAGAAGGCTCTTGTTAGCACTCGCTTTCTAAGCTCTTTGAAACTAAACAAACATCATAATCATCCACTAACACAGTAATATCGTAAGAACTTGATGTGTACCGTAATTTACTATATAAGAAAAACAGCTTTTGGCTGAAGATAACATAAAAATCTTTTAAAGAAGATACAAAGTATGAAAATACAGTAGGATTCAATGAGGCTTTAGCAAATAAAAAATACGAATTCATAGCATAAACACAGAGGTCGAGCTTCCGGAGCAGCAGACAGTTGAAAAATAAATACAGGCAAACGACAGGTGAAAAATAACTATGGGTAATGTTGACAGCAGCCTGTGTGAAGTTTAACAGTTTGTCTTTGATAACAAACTGACTATGAAACTCCTCTACCTGTGAGACAGGTTTGATCTGACAGAGTTTCCCAAGCTCTGAATCTTTCGTTGGTTGTCCGAGATGGGCTGATAGTCTGGGCGTGCGGATCGTTGGCGAGGCTGCTGATGTCCGACTCCGCGTTGTCGTCGTTCTCGCTGACTCTCGCGCGCGGCGCATCTCGGGAGTCGGCCGAACCCCATCTCATGGCTCCAGATGGAAATCTGATACAGAGTTCATGAAATAGCGCTACAAAAAACAAATCACTTTTGCCAGCGATTCCACAACACCTTGTTTTACAAGTTTCATAGTAACATTAGGTGTGATTACTACATCATCGTACCTCCTGTAATTGTGGTTTGTCTTATTTTGTATCGCGGGTCTTTGTATGATTAGTAATTGCACAAACCGATCTGTCGGGGAGAAGAACTATTTTAACGGAGAAGAAATTTAAACCAAAAAGTAAAATGCAGCTGATTTGTCAATAAGGAAATGTCATATAGCTAAATCCAAAAAAGTTTAGTGTACCTTACCTTCTCTTGCAATCGTTTCAGCTGAAAAAATATGGACAGTTACAAACTATGCATACTATATATTTATATATAATATAAAACTATATTTAATTGTAGATAATTATTGTATATTTTTTTTAATATTTGACATATTTGGACATCCCTAAATAATTCTATGCCCAATGAAAATTAAATTCTTAAAACAAAAAATTATAAGAAATAATAAATACGAGAATGAATTCATACAACACAACCACTTCAGCACCTTAGTACATTGTTAGGAAACACATCGCATGATAATAAAGAAGAAGTTTACACACCTGGGTGCGCAGAGTCTCAGCCTGGAAGACAGAAAAGGCAACAATCATTAAGTGTAATTTGTAGGAATTATTGCTAAAGGTTATATTTATTTTTATTGCTAAAGGTATATTTATGAAAAGTAAAATTTGCAGACCAGAAAAGCAAATTACAAACAGAAGGCGTGGGTAAACATGACGACCGACGGCCTTTTATTCTAAAATATGTTTTATTTTGTTGTTTGAGAAAACTAAGGTACATTGGTGTACACTAATAAAGATTTACTGCGTGTTAAAGACATTGTCGACTGAAAGTAAGAGTATGCTCCTCTTCTTTCCCCTGATAAACCTCTCAGATCGTCTTTTGTTTCATTCAGGCGGAGGTAAGCAGGTCAGCGTTACAGTTACGACTTGTAACACTGCAGTCAACCTCCCTGTGACATGTTTTTATCTACCATGATCTCTCTAGTGCACAAGAAAGAAAGCTGTTCCTCTGACATAAATCTCCCCGACTAGAGAGACTGACAAGTGTTCACGGAGTCATTGAAACGATAACTCTCCTCTTCAACCTTTGGACGAAGTAAATTATCTCCCTTGTGCTAGTGACGTCTACACAAAGTTTCTCGCGGAGTCGACAGCTGAGTAGCTCCAAAAATTGAATAAAGGTGTCTAGATTGCCTGGTACTGGTGATGGGTTATTTAATCAAGCTAATTTTCTCATTGAGCTATCACTATATAAAACCATTTGATCAAAACAGTAACAACACCAGTGGCCACCACAGCTCACAACTACCACTTCCCCTTGTGATAAGTGAACACGAGGTGAGCAACTTATTCCGGCAACAAATGTTTAGGAAAGCAGCTGGCACTGACTGTGTCTCCTACTGTACCAACTAGTCCTCTTCTGTCTGGAACACAGTCCCTCCCCATCCCCATCCCCATCTCCATCTCACTGTGGTCGGACATTGTTTCAAAGCATCAGTCATTGTCTCTGTCCCGAAGAAAGCCATGGTGGAATCACAAAATGATTACAGACGGCGGCTTTCACAAGGCACTTTTGGAGTGAAAACAATCATTACAACTATTATTTCAGCTTCAACCCCTGTTCTGATATCATTATATTTTTCTGCAACATCTTTTATGATGTTGTGGTCCCATACAAGGAGAAAACTACAGGTACCTGGTCAAGGTCTCTCGAAACACGTCTTTCTGCAAAACAGCAAAAAGTAGATTATAAACAAGTTTATATTTATTCTTTTGAATTATATCGACATGTACATTGGACTGTTTGTGGATGAAGCAGACACAAAAAATACTAATTATAATAATAGAATGAGATGTGCAATGTGTGATCACAGATTGATGAGTTTCATATCATAACAGCTTTAATAATTTAGATTGTCATTGCAACATTGTAAACACTGCAGATATTTGAAATAAATAATATATATAGTAGTTTCGTATTTAAATAATATTACAATACAGAATTATTTTGTACACAAATGATAAGAGTTAATGTCAGATCCTGATATCTGATTATTGCTACTATGGTGGAGGTCAAACACACTGCACCGATGCCCTCCTCCCAGGGCCCCATCCATCTCACAACGAGGCTGAGGTTATCAGTAAAGGTCAGAGGGCACTGAGTCGACAGGAAACAGTTGTAGTACACCCCTTGCTACGCACCCGGGATACATCACATTGCATATTTGCCTTCAACACCCGAGCCTTCAGTTGTGTGGATCCTGATTTACCGGCTGCTAAAGTAAGCAAGACCTCGATAAGAGGCTCAAATAATTGTTTAACTCATCTTTCAGAGGGAAGAACTTTAGAATGTTCCTGACGAACAGAATAATAACTAAAACTAGTGACAGTCACCATCGGTGCAAACAGATAATAGTGTGTGTGGGTGTGGGTGTGTATGTGAATTTTAGTTGGATACACGCTACACAAACAAATAAACATTCAAACACTACCCCAGGAATAAAATTATCACACACACACACGGAGGAGCAGTCATGTAGCATGACAAGCAGTGTGGACTGGATACCCGATCTGTCTATGATCAACCATTCTTGCTCCTCAGTTAATTTCGTGTTTCATTAACCAACTACTGTGACTGTGAGGATAAAGTTGACATCCTTCTGTCCACAAACTACTTGACATGATTTCTTGTCCACGTGAGATGTGAGGAGCAGAGGCTGGTGTCTGTGTGTCGCCCTCCATTGCTGTCAGACGGAGAAGGTCTACAATCCAAACAAACATGTTTCGCTGTTTGCTTTTGCATTGTTAGGTGCGGTCCTTCACGGTTTTATCAATCGCATTCCACTTGTACCCGTCGACATTTAGCTGAGGCTACAACTGTGTCACGTGCAGACAAAAATCGAAGAAATCAAACGTTTATTCGTCCTCTGCTAAAGTCTGACATTTTAACTGACAGAAAACTGCGCGAACGCTCAGACGCCATGACAAACAGTTCAAAAAAATGTCTTTGATATTTTTGTACTCACCTGGAAATCCTGCTGGGTAGCCGTTAATGGTGATAAACAAACAAAGGCACACACAAAGTAACACGACGACCGAGTGGATCATGTTGCAGCCCAAGTGCATCCCCCGAGATGATAAAAGCGATGTCGTCTGTGGCGAAGTAGACAATCCGAGGTTTGTGTTGTTAGCTTTGTGAGATTGTTGTGAAGATGAGTTGTGTGTGGTGTACTCGGGGTGCACAGCCTTGTCGTGTAGCTGTTCGCCTCTCAGTCTCAAGTGCTCCACTCCAGGTGGTGAGACGGTGACGACCACAGTGTGGTGGCGCGTACCCGCTGTACGGTGTCGCCACACACAGGTGGGCGGCGAGATTGGGAAATGTCGTGATCATGAGGAGACAACCGTGGCTGGCAGGAAGTTGTCTCCCTTGAGTTACTAAACTGCTTAGCAATCGTTGGTAAAGATGCTTAGCTCGCATGATCATGCACTCTTGTCATGCTAAAGCCCGTACACACTTACATACGCACAAGCACGCACCCGTGCGTACACGCTGATAGCCTCTCTCTAACTCTTTATCTCTCTCAATCACACACATACACTCTAACACACACAAACACAATTACATAGCCTACACCTGTGTGACAAAGTACACCCCTCCTCTCCACGACCACACCTTGCACGAGGCGTTGTGTTGATTCTCACCTGCACGTGCACGTCTGGGGTGGGCGAGGTCTCAACGATCTGATGTGAGCATCAAGTACAGTGCACCTCGTGAACTACAAGTCAGACAAGGACTCAAAAAATAAGTCTTGGTCTCTATGTCTTATTCCCAAGTATTTATAAGTCTTTTTCTAATCTGTCAACTCACTAATGTCCATGTCAAACGAAATGTCCAATGTCAAAGTCCAGTCATACAGGATCACCTGGTCATAGGATGGACAGTCCGGTGTGCAACACAGTGAAGCTTAACTGTCCTGGGTTCAACTCTCGTCTCGGTGCCTGCTCTTTCTCTGTATGTGACATCTGTTCATAGAACTGGCTAAACTGCACTGATATAACCCCGATAACAGAATGACAAGAACACATGTAAATCGCGCAGGTACTGATGTTGACATTTTCCCTCAAACTCTCGTATCTTTTTCAGTATCTGACAGTCGCAAGCTTTACAACAAACAAGCCAATAAAGATGGTTATGGCACAATCATTATCATAAAATATTCAGATTTAATGGAAGCCATTTGCTTCTCAGTATCGAAACTATCTCGAAAATTATTAACTGCAGCATTTATTAAAAGTTCCTTTTATCTTTTGTGTTTTGTGTTTATTTACTTATTTTAGTACACAGAATCCTCATAATGTGGTGGTGATGTTTCAACACTGTATTTCAAGAAACTGTATGAGTCAAGATGGTCAATGCTCTGTCTGTCACCAGGCAGCCAACGGAAGGTCGCTGCGGTCGTTTCCAGAAGGGAATCAATGTGTCACGATCCCTGGAAGAAGATCCGGACAACGACTGGCAAACGTCGATGCCATTCGCTGAAGAAAAATAAGATCATTAGAAGCTTCCTTTCCTGCTGATCTCTTCTTTGTGGCCTCGATCTTTGCTCCTCCTGCTCCTGTTTCTGTCCTCCACACTCTCTCGTCTTTGTCTTCCGCAGCCAGCGAGGCAGGGCGTCTGACATTTGCGTCTTGGCGATGACTCCAGGGACAGGATGCCAGTCACGAGTGGTACAGTGGATCAACATCAGGAAACCTTTACATGGGATTAGGTTTCAACAGTGGTAGAGAACAGAGTCCAAGAGTTTAAAATGTTGACCTACATAGCTTTTTTCCATTTTTTCACATGAAATCCTTCAGCCTTTGTTGTCGATACGAATCACTCGGGATTTAGAATCACTGGTGAAATAAAAATACTTGTTATCTTGTTAACGAAAATAAACTGACAGTAAAGGCAGTCAACACAATAATGAGCGAGAACACTGAGACCGTTGTGTTTGTTATTTATTTACACTCATTAGTTTTGCAAATGCTCCTACAGGCAATTTCTCCTTCAAATCACAATAACTTCTTCAAAGCGATCTTATCAAAAAGTTTTTTTTGTTCAAAACTAATTCTGTTATTAAAAAGTGAAATCAAAGAAACGCAAACTGTCGACTACAAGCACTTGTACAAAGAAGAGAAAATTCTTGTTTCCCCGTTTAGCCTCCTGTGGGCGGGACGATGACGAGGGCGGCCATCATTTCATTTCTAAAACCTTTCAGGACAGGATGTTCTTCCTGAAGAAGTAAATGAATACAATGGATGCAATATCAGCGATCCTGCTGTGATAAAGTGAGGCAGCAAAGGAGGAACCCAGGCACTTCGCTGGTTATATGGGTAACTTCAGGTTATCTTCCTCTTTTGTCGGCAAGAGATCGTCATGAGAGGTATAAACACAGTCACTCTCTCTTCTAAGTCTGTGGGGAGAGCGGGCGATGGAGGCTGGTAATGACACTCTACGAGTTTAATAGTTTCCTTTATCTTCTTTCCTTTCGAGAATTCAATCTCGGCTCTCCACGAATAGATGTTCTCTATTTTCTATTTTAAAATGGCCTGTCTGTTGAAGTGGGTGACAGTGAGGAAGGCCATATAAAAAAGTAAATAAAATCTTTTGCCACACGTACTAATGATGCATGTCATGCACCATGTGAAGAAATTATGGAATATATGTCATGGCTGTTGATAAACATTTCAGTGTGATATAGCTATTAGAGTGTTACTAAAGATTTTTATCAATCATTTTTACACCTTTACACCTGCCTACTTTTTGTGACAGACAGTTGAAATTCCCATTTGATCAGTTTCTTGTAGTTCTTCCCTGCCAGTCGCCTTGTGCAGCCCTCTGCTATACCCCGGGTACCATCTCGGGGCCCTGAGTAGGCAGTGTCTTATGTTGTCATCTCTCTGAAAACAACCAAACCAACATGATTTCACTTTTTTATTTTATACCCTGATAGTGGACGTTGAAGAATAAGTATATCAATATCAATGTCCATTGGGCTCTGAGAATTATAATAATATTATAATACTCAATGTACCCGTTACAAGAAACGTCTACCCTGAATTTACCTGTAACAAGAGCCTTCCATCTCGAAGTAAACCATCTCTTCCCCGTTCTCGTCGTCTGCTGCGATGCACAATTACCATGACAACCAGACTCAGACACATTAGTCCTACCCCGATGGCAGCTCCAACCTTGAGGGCTGTGACATAGTGTTGTGTATGTTTGGTGTTACACAACCTTCCTAGTTAGTAGCCGCTCGGATGTGTTTGTAAAATTCAACAAAACAATATAAACAGTAGCAGTTACATGAATGTGTTTGACGAGACTATAAGAGATGCGAGAAACAAACGAACAAAATAAAAAAAAAGGAGTTATAAAATAGGAAAGAAATAAAAAGCAGAGGAAAAGAAATGCTACATAAAGGAATAAACTAATCTGATAAACATAAAAGTAAAGATTTTTAAAAGTAATAACCAAAGTTTTACGGAGTTTGAGAAGAATGTTACCATCATCTATCATCTGTCCTCAAGAAGTCTTATGCAATGACCGTCTAGCGGCGGTTGCACAACATACAGTTACAGACTAGCTGGATGGTCAACTCTTAGCAAACAGCTAAAATATCGTAACAAATGAATTCACTAGTTTAGCCTAGTCCTGTGAGTCATTCACACGATTGTCCAGTCGGGGCAGCGGGAGGGAGGGGAATATGTGTTTTTACTCCAAGCAAACAACTAAGGGTAGGACCCTGTACTCTACATGTTGTCCTTTGATGTTTGTCTACCTTACGCTCACTCATCCGTAAACATCCTTGTGGAAAAAAAACCAAAGATGCTTACTGTGACTTTGTCTTGCAGGTAGACTTTTGTCTACACCTGGGTGGGAGGTAGAGGACACTGCAGGTGACGTGGAGCCCTCGTGTGTCACGTGCTGTCTTTCACTTAGGCTGGCCGGCCTCGCTGGCGGGTCGTTCTGACCTCCTCGCGCTCTTCACTTCAAGTCTACGTGGTCGTCTGCGCCGGCAAAGCTGGTAGATGACACACCGCAGTCACCTCCCTTAGCAGCACCCAAGGTATCGGTTGTACCTGTAATCCACTGAGACACCGTTACACCAGGTGAGGGGACCAGAGGGGTACCTGTGGAGGTGTTCTTACCCGTATGGTCTGCGGGCCAGCCATGGTCTAACCTTACAGTACCAGAAGGTGAAGGGTAAGCACTGCTCACTTCTTGCTGTAGACTGTCAGCACTGGGAGAACTGAAGAAGAGGCATCAGAATCATCTGTCACATATATCCCTGAGGTTACCAAGGAAACTTTCAGTTGGGAATTTTCTCGCAAAGGTTCGCTACCTGGAGGAGGAGCAGGTTTGTATAGTAGTGTAGTCGCAGAAGTTGCCGGAGCTTGTGATAAACTAGAGGAAAAAACAAACATCTCACGACGACCACTTAAATTCGGTGAAACGATGTTTGAAGAAGCGAGTTCCTCAGATTCTTGTGGGTATTCCATGGAGTTTGGGAGTTTTGTTTGTTTCGACACAATAAATATCGGATCTAAGTCTCCAACTAGTTTTGTCAATATAGATAAAGAAGAAAGCTGATTTTCCAGTAGAAATGATGGGGTAGGTAAAAGACTACTCTCTTTCTGCTCTTCGAGAATTGAAGATGATGTGAGGGAAATGATAGAAGCGTCTGGATGGCTGAGGTAGAGAGTCCTCCAACCTTGAAGATGTCAGCGGACCAACATTTAAACTGTGTTCACCCAACAGATAACTCAAACTGTCATCACCTCCAGAATTATATTGCATGTCTTCTAAGTTCCTGTGATGATGATACACATCCTTGGTCCGCCCAGTGTCAAAGGCAGGTGTTGCAGGTATGGTAGGCATAGTTGCAAATGCAAAACTGGGATTTATCACGAAGGAGGTCAAGAGGTCGCTTGTAGGAGAAAGGTCACTGAGAGGGTTAAGTCTGTCAAAAGTAACTGTCTTGCTTTTCATAGCCGGTGCAGGGGTCTGGAAAGATATGCTGAGTGGAGAAGGCTGAATGTTTACAGACTCAAGGAATTTATTTGCGATAAATGCTGTTGATATTTCCTGTAATATTATGTCTTCGTAGGTCACAGAATTTCTTGCAAGAAAAGACGATTTTAGTTCTAATAAAATATTATTTTTTTCTTGGAATCCAGAGAAAACTGCAGAATCAGGAAGCTGGTGCTGTCCCAGTGTGCTAGGTGTAGCCGCCTTTAGGAGTCCGGTACCTGCTTTACTTCTGTTTGATACCATTTTCAGGCTTTCGTGAACTAAGGGAATTTCTGTTATATCGAGACTTTGAACTCTGCTGGAGCTCTGTGTGTTCGGTCCTGGACTTGAAGCCTCTTTTGTTTTCCCGACATCTGCAGTTATTCCTTCCTTCCTTGGATGGCATAGTGCAGTACCCGAAGTCAGATGGAGGACATCAGACAGGATTTCCATGTTGCTAGTGTTTCCAGGTGAGCCACGTGACAGAGTGTCTTGGTTGCTAGGCATCGTACCTGTTGCCAGTCCTGTGTTTCTAGTGTTACCTGGAGCTAGATGAGGTCGGATTTCCTCGGCGACAGAGGTCAAAGGGACTGTCTGAGACAAGGTAAGGCTTCTAGTTGTTGTCTCTGACAACATTGTTTTGCTAGGTGTCGACAGTTCTATGTTTCTAGTACTAATCTGAGTGTTGTCAGAGGGGCTCCCCATGGCGAGAGTGTTGCTATGTGTTCTGTCATACAAGGTTTCATGGGAGCCAGTGATTGTTTGTGTAGACCATGAGGTTTTCTTACCTCGGGCGTTGCTAGGCTTTGTATCTGATAAAGTTTCTTTATCGTTAGCGGTACTTGGTGTTGTATCCGACAGGATGTTGTTAGGTGTTGTATCTGAGAGGATGATATCAGCGTTAGTAGGGGCCGCAACTGAGATCAGCTTTGTGGTGCTAGCATTACTGGGTGTCCACTGTGGTACGATGTCGCTAGTGTAACTAGTTGTATCTGACAGGGTGTAACTAGGTGTTGGATAGAGCCACATCTCCCTGCTGCCGGAGTCGCTTGCTGCTGTATCTGCCACCAGAGGTCGCAGTAAGTTGCGATGTGAATCGATTGACGGTGACAAAGGGAGGCCACCCTGCTGCTGCGACCAGGGTTTGGCCCTCGACACTGGCAGGTAGAGTGTGACACCAGTCTTAGTGCCACTCAGCTCTCTGCCATTAGCCTTTCCTCCATTCCTTGTCTGCCATTGATTCCGCAGACTGACAAAGCCAAGAGCCTGGCGGTAGGTGGGAAGGTCTGGCGGATCAGACGAGGCTGAAGAGGATGGATGGAAAGCAACTTGGTTGTCTGCTATTCTCTGTTTTTAGAAAACACCAATCGTTTCTTAGTGTATGGAAATGTTAGGCATCATTACTATACATAATCATTTGTCATTGTCTAGCCTATTTTTCTATTTTTCAATTTTGTGTGAAGTCGAAGATAATAGAGCAAAAAATTAGTTTTAAGATGAGTAAGATAGCCGCGCAAATTAATTTTACTAAAGAAGAAAAAGCCAAAAGATAATAATAGTGACCGGATGTAGCAAAAGCAAAAGCAAAAAAAAAGCACGAAAAAGAGAAGAGGATGAAAAAAGCAGGCTAACTTTCAAAAATAATTTTAATTGATGTTTAGTTACATAATACTTCATTGCATTATTGCATTTCTACCGTGTATCAGTCTATAATCTTCCCCAGCCAGCCTGGCAGTTCACCAATCTGACTTCCCACTTCAAATTTTCATCATTATTTTATTCATACATCACACACGCCTCTCTCTCTCACACACACACGAGGTACCCACATACCAGTCTAGGAAACACTTCGTTGTAATGCGGCAGCAATTCAAAGTGATTGATGACAATTTTTCTGTCACAACACAGATACCAATAAGGAAACCAGCTGAAAAGTGGAGAAAATAATATGTTACCCCTCTTGTTAGCAAAGTTTTACAGAAATTAAGATATTATATAGATATTCATCTAGCTTGCCCTTGATTATGCAAGAAGAAAAAAAATTTTGTTGAGAACAATCCATGTTTATAACAGTTTCTGCAGTCGGTAACATCAAACTACCCGCGTTTTCTACATTATCAACGTGTCGTCAGTCGTCGCCTGTTGTCTGAAGGCTGTTGATGACACATCGGTAGCTGCCTGACTCACCGACATAAGCAAGTCACGTGTCTCATTGTGTGATGGCGACCTGTGGGGGTGGCGGGTAGTCACGTGGTACTCTCCCAGCAGCCCCCTGGCGTCCACCTGACAACAGAAGTCAGAGAGGCGGGTGTGTAGTGTAGTCACCATAACTTGCTGTCGGAACTGTCAACATTTGCTGAGGTAGTTTGAACTAAGCGATAAACAAGCAGTAAATAGACTGACCAAGGGACACGCAAGAAAAGACTGACAGACACGCGAGATAACAGACTGAGTGAAGATTACCACATAGTTGTGTTTGTTCTTCTTGTTCTTCTTGTACTCTTTCTGCTTTTTGTACTGGTTCAGACATTACATCAGTAAAGGAATAAACAGTGAAATAAAGTAAAAGGCTTCGAAAGTAGCATTTAATTTTATTTAAGATTAACAGACAATATAATTTAAAAATCAGTTTAAGGATATACTTCTAAAGTATTTTTTCTCAATTTGCTAAAGTGGTGTTTAAACTAATTCTTAATGGATTTTGTAAGTGTAGGATAATAATGGTCTTGTAAACTAGCGGCAATAGAAGCAGGGAATGACACCACAATAAAATAATTGACAAACACACGAACACTTATACACATATTATTTATACACTCTCTCACACGCGCGCCTCTGCACACAAACATGTGCATCTTCTGCATGTAATCACACACATATATATATGATCATGGATTTACCTCTCGTCACCAATGGTGACCATTGTCTTGCGGTACCTGGATCGCCAAAAGTAGACGCCGTCTGTAGTCTAAGACTCAGAATAAACAAACTCCACAAGAGTAAGACACTTTCATGAGAAGCCATTTAAACAGATAGTTTGTTCTTTCACCGATACAGGTAATCTTCACCTACTTGTAGTTGTCCAGGTATCAAAACATGGCCACACTTTTCCAAAATTGGTCTCTGCCCCACGAGGCCTGAGGTGGCGACAGGTGAGAGGTTTGTGGACCAGAAGGTAAGGAAGCTCTGTGTGAGCAAACAAGACCAGCGCTCGTTAGACGAATTTACAGGACCCTCGGAAGACGACCTGCACTTAATGACAGTTTTTCAAGCGAGCTGGTCTGTCATGTTGACGTGGGAAACCAAGCCATACCTTTCTTCAAATCCAGAAGTTGGCCCCACATGTCATCTCTTGTCATTAGGGAGAACTTCTTTGTTTGCACCGACGGCTCACCACAAAAAAGCTCTTATCTGAAAGGCTGCTAATGAGGACAAGTCATTACTTCTTATGTCTAATTAAAAGAATCACAGTGGAGAAAAGCACTGTGAGAAAATAAGGAATTAACACGATACTAACACAAACTGTAATTTAGCAATAAAATGTCAACAAAATTACAGAATAACTCAGACTAAACCAAAAAGCAAGCACTCACTAGCTTCAGCCTGCTCTAGTACCATGAACAAGTCACCTTGGGGTCGGTTGGACTCTATTGTAAAAAAAACTTTACTACTTTATCAGAATAAAAACACTTTGTTCTAATCTTTTTTCCAGTTAACATTATAATGTATTATAAACTCCAAATAATATTGCACAACACTGTACATGTGAGAGTTATATATCGAGAGATTTTTACTGTAGGCGTTGGTTAAACTACCATTTGCTATGTTTTGCACATAAAACTTATTACAATGGATACAGATGAATTTGTTTTTCTCGTCCATTGATCTACAACAGCATCTCTTGAGGTGTCCTGGAGGATGCTTGGTGGTGCTTGGAGTAGATGATGGTGCGTCTAGTGAAATGCCACGCCTGTGATGATTTGTTTGACATTTTGCATCCTCTTCTTCACTTCCAATCTTTGACTTGCATGTAGAGTCCCCCAGGCAAGAGCCAGTTCCTTCAACTTTTTTTTTCGTTTATCTTTCTTATGATCTCCAAAGCTGGATACATTTCAGTAAAAATGACACACGCGAATCTTGAAGGTAGGGAAAAATATTTATCTTAGTATACTTACATGGAAGGTACTATGAGGTTCGTTTCTGTAAATCCACACAGCTCTTTCCAGTTCTAAAAATGTTTACTTGATAACTTCTTTGGTTTACGATAATAATGTAGACTACAGTCTAAATAAACATTAAAGGACGAAGGTCTTACAAGGGTGCAGCGGAGAAGGAAGGACAACATGAGGCTGTGTTGTAGGGCTGCTAATACAGAAACAAGAGGTCGGATCTGTCTTCAGCTGTTGGCTCATTTCTTGCTAATAAAACCTAGCAGTCAGATCATCACAAAGATCAGGTCTTCAATAAAAGAAACATCAGTCATCTATACAACTTCCAGGACAGTCTTTAATTTCCCATTAATCAAACAGATGACAGTCAGAAAGGCCGAAGAGATGAAGATGGTTGGCTGCTGTCTGTAAGAAGAGAACTCACTTGCCCAGGGTGGACAAGAACAGCAAAGACCTCCACTACTCTTGAAACAACACAGACATCAGGATTACATTTACATTAATAAGATTTTAGACTATGGGAAAACTCACACAATATGTTAATTAATTTGTGTACAATCGTACCGCCATGACTTTAGAATCTTTCTTCGCAATAATTTGTAAACATGAATTTCGACAACAGAGGAGTTAGAGAGTTGTTGATCCACATTAAGATGAGTATTTGTTAGCACTGAGCTATATTCAGTGGTTTAGAAAAGATTTTGCACCATACTAGGTCTTTAAGTGGTAACACAACCTTGCTCGACATGAAAGTTTCGGCGGATCGGAGGTGTGTGGCTATTTTCCTTTAAACATTTGAGACATTCTTTCTGCCCCGACGAGCAGCGGAGAGACAGCTGTCATCCTGAACATTCACATTCTCAAACACATGATTCCTTCATGCTACATCTGTGTAAACAAGAGGAAATGCGGCAAGCATGATCCATCCAGTGTGTCCTCTTCCATTTCACGCTTCATTAACTCGCGCGATGGCCAATGATGTTCCACCTGCAAAACTGCAGCTTTCTTTAGGCCCTCATCAGCAGCAACTGTTCTGCACACACTCAACTTTCTAACCCTACACTTCAACTGACGCTCACAAGAAAACACTTAAATGAAGTATTTGTTGAGTTTGTAGTGAAAATAAAAACCTTCACTTGGTCTGATTGAGCAAGAAACTCTAACTGTAGTGAGTCCCACAACATTCATTCCTAAAGGGTATATACAGATGAGTCTTCCTGAAACAGAGTATTCCTACTGGACTTATTCTAAGACTAAATAGTATAATGGATTACAAAGATGTCGGGGAATCGGTTCCATCTGTTTATATTTACTGTCAACTCATGAAAAAAAAAAAAAATAAAAACTACGAGCTTCGCTATCGTACACAGGCTGTGTATAAACACCGGCTAGAAGCTAGGTATCCATGTTGATATGTAGTTCATTAGTTCCTCAAGCTCTGGGACTTAGTGATGTTACAAACAACTATTATAAGATGGAACAACAGTAATGAACTGACCTGCAAATATGTGTGAAGTAAATGTTTCATTACTGACAAAGAATTACAGTGTACAGTAATAAATAGCACTTATATTCAGATTATCAATTTATTTTTCTATACTTACTAGAGAAAGAGAGAGACATCCACAAAGAACGAATCATAGACATGCACAATCATAAAAGCAGAGATTTATTATATATAGTATATAAAAAGAGAAAGAGAGATGTGACTTGCAGTTCTACAACTATGTACCAGCTAGATAAAAACACCAAGAAAATCTGACTTTAAGAAATAAATATAAAATTGGAAAAGTAAGCGACAAAGAAAATGATTACTTAATTAACCATGCATTCAAACATATAGCAATAAATTTCATCCTTTCTCACTTTTCATAATAAAAGTCTTCGGCAAACGTTCACTTGTAGCAAGTCTTGGTAACTGCCGTCAGGTCTGGTAATCCACTACACAGTCTGTGCGCAGTTGCCGCCCTTCGTCTGTTCAGTTGGGTCCAGCGCACCAGCCACAAGCCAATGATGAAGACAGAGTAAGAAAACGAAAAAATAATTTAAAAAAAAAACTCAACAGCTTCCACATAAATAATTTGCACTATTAATTAATCAGTTTAGTTAGGACTTCACAGTTTGGTCAGGACTGCAGACAGACAGAGAGAACAGGTTCTTGCCCCGTCCCAGTCACGGACACTCAATGGTCAGCAAACATCTCTTTTTTTCTCCATCTTCACCATTCAGAAGAGTGGAGCCCTCAGTGATCCTTACATCAAAGAAAAAGCGGCCGTTATGAGACACATCCACGCTCGGGCGCACGCGCGCGCACACACACACACGCGCACGCGCGTTTTCCGTTCTCATCCGAACAAAACAGGCTTGTGACAAGAGATAAAGAGAGATAAAGAGTGCGAAAGACGCCATGATGGCATGAGACAGGTGTTCCTTTCGCACCATTGCCTAGTGGAGTAAAAGGCAAAGACATACACAAACCTTTGTACTGTCGCCAAATCGTGTGCCCAGCCCTACTGACAGCACTGAGTAAAACATCGTTACTAACCGAGCTTTTTACAGACAAGAATTGAGAGAAAGACAGGAAGACGACAAGAGGCCATGAATTCCTTGTTGTTTGTTGTTGCCGCAACATCAGTAGCCTGGTGCACACAGGCGGCTGTGTTGACAACGCCGGGCTCTGTGTGCACGTGGAATGGTCACACCTTCTCGGAGGGGGAGCAGTACAAGCCCGACCCCTGCACCTTCTGCTTCTGTCGGGACGGGAGGGCGGCGTGCGCTGTGGCCGACTGCATGATGCCCTCGTGTGTCGACCCCGTGCGCCAACCCGACAAGTGCTGTCCCGTGTGTCCCAACGGTAACAACAACCGTCTTCATTTTGTTTCTCCGATTTTCTCGTCCTCCTCTGTCTCTATCAGTCTTTCTCATTTCTCTCTCTCTCTGCATGCAATGAAGCAACGGGAATAAGACAGTCTGTGGGGAAGGATAAGAAAGATGGTTTAAAAGCACTTCGGGTATTTCAAAGAAACAGTATGCATTAATACGAGCAAACACAGTAGCGCATGCATACCAACACACACACACCTACCTCTATGGTCTATATGTACACAAAAAGAGAGAAGCAGTTGTAGAATATAATGAATGAAAGCCGTCAGCCCATTGAAACAATTAAAACCCATACCTCATATTTGGTTTTTTGCTAAATTTAGTATCCTAGATAATCACCTTTATTGTAATAATTATCACTTTGTGTGTTTTACTTCTTTTCAAAGGTCAAAACTGTCGAGCGTTTGACGGAAGCATCATTCCAGCTGGGAAACAAGTGAAAATCAACGATGGAACCACCTGCGTGTGTCCCACCGGTGGACTTATTTACCTGTCGGGTCTGATGGCAGAGTGTGTTAGCGTAGCCAACTGAGTGATAGCAAAATCAAAATAAATTTGATTAAAACCACGTGGTACATTTTCTTCTCTATATATATATCTCCATCGTTTTAAATGTTGACTCTCTCTCTTTCTCTATCTCTCTCTTTCACACACACACACATGTTTGCTGTCTGTGCACGTGAGTCTGTGTATTCATGTGCCAGAGTGTATTGGTCAAACATTTGCGAAAGCTTAACCAGATAGTAAAACGCATTTGAGAAATATTAATAATAATTAATTATATTTCACCAGCTACTCTCCTTGTACATTATATATACAAATATAAACACTTATGCATGGCCGTCAATATGTAAGCCTGGAAAGAAAATACTTATGTGCTTGGTATAAACTTTAATTCACTGGGTGGAGGAGAAATAATTTACTCAGCCAGCAACTAAGATTGTATCACGGCAGCCAGCCCTATAAACAGATGATACATGCAGAGAAAGAATATAAGTTTCTAAATTTTCTAGAAAATCTCCTTCGCTGAAGAATATTTGCTGTTCCAGTGATCTGTGTATAGAGAGGGGATTAAATAATGTCAACAGTATCAAGAGTTAAGGTTTGTGATAAGGGGGAAGGGTAAACAATTTTCCATATTGGCGAACCTAACACCCAGAAATACCAACGGCCGTTTATGTTACTTATATAGCTGTACATCCAAGTGCATACACCAACTATAAAATCCTGTCTTATGATTCAAAAATGTGAACAAGACACACTCACCTGCTGCTGTCCATGTTTTCTGCTAATCATCATGACTAGTTATTGTCGCATTCATCTGCAACTTATAAACTAGCATCCATCCTACCACTCAGTATTTTACCGCCATGAAGGTAGACAGCAACATTGACGGGGCAACAGAAACGGACAATTGAATGTCGTCTGCGTACAGAGAATAAATATAACCACCAGACCGAGTGATAGAGACTTCAGACATCGTAAACAAAGGCGGTTCCAATACAGACCCACGAGGATCACCGCATCTACGGAGACCAGGGGCAGACAACAGTTTAAAAATCCCTGATTGCGTACCTTGGCTGAGATATAATTTCAGCTATCGGACCTCTGGGCAGTGATTCCCAAAGGTCGATGAAAGCCGTTTGCATAAAATCACATTGTTGATGGTATCGACGGCTGCAGGCAAGTCCAGAAGAAAAAGTAATGAGCCTCCAGAATCGTCAGACATATTCAAGAGATCATTCAGCCCTGGAACCTAATCTGTCTCAGTGCTGTACGCCTGTCGACAGGGTGACTAGCAGGCTGAAAGACATCATTAGCCTCGGTGCCATCCATGTGCTGCTGCAGGACAATGTGTTCAAGTACTTTCGAGAGAAGAGAAGATTATTTCTGTGATTTTTCACCCATTCAGCATTCAGGCTGGCTTTGATAGAAGTGGGTCTTACCAGTCCCTAGTAAGACAGAGACTCAGTTCAAGGCGACAAAAAGTATTGGTAATGTCTGTAATCGTTGGAAGAAGTTGGTCTAGACACCGGAAGTATCGGCTCGAGGGAACGGGATCGAATGTAAAATATTTCTTGTGAGCGTGCACCTCTGTGATCCTTACACACTCAGTAGAACGAGTTTGACAGAATGTATCAGCAAACCTGTTGCCATGACAACGTTTGTAGAATGAGCATGCCAGACTTTGTTAGATTGTACTCACTCTAACTGCGTAAGGGCAGCAAAGATGTGAACGAGTTACCACCTTTATCCGGGCACTTAGGTGGAATATTTTTCGGTTGGAGGCACCGTTAATTACACTGTCGTAAACATATTGACATTTTTCTTGCCTCGTGATTTACTTAATTTATTGTCAAACAGAAGTCTCATGATTTACATTTGGCATCCACGGACAGACAACTGCATGGACTCGTTGCAATAAAAATAAGTTGTATAAAGGACCGAGAGAGACGTTTGATCAATTTGGACAAATAGTGCGAAGGGTATTAACATGATAAACATGATTGTAAACGTGCATTACTAGCTAATATTTTGAGATTTTATTAGCGAGTTAAATGCAAACAAATGCTAAAAATATATGTAGAGCGTAGTTACCGATAGTAATAGTTATTATAACAGTCTTCTCAACAAATCATAGGCACGAAAGCAGACGGACGGACGGATTGACGGACGGAGGGATACATTACCACATAAATTATGCAGGTATACATACACAGTCGAACACTTCAAGAGTGCTAAGAGCCCTGTTGTATACAAGTATAGCATGCAATAATGCAGTTCCATGCCAACTGTTTGCTAATGAAACATGCTAAACATAGTATTTTGTTGCTGATGTTGTCATGTTATCATGAATTGCACTTTCTTATAAATTCAAATGATAGTAATTGTAAAGCCAAAAAGAACTCCCAATTGATGATCACTGCAACATAACTAAGATGATAAAAAGCGGCTTAAGAGTCAGAAACAGACTTAAAATGGTAAAAACAATCGCTAGCCGTCTTCACATGTCGCCATCGTTTTTTTATAAACGAAATGTACATCTTGAAAAATTCAAACCTTCAAATTAATTGTTTCCTGTTCCTGTGTTAAGAGATGTAACTCTTTTTCACTTGCCTTAACATTTCTCCCCACCTGTATGCAATATAACTCGACAGTCGTGAGATGTTATGTTTGCCTACTAAAATCAGCTATCAAGGGAAAGAACTCTTTAACTTCTAAAACAGTGTACAGCAGAGTTTTCTCCCTTACACATTTGTCGGCGGAATAAACAAGTAATAACAACATGTTTATGAAGATATAACGATGCTGCATAAAGGTCTGTGTGACAGTACAGTCTACCATATCTCTGCTTACCATGCTTGAAGGAATAGGAAAGTGTCTCCTACCTGCCATCGTAGATGATATTTCAATTAAGCTTTGCATGCATGCACTCTTGTATCGGTCACTGTTAGAAGCACATCGTTTATTATGCTCTCGACTGATATACTAAAACGTTTGTCTGGTAAGGTGTTTGTGGTAGAGGTGCTCACTCGCTATCGGTGTCAATAACTTTCACAGCAGCGAGAGAGAAAATTGTTTGTTGGATAAAATACTATATTTACTTCAGGTTGTGTATGTGTCACTTGCCAATACTTGACAATTATTACACTGAGGTACAACCAGCGTTGTCCCACGCCATTTTACCAGCACATCTACCCCAAACATCTTGCAGAGGCAGAGAGAGATCATATTTTTATAATAAGAGATGAAAATGTCCTTTGATAGCCCCGCTATGATGTTTGTGCAGATAAAATGCACTTAGTCTTGAATCCCAGTGGGTTGTGAAAGCGGGTTAGATAATGTGACCAGGTATAAGGTATAACTGCCATACCGTCAAAACATCGAATGTGTCGTCAACTTCTGGTTTGTCAAGAAGCAGAAGCGAGCAAACCAGCGAGAAGGGGAAGCAATCGTGAATTCATTCTTTCCCTGCTTGTCTCCCTGTCGGCCACTAGTCTGATAGCCACGTGACTTGTCCGCTTTGCTGCTGTGCGTGTATCTGGATGCCTGGTCGTGTACCTTGACATCTTTGCAGCACGAGAAAACTAAGTATTTTCAAGTAATATGGGGTTTAGTGAGCAGAACAAAAAATATGGGAGGCGCTTGTGAAAAGATTTAATTCAGAGTTGAGAACGACTTCCCTATCTTTTATCTACATTTCTTTTTTCTTTATCCTTTTCTGAGGGTGATTTCTCTTTCTCCCTTTCTTCCCACTCCCTCTCCTCTTAAGCTCCACCTCCTCCACAGTCTATGTTCCTCTCCCCCCGTGCAGTCAACAAAATGGTTTCCTAATGATTTGTTGGCTGGCATCTTTGGCAGACACTTCCGTTATAACAGACACTTTCAGCAGCCACACGAGGACTTTTCTCCCCCCTTGAGGCATGGCGGTCTCCAGTCATCAGAAGCTCGACTTTCACCTGGACGTTAATTGCTCGAGACGAGGAAGATCAAAATATCTCATTGGGAAGTGACAGACAGTACCCGGGGGACAAGGAGGGACCGATGAATGACTTGAAACATGAAATGATGGTCTTGCTTCAGGAAGTATTATGCCTTGGTGCTACACACGTTGTGATGTGAGAATAAGGCGAGAACTCTCATGTCAAAGTAAGGAGAGAGCGAACTGTAAAAGAGAATATTTAAGTGAGCACCCTCATCTCCCTCATCTCACACAACAACATGGACACTTAGTCTTCATCAAAACTCTGTCACGCATGAGCAAGTTCCTGGAAGAACTACTCCTCCCCGATACTACATGACCGCCTCCATCCTCACTGACTGTTGTTGTCTTCTGGCACTTTAACTGGCTTTTAAAAAATACTTTCATCGTCCTTTTATTTGAAAGTGAAGTTTGTCATTTACTCTAAATTGGATAGCTCTCGTTTCATGGTATCCACGAGGAGAATTTTTTAGAATGATAGTCAAATATCAGGACTACACAAACATTTTAATCTTTCACGTAAATCTGTCACACCTGATCACTGGCTTTTTAGGGTTATGTTTTGAGAAAACCTCCCGGCAGATACATGAGCTAAGTATATCATGTTTATTTGAAAAAAAAAATAAATGCAAAACTTTACTACATTACCGCTCCGACATCACGAACTCGTATTCTCTTTTTTAACTTTTCAATAACGTTTTAAAAATAATAATAAAAAAGATTTGTTCTTCATCTTCCTGTTTGTAAAGTTCACCATTTTACTCTTACGCTATCCTTCGGGAATGAATAAAAAACTTGGAGGAAATTTTTGTTTATTTGCACTGAAATGTTACAGACTGTGTTTACAATGTAAGTACACCTGTATGCTCAATATGTCAGCCAGTCACGACCTGTGTAGACACAACGATATCTCTCCGCATCCGCCAGGCTTCATGACAATTCTGAAAATACAATCGTTTCATTAAGATCATATTTCCTTATCGGAAAATTATCTATCATTTCACCAAGATTATCATTTCTTTTTCACATAATGTGTTGACTACATCAAATATTACTTCAGTGACACAAGTTATTTATTATAAAATGTCCGCCTTCTTTGCTGTTTCAAGTATGACCTAACAGTAATGTCACGGAACATGCTATTGTATATATATAATTTGTGAATGTTTTCCTTTGTCAAATATTTATGATGATGGTCGTGCATGTGTGCGTTGATGCTCGCTGAGTTGTGATGTGAATGGAGAGTGTGACCACATTGTGAGAGAATGTAGCTGTGAGGTCAAATTATTGTTTTCCTGCTGGTTAGCACTGTTTCAATTTGGATTATTTGTTGGATTGTCATTTACCTTAATTATATGTTGAGCTGTATATTTTTTCACCATACAAACCGTTATTATGATGTTCGGTCCCCAGTCAGCCGCTGAGTCTGTGTATCGGTGAGAATCGTAATATTTCGGTTTATCCGCACCAACATGGAAAAATAAAGTTGTAATCAAGTTAAGTTTTAAGCGACATGTTTACACGAAAACTCAGTCAAGCTTTCGTCGCTTGATAAAAGTTTCAAACAATATAGCAAAGGGTTGTAATTTTGATACTGGTTTTAAAATTACACATTCGTTCTTGGATCATGTTGAGCGGTGAATCCATCACGGGCTCCTGCCGGCGTCTGCTCTTCTCTCTCTCCACGTGCACACTCAGTTGTTTTTTTCTTTCTTTCCTTTTTCTTTCTTTTCTTTTCTTTTTTTTTTTTTTTTTCTTTTTGTGTGAATTGCAATCACTAGGAGAATGTTGCAGGCACGATCTGAAGTCGTCTTGTCCATGTTGTCACGCCAGAGTCTGCGAGGCTTTCACGGCCCCGCGGTGCTAGAGCTAGCCTTATGACCTGCTGCTTGCCTGTGCACGTGACTGCGACGTCCGTTATCGGGGCTCAGCGACAACATCACAAACTGACCTTCTGTTTACTGACTCAGCTGACATCTTCATACTTTCAGATGTGAAGAGAGACTACAACAGCGATGTGTTGACATTTCAAAATAGGTCATCGCTCCATGACCTGCATTCGCGCCTGACCATCATGTATTTAAGGCAAACATTTAGAAACTGAGGAGCGTTTCGAGGTCTGATTGCAGTTGCTTGGCTACAGTTTGAAGCAGGAAATTCTGAACTTGATACTACAGCCGGTGTCCATCACAGAGCATGCACTTATATGTGGGATGCTACTGAAGCACCGGTAGAGGATGTAGTAATTACTCCCCCCCCCCTCCGACATGGGCTGTGGCCTGCAAATAGTAGAACACTTAGACTTCACAGGCTTCTCACCCATGGGGCCACGATCTGTGAAACCCTAATAAAGACAAAACAGGGAAAAGTACCTCGTACTTTCAATTTGAGTAACCCCTAGCTGGTTCAAATAAGAGAACAAGAGAGTAGATGTTCTCTGAGTATAATTATTTTCTCGTACGTTCACATTCGTGCAATTAACCCACTTCTTAAAGGCTTGCTTGAAGGGACAATTTCACAGTGATAGATATTGTAGACATATAATTTGAGGAAAGAGTAATTGAATTTCTTCCATGTCTGGCAATACCAAATGTAAAAGTCGTCTGGAAGAAATTAATGTTTCTAAACTGTATTACTAGCATTCTTTTACCTTAGGGTGTTTAGGGGAGCTGGATAAGTAAGAAATTACCAACCAGAGTTATGTCCCCTTTAAGTGTGCAATATGTTGTATTCAGGAACCAAGATAACCTATTTTCACCGAGTGCAGAAATGTCGAGATTTTAGTCGGTTAGACATAATGTCTTGCATGTCGACGGTCTTCAAAGGAAACCACTTACCTCAGGACAGGTGAAAATGTCCTTAAAAACAATCAACTGTAAGTTGGAGTCGACATTTCCACCAGCACCAGTCAGCGATGTTACATGGCGTCTGTACCACCAGGCCTCCAGAGCCAGTTCCAGACTCCAGTGTTTGTCAGGACCGAGGTGTCAACCTACATCGGGCAACACAAGCTGTCAGCAGGAGGCTCACATCCCTTGGAGTGTTCATCCAGAGACCTGACAAGGACACTGCGTGATCCATTTGAGAACATTTCACCTTGTGAAAAGACATATTTGGAGATTAGCAAGTGGTGGCAGTGGTGTGGGACCCTGACAGCTGTCATGGTCTACGACATGGGCAACCGCCTGAAGAATATTGAGTTTTAGGAGCAGATTTCCACTTAAACATTGATTTTACAGTGTTGACATAGACTACCTCGGCACTAGATGATATCATCTTATTTTCCTGACAAATTCACGGAGTAAATGATAAATATTTCAAAGACACAAACATACAACGTTGTCTTCATTGTTATTTACCCTTTGCAGAGTGTTTACTCGTAGCTGTTGGTGTCATAAAAACAAAGAAGAAGAATTCACCACAGTTATGGAAGCATCTCAAGTTTTCTCCTAAGCTATCACGATTTCTCTCATTCCTATCACAACAGATCTGACATAAGGTCACAGTGTATAGGTCACAGAAAGAGTTCACCTTCACAGATCACTGTGAGTGCATCATTGGCACTGACAAGTCTGCAAGATGATTTTTAAAAACCAAATTGTCCAGACAGTAAGCAGCTGCAACATTTAAAATGTGCGGGAGGAAAGATCCGAACCCACAGCCCGTAACCCTCAGTGCAATCACCACAAACGCTATGCCGCTGCGCTATCGCTCACTATTCCCTGTGTACATGAGACAACAATAGTTGTTAGTGTTCATACTGAAGATAGAACAAAAAGTGACAAGTAAAACATCAACAATTGTTTTAGACAAAAAATATTCTTTTCGCTTATTTTCCAAAGTAACAGCTGCGCTGACACATCCTCCTACTGCAGTGATCACATCTCGTAGAGTAGGCGTAAGGCTAAAGGTGTAGCCTCAGTCACACCTGTCTAAAATACCATCATTGACATTTCTGTATGTCTAAAAGTCTTCATTTATTCTCATTGTAACCTTTCCTCTCGCACATTTTGAATGACCGTCGTTTGAATGACCAGGTTCTATGAGGCAGCGAACTGAGACTTGTTGCTGTAAACACTTGCATAAACACACACCCACGTGACTGCTATTTCCTGTCTAGTGTAGCAGCTACCTCACAAATTCTCAAAGTCCTCGATTGTAGCTGTGTGACTCATTAAGCTCTTTTAGCTAGCATTTTAGGTTCCATGCCTGTCTACTTGTTTCTGTGTTTCTTCGTTCGATGGCTGAAGGTACAGGCCTCAAGCTGTCTTCTGGGCGGACGCCTGTTGTCTGTACTCAGGAAATAATTTGCGTTCACCGCCATGTCCTACAACTGGAACAGAGGCCACAAGTCTCACACCCTGCTACTTTACTATTTGTTTAATTCAATCGAACTCGAAAACAGAAGAAGTGGGTGGATAAGTGATTTGTGTGGGAATGTGTGGGTGTGCGTGTGTCCTCTCGTGACAACCGTTTTTTCTTTTCTTTTCTTTTCTTTTTTTTTTTTTTGTTTGTTTTTGTTTTTTTTTTTTTTTTGAAGTAACGAAATACGGTAAAACATTGTCCACGAAGGAGAATTTATACAAAAGGCAAGTATTCCTAATATATCGTTTCCATTTTATTCGAGCACAATGTGGTGGCGCCACCAACACAAACGAGTGGAGAGGGGAGGCAATTCGTAGGTATATCGGTGGAAGGTTGCAAGTTTCCTCCCTTGGTTTTCGTAGTTTCCGTGACATCCATACCTTTATCCATAGTTGAACTTCACGGTTAATGTCAGTAATAAGAAAAGATATGACACTTGATGCTGGTAAATATCTTTAAAACATTCATCACTGTCAACTCTGAAATACGCAGAGTTTTTTCCCCTGACGATAACATTAGAAGGAAATTAGATGATGTCTGAAGCACTTACAATGTGACTCCATCGAATACCATTGAGTTCATAAAAATTTAATGTTTCGGATTTGTCAAGCAATGAGATAGTGACTGCCAGCTCTAGCAAACCTTTCTAAGCTGTTTGTGAGTATCTTTTGTGTTTTTATGGCTTAGTATATTTTATTCCATAATATTTAGCCATTATTTTCTCAAAGATTTTTTTCTGATGACATTTATGCTGAACACCTCAAAGGGATGAAGCTTCCTCGCTTTTGGTGCATATGAAATTCTATCACATTCTTCTTAAACACACTTTTTCTTTTGAGCAATATGAAAGTTCAGATAATTCTCTGAAATCTGTTTGTGGCTGTTTTTTATGCTCAGAGTCACGTGATATATCCGCAAAACATCGCTCTAAGGGCTTACTACAGACTAATATAGGTGTGTTGGTAAAAAAATAAACTGTTTTGCATTACAGCTTTTTTTTCTTAACACTATGTTTGGTGAGTCGTTAGTTGTTAACTGACTTTATTATTTTTCTTTATCGTTGGTGTCATTAGGCGGTGTGTTTGTGTTTTGCGTTTTCACTCTCGCGTACACAGGTAAATCTACTTTGTCTGACCTATCCACTACATTTAGGCTTCTTTCTCTATGTTTTTCTATCTGACTTCATGTCTTTTTGTCTGCCTGTCTGTCTAGTTGGCTTGCTTTCTGGGTGGCTGTCCACCTACCTCCGCTCGAGCTTTTTTTTTTTCTGTTTGCATCAACGTCCTTTCTCGTCATTGTCGGTAACAACTACAAAACCTCTGAGACATGTCCATAATGTATGAGTCTAGCCGAGACTGATTTCGTCTCGATTATTGGTTTCATATTTTTTCCTCGCTCACGCAAGAGACGAACGGCGGTCATATTTACTCTCGGTTAGTGCCCAACACAAACTACCTTTTTATCTTCTCCTAACTAAAGCTTGCTACTTCACTGCTCACGCCAAAGTGATTCTTTTCACATTATTCGTCTAGATGGTTATCTAATACTGTTGTGCCGACAGCCTTAAGCATCTACTGTACATTTCTAGAAGCAAATCCATAGAAAGTCAGGAGAAAGGATCATAACCCGCCAGTCTGGATATTCAAGCGGACACATAGACAGACAGAGAGACCGACAGGCAGGCAAGTCGTCAGACAGGAAGACAGAATGTCTCAAAGGGTAGAGAAGACAGACAACATGACACACTGACCTGCACACAACAAAAGTGACAAAGCTTTGTGTTTTGTGGAAACCAATTCATCTCGACTCCCACGAGAAGTGTGATTGTATTCAGCTTTGTCCGGTTGATGCACTTTATACGATCTGTACATTTGTACAATCATCAAGTGAAAGCAACATTGGACTGTCTGTCCACAGGTGTCCACCTCGCTCGCCAGTCGTCTGTCTGTGAGATTGCTCCTTTGCCCGTTGGTTGGTTGTGAACATTCTAAACATTTAGTTCTGGAAGTTTTGCATTTCACAAAACAGCAGTGTGATCCGGGACACCAGTGTTATATTCGTTGATATGTCTCATGATCAAAAGGCTTCACTGGATGTTGCTCGCCCGTGACACGTGATCAATGTAAACACAAGACTGGGGCTGTAGACGATCCGAGGGAGGATTCCACAATCTTGTAAATGAAATCCCTCCCAGCAAAGGTCGGCGGGTCATGTGATCAGTGAGAGGCTGAGATATACTGGCCCATGATATTGGTTCGGTCTCCAACCAAAGTATATCGCAAAAAAAAAAAAAATCTACTTTTTCTTCGAGGGAAGCTTTAGGCAAAGTTACAAAGTCAGACGAATGTCTCGTTGGATAAAGATTTTTAAAAAAAGCTGAAAAAGTAATAATGAAAAAAATGAGTGTAGCACGTGTTTTAAGCCCAACGAGTTTCCAGACTGATTGCTAAAACTAAAACAAAAATATCAAAAGTCAAATCCAAGTTTTGAGATTCATGCTAATACATTACAATCTGTAGAAAACTTTGTTATTCTTAAGCTTTTTTTTTAATCAAAATATAGTTATGTATTCTTTTTGCTAAAGTTGAAGTACATCTGCGAACCTAAAGATTTTCTAACACATTGTGGGTTGTTATTGACTTGAAATTCTATGTGACCACATCTGGCGGTTCATCTGTGTGCTTTAAAGTCAGTCAGACAGACAGACAGACAGACAGACAGACAGACAGACAGACAGACAGACAGACAGACAGACAGACAGACAGACAGACAGACAGACAGACAGACAGACAGACAGAAAGAGACAAAATAAGTGCACAGCGTATGAAAAGCTAAAAGGCAGACACCATTAGATAATAAAAATAAAATAATGCAAGAAAATCTGAAAGGTTTATTCTTCGTCAGGAGAGCGAGTCACTCGGCCCAAATATTATTTCTGGACAATTTGACGGGTAAAGAGGAAATAGGATAAACGACTCCCTAGAAAGTGATCTCTAAATTGCACAGACAAAAATTATCCTCTCTACTTTTTGCAAAACAATCCTTGAAAATACCCAGTCTTATCCCAGCACACACACACACAGTTACAATCAAGTAAATATAAACAAACAAAAGGATGCAAATCCTAAGAAGAGAGATGAACGGCCTCGCACACGCGCTCACACACAACAAATGGAGCGTCTGCCGTACAATAAAAGGAAAATAACAAGCTACTGCTTTAAAACTATTGAAAATTTTTGGCAAACCCAACTTTTTTTTTTTTTTACAAAGAAAGGAATCAAAACCTGAATTTCTGTGAAAACGATGATAATTGTCAGCCCCACAGGTTTCTGTGGAACTCACACCAGCAGGTCCGAGGCTTCCAACTGATTGATTGCTTAGTAAGAGCACAAGAAATGTCCATCAAAGAAATTACATTTTCCTTCTAATTTCCTGGCAGTGTTTGATTTCTCTCTATAAAACTTTTACGGATCAATACGATTTTTAGCAGTTACTACATCTTCTTTCTTCAATTATACTGGCGCATGATCCGCAGTTGACAGTGATATACGACTCCATGCATTAGACATAGACTGACTTTTGTCAGCTTTTGCTGAACTTTCGGAATTTCAAACTTTCAGGTAACACAAAGATGCGATAACACATTTCTTTGCACATCGAGTTAAAAGCAAAAGATGACAAGCTGCCTTCTGTTTTTAAATACAAGAAAAGAGTTTTCACGAGCAGCCGCAGTCTTCAGGGCATGTGGCGAGTGTTGGGATGACAAAGACGGAGGCGACATCGACCACGAGTGCGAGAGTGGCCAAGTGGCTGATGGACAAACACGACACCATGACAACAGCAAGGAGCACGTGAGGAACTTCTCCTCAGCATCCTCCACAAAAATGTTGATGTGGTTGTTGGCAGTTGAAACGCAGGCACCACAACGGGCGTGGGCGCCGGCACGTGCTTCTGAAGCACAGAGAGACAGACAGAGGGAGAGAGAGAAACACAAAAAGGCAGAGTAGTGTCACAACAACAATGATTTCATGTCAAACACAAAGCCAACAAACTTCAACTTCCGGCTGCACTTAACACTTCAAAATATGTATTAATTAGTGAGTCTGATAAACATCTTACCTAAGCAAATATTTATTGACACATTGATGACAATTAAAGAACTGAAACCTGTGATGTTAGAGGGGGGATTGGGTGGCGCAAATATTAATATCTATCGTGTGTGTGTGTTCGCACGTATGTACTTGCAGTTCAAGAAGCTTTCTACAGCTTACCAGTCTACAGAACAAGACTTTACAACATTAATCACCAGACTGTTTTATTAAGTATAAAATTTCTCTGTGGACCTACATTAAGAAAAAAGTCTGCAAGGTAGGTTTGTCTGCAAAGTGCCACAGCTGGACTCGATCACATGCACTTCTTGCTGTTTGTGGATGTACAAAGAACACTATACAGCATTTTTAAAAAAAATATTCGCGAAAACGACCGTTTGTTTCAAGTAAGATCGACATACATTTTTGATAACTCGTGAAGACAGAACTAATTTTGTTTTAAAAAGTTTTCTAAATTTTAATTTAACCAGATGCAAACAATCCTCAGAGTTGACTTTTAATATTATTTTAACCCGCAACTAGTCTCCATTAATGTTGTCTTAAAGTTCGGACTAAGAAACTCTACCCAACTGTTATTTTCAGAGGAAGAAGCTGTCAACAAAAAATTAATATTTTTCTAGTTTTAAGCTGAGAAGAAACCTTTGAAAAATAAAATATATTTTATTACTTTTCCCAGACAGCCGCGACAGACGTCGACTAAAGAATAAACATGGTTTCCAAAAGAAGACAATTCGAAACAAATAAACACATACAAGTTAGAAAGGAAAGAAAGAGATATCAGAAAGAAAAGTAAAAGCATTGTAAAAATGTTTAAGCACAGTGTCCATTACGATGGCGGAGAAGAAGAAGGTGGAGTGGATACAGGATCTGTTGTACTTGAATTCCAGCTGACTTCCTGTCGCAAGTCTGAAGAATGTACGAGAATGTTTTGTGTCTCGTGTTTCCACTGGCAGACCTGCTGAAGTTTAGAAACTTTTCGAGATTATAATAGTTTCTCTCCCATCATCAGGGAGTGGCAGTAGAGAAAAATGATAGTGGATTTGATTGAAGCAAAAAGGCAAGTCGAGCTGAGAAAAACCATAAAGTAATGAGTTTTTCGTGTATACAAACCTATTTATGGTAGATAACTTATCTTAGTTTGTTATTTTGATAGCTGTGGGCAATTCTCAAGTGTGTTAGTAACAGGTCGTCTAGGAAATTTAACCGATGATATTTGTTTGAAATAAATCCATCTCTACCTGTCAAGTAAAAGTATTTTAATCCTTGGCCAGGGTTCTTAGCATTTCTCTTTTAAAATTATAGCAAGTTGATTGTCTTACAGGCATGTATTAATGTGTTTGCATGATATATATATATATAGAGAGAGAGACTGAATGTGATTGAACTTGAAGTATTTCTGGCATCTCACCCGTGGTTGTCGTCCCCCCAGCAGGCGGGGTGGGTTGGCTTCACTTCACAACCTCTCAACTTCCTGAAAGGAACTGTGATGTTGGCTCAAGTGAAACATCAAGAACAGTTTGCCTTTCCTTATCACCAATCAAATCAGTGGGTTGTGAAATTGCTATGGAGACGAGGGAAGGTGATTGTCAAGTGCACCAGCTGACCTTTATTTCTCGCCTTTCGCATCTTGTTCCCGCCTTCTCCAGCTCCTCGCCCCCTGTACAAGTGTGTGTACCTCCCTGGTGAGAGAATACATCCAAACCTCTGCACAAAACTGATCGTCGCAGTGCAAAACAAGTGAGAAAGTTGAGAAACTACATAGACAGTCTTGTGTGCCGCCCTGTTTGTTAGTTTGTATGGTTTGAGGTGGATATTGCGTATGGATGATACAATCTACTTATTACTTCAGTGAATTGCATATTACTTAATCAACCTGCCTACTTCCTGACGAGATTAAGACTAATAAATTCAGTCAAATTAAAAGATCGTTTTTACCATGAAGCCAAAAGGACGACCAAGCGGAAGGACATCATGGCGTTTTTAATGGCTCAGTAAACGCAGCCGTCGATGTATATGAGAGAAGAAAATAATTTCTCTTACTTACCCTAGCAGCACAGAAGGCCAAAATACATGGGTCCACTGGTGGGAAGACATGGGTCCCATGTACTTTCTATGAGACCTATATGAGGTTTGGTCAAAGTGTGCGGGTAAATCTGAACTTCATTAGGAAAATTCAGTCTCCGGTGTTAAATATTTAACAGTTTATCGAAACTATTTATTAACATTAATCTCGTAAAATGTTACAATAAATAAGATCCAAAGAAACATGTCAACAACGACGTGGAGCCTGCAGTCAGAAAGGTCAAAAGATGATACTTTGACCCTTACAACCTTGTTCACAACGACATTTCTTCTTTTATTTCTTGTATTTTTTCATCACAAGTTAAAACAGTAAAATCACTTTTTGACATTAAAGTTCGCTACATAAAATGTTCATGCTAATGTTAATTGTCTGTGAGACATTTTTAACCAACAAACTTAAATCATCCGCTAGGAGATTCGGTTTCTGTCTCATTCTAATGACACTGCACTTGTTGAACTTTGCCACAAACTATCTGACAAAAGTCCGAGGATTTATGGAGTGGTGTAAAACCAGTTTCTTGGATGTGAATGTAAAGACAAGAAAAAGATGTTGTTGAACTTTAGATAGCGCCCTGCCTCAGTCTCTTGTCTGATGTTTGATGGCGGATTCAGTCAACAACTGAAAAAGTGCCAGTCCAGGATATACAGCCTGCAGACACTAAAGAAGTTGCAAGTTAACTCTGATATTTTGCAGACTTCTTATCGCTGCCTAATACAACTACAGTGACATACTCCATGGCCTCCTGGCCTTCTGCTGATGCTCTAAGTGTCTGGAGTGAAGATGTCTTTCATCGTGTGGTCAATGTGAGGTGGATTGGTAGAAGGACAGCAAGAGTGAGAATGGTTTGTAGATGTAATGTATGGGAAGTAGTAGAGTGAAACAAATGGAATTGAGAATGAGGTGCATACGACTGGTAATTATATAAATATATACTTTGATGTATGTACTTCGTAAAATGCGTGTAAAAAGAAAGCCAGCGTGAGACGATCGCTATAAATTGCACGCATTTATCTAAAATGAAGTTCAGCAGAAGACCTAAGAACTGAGGTCAATGGAGAGTTCACGACCCCTGACCCTTCTTCAGACCAGACCAGCAGACACCAAGATTAAATGTAGGAATGATATTTTATGGCAGAAAATCAGATAAAGACTCGCAGCTCCCAATACTTACCCCTTGCCATTCAGAGAGAGTAAGCAGTTTCATTATTATTTTTATTTGCCACAAGAAAGCCTTTTTACCATTTTGCTTCCCTTTTCTTTGGGAGGAACTACTACATTCGCTGACTGTCATTTCTTTCCAAAGTCGGAAAAAACGATTTTCCTTCCTTCAGTACTCCTGACACGAAAAGCATCAAAGCAACAAGTTTTATGATATACCGATAATATTCTTCATTTTTGAAGAGAAACTAGCTTAGTACATCATGTTTGAAGAAGAAATTGGAGATCCAATAAGTGAGTAATGCCATCTGTGAAAGATGCTATTAGCACCTTCCTAGGTATATCGCCTGCTTTTGTGAGAAGGATTGACTTGAAGGACATGGAAAAGAAATATTTTTTTGACAAATCTGTGCTTATTATGTACTGAGCTTAACATTAAAAAACTATTCGCTCTTTTACAATAGCTTGTCTCAGACCATGCTGAAAAGACTAAGGTGCTTGTTGAATAGTCCGAGTCAAGCTGCTCTTTACAAACATAGTCACACTTCTTCTTTCCATTTACACCAAAGAAAATATTGCAATCCTCTGTTCGATTGTCTGGTGTTTAAAATGATGGCAATTAATATTGCCCCCTTGTGGAGGCTTGGACTTCTGGTGGGTCTGGCTAAAAGGATAACTTTCAATCTGATAGTGTTTGATCGACTTATTAGGTTCTGAGGATCAAACGAAGCAGATGCCCTTAGTGGGGTGTCCCAGTCCAGGTCAGCTTCTCTTTCCTCACACTTGCCAGTGTGTTTGAGTGTGTGTAACCTCCGACTACCTATCAACAGGCTTTAAAATATCTTCTTACAGCCTGAGGATGGGAACGAGGCCAGTGATTTGTGGCATGGTAGCACGGACGATGTGTCTAGCCATGTCCCAGCATCCTGTTAGACTAACGGGTCCCCGTTTTTCAATCATGGCTGACAAAATTATGCCTTCTGAAAGTCGTCTGCACCTCCAGTTCCTAAACTGTTTTTCGGTGTCACGCACTGTGTTCTCGTGTAAATGTCCTCTGGTGCAAATAACCATGTCTTCGTGAGAGGAGAGCTCGGCTCCAGGCTGTCATCAGGGACTAAACTTGATCATCTGAAGCCTCACCGATGTTGTGCCTTATCTGACTTTCGCCAGAGGGACTTTTTATTCTGCAAGTCGAATTGAAGCAAAAACACATTGTAATACACTTTAAAAATTGTATCCCAGGGTGAAGAGAAGATTACTTAAAAAAGTGTATTTAAATATTTGGATTTAGCCAAATTAACAGCAGATATAATCTCTGTATGACTGAGGGTTGACCTTCTTCGGTCTAAGTAAGACAAGAGTCCCAGGCAATGAATAAATTACAGAGCAAAGGAAGCAACAATGTATCTTCATTCAGCAAGTACAAGCTGTTTAAAGTTCGCAGATCCTTTAGCAACAGAATAGTTACTAGCAAAGACAGGTAAGGTATGTATTTTTATTTTGGAAAAAAATAATCTGATGAAAGGATCGCAAAATGGAAAACTAGCTCGTGCGATGGCACCTCATTACTGACTGCGAAAAAAGAAGAATAGGAAAATTTGAAATGATTATTGTGGAAAGAAAGGCATGTTTAAAATTAAAAGCACGCTTTGAAAATATTTACCTGCGATTAATTCCAATGTTTAGTGAACATGTGTGTTAATGGCTTTCTACAGTTTGTGAGGACAGGTAAGGACAATGGGCAAGCACACATCACATGGGAAGCAGGAGGCCGTTCGATGCCCACGTGCCGCAGCCAGCCTCCTCCTGTCGGATCCAGTTGTTGGAACTGTGTACTTGCTTCCACAGAGGGCTGGGACAACAAGGAGATCCCTGATAGCATGAAACCTTTAAGAAATATTCTTGTAATGTTGACAGACAATGTTTATTAGTGATTGCAATGATAATTGCTTTAATTTAAGGTCACGATTTTTCTGATGCGAAGTTTTAATATTGTTTGCACATTAATTACTATCTAACAGTTTATCTTTGTCACTAGAACTTGTTCGGGGCATCTTCAGGTTAATGTAGTACACAATTAAATCGCTTTTGTTAATAAAAATTAAGCCAATGCTTTTGAACTTAAATGTTGCCAGAAAAAAAACTGAGAATTTTATCCTCAAATTTTGAGATCATTTACCTAGTATTTGTAAAATGTTGCAAATATCACGATATTGTATTGATGCGATTTTATTATCTTTATTAGTGTAAAATTGAAAAATGTTTATATATATATACACACACACAAACATAAACCCAAATGTAAACTAAGCAAAAGAAGTACAAACTAAGCCTAGTCTTCATTGTGTTAAAAAGCCCACCGCCTGTAACACATACAGAAAGTGCACAGCAGTTACAAATTACATATCATGTGACAAATCCATGTTGCTTCTAAAGAATTTTTTTTACAAATAAAAGTAATTTATTCTTACCCTTTGATATACAGATTTAAAAATATATGCTTCTCACCTGTTTTAACTCAGAAAAAAAGTTTTCGATTTTTTTTGAAAAAAATGGTGTTGATGGAAAGCACTCAGGTTACACAGCCCCGCGCTCTCCGAGCAACCATTCTTCAATCCATATAAAAACTATTTAAAAAAACCAACAAGAAAAGACAAAATAATCAGCAAACTAAGAAAATAACAGTAATCTGCAGCAGCAGCAGCACAACAACAACAACAACAACAACAACAACAACAACAACAACAACAACAACAACAACAACATCCTTTTAATGATACCGTAGTATTCCGCCTGTGGCACATACTATAAACTGTATAGATGTACATAACATTTATTCAATTCTCATATGTTGGTAGAAGAAGCGGTCATTTGTTAAACTTTCGTTAAATATTTCATTAAAACACTGACATTACATTTTATTAGCGTTCAGCTTGACTATGGCGTGCTTGCTGCAGTGGTAGAAGGTATTAAAATGTCTCATTACTGACTATTTATTTAGAATTTTCCACATTAACAATTTTAGAATGTAAATAACACGTTTTCATGCTTTCTGGGGAGGAGATGAACACCAATCTCGCTAAAAGCTGACCCCGAGAAAAGTGGTTAACGGTTCACTCCCTGCGATCTAAAAATAAAAAAGCTTAAGGGATGACCTTTGCCCTATCAATAACACAGGCTGATATTCTGGACCTGACTCCCCATGTTTAGAAGCTCTCACAATTTGCTATTTTCTCTTGTTTCTTTAGGTGCCAAACTTGAGAATAAAAACGCGCGGATTGACAAAAGGAAGGAAGAAACAAATATTTTAGATGAAGACACGCAGCGCTCCTCACCACACACATCGTCTACCTCGCCTTTGAAGCTGCATCGCAAGGAAAAAACAGAAAAGTAGAAGGATGGGAATCTAGACTGTCTTAAGTTTCAGGTAAAAACAGGAAAGACACTAGAGCAGATGAGAAATTCTTTCCAGAGAGTGGAATGTGAGAATTTGTTCTAGACCCCTACGTGGTCCAAGCTGTCATTCCTGTAACAAAGATTTTTGGCAATGATAAATTTTCAAAAAAATGAGAGATTTAGATAAATAACGAAGGAATGAGACAATAAACAGTTATTGAAAGTATATTACCGACTGTTTTCCCAGTCTTGCACAGGAATTTTTATCCCCTGTCTTTGTCATAATGTAAAGTACAAGCACATCCTGTAACACCTTTGTACCTCCGATTTTTTTTTCTTTTCTTTTTTGCGTTCTGTTCTCTTTCTCTCTCGCGCATGCGCATGCATTGACAGACACACCCGCACACCCACACGTGCACTACACAACCTTTCAGCCGACTAACCCATACTTACACTCAGCTTTAGGTAGCATCATTATATCCGAGAGTAGTGTCTCACAATGCAGCCTGGCACTCTACAGTCGGGAGAGAAGCTTTGGGAGGGAGGGAGAAAGGGACTGATGGGAAGATAGGAAGATACAAAGAGGCAGATGGCGTTTCCCCCTCTCACCATCACTCAACCTCTCTCTCCACAAGCAGACTCTAGCCATGTGCTGATTACCGCCAAATGGGCGAGCTAAGGGAATCTCGCCCCTCTCTCCACCTCGGGTTTCTGCCAGAGCATCTCCGCTAACTGTGTTTGCACTGTTTCAATCCTGTTATGACTTTCAACATCAGCAGCAGAGAGGAAAGGGCTGAATCCCATCCTAGTCCAGCAAAGTGAAAGATCGACGGAAAGGTAAACCTCCAATGTAACTTTCTTGAAAGGATACTAACTAGTTTACAGCGGAGCTAGAAGTCTTTCTACAGTCCACGATGGGACTATTTTTTTTTATTCTTTGCTAAGCGCAGGAAGCGGTACCAGCCGTGGTTAGGACTGATGAGAAAATGAATTAGGAGGGGCCGGCATTTCTCCGATAGTGAATCTTTGCTCTATCGGCCATGGTGTGTGACCAATAAATCCACGGACTTAGCTCGATGTTCATCTATTTGATGGAAGGTACGAACCACTAATAATATTTTCTCAAGAAATTTGTCATGATAACAAAGCTGTGATATCAAATGATCACCAGTATCTGTGTGCTCCTTGACTGTAAATGCCAACATCACACAAAGCAGTCGATTATATATCCTTAAGTTTGGCAGGCTCCGTACTCCAATACTTCCATCTGTAATTTGTGACATTTGAAAAAAGTCCTTTCCAGATGAAATAACACAACTTTGCTTACATTAAAAATTACTATTTTTTTGTAATTTTAGTAAAGATCATTTAAATATTAGGAAAAAGCCCTTTACAAAAATTGCAACAGAGAAGAAATAGTTGCAAAGTTTCTTTTGCTTCAAGAATCAATTCCTGAGTTTCGCAGGTCTATAAAATAAACTTTAATGAAGGAACCTTTTCAACAGACCAGACTTCTCACCATCATTGCCTGGTGTCTAGTTACTGCTCGCTATCTTCTCACATTCCCAGTCTGTCGGGATTTGAGGGGTCGGGTGTTCACCAAGCTGACACGAGCCAGACTATATTTTGTCCAGAGTGTATACTTTGATAAAACTGTAAAGATCACATATCACGGGATGATGGGCTGTCTGTGTAGCACACTGGCCTGTGCATGCTACATGATAGCGCAAATCTTAGTCACAATGTTTCAAAGTAATGCGCCATACCAACAGCTTCCTGCTCACAGTAAGCCACTTACAAATCTCTTCCACTTCCCTGAAGATATGATCGTTCTGTCAACACAAACAACTTATCGTAGAAACTTTTTTAAGGTTTCGTCTTTTTTGCTTCTTCCAAGCTTTAAAATATTGTAAAAAGAATGCTTCACCTTTTTTAGTGGAAAACTTGATAAAACATAGTCTTGTCTTCATTGCAACACATGACCAATATTATCATCAATGCTGATTTTTACAGTGAAGGATTTTTCTTGAATAATCAATTTTGCGATACAAAATTTTTTTTAATTGACAATTTGCATTCCATTCTCTTTACTTCCGTTAAAAATACAAAAATTCTAAAAAGGGATTTTAGAAAGAACACTTTTAACGGGCAGTGTTTTACAGCTGTTTGCGATGTTTGTGAGACTACATTCAAACAAAGTGTCAAGGGTCAAGGCTGTTGGGTCCATTACTACTTGTCCATCTTAAGCTTTTGTGTGTCCTGTTGTGTGGCATCTAGAGAATTTCATGAAATAGGACGGCGACAGTTGGATGGCTTCAGTCCACTTGACCTAGCAATCGATTACAAGTGAGCAAGATGAAGATTAAGGGCATCTATTGTAGTTCGATCCCCATCACTGTTAATTTTCATTATTTTTATGGCAAAGATCCCTGTGCTCCTTGTCTGGTCAATGTACACCAGTCATTTCTTACTGTATTTTGTTTTATTCTGCAGTAAAACACCAATATTTGTAGCTTTTGCTTGAGATGCAACAATATTATCTATACAGATTATTGAAATACATCTACAAGGGTCACAAGAGACAGGACAGCTTCTGTAAAATCGTTTGCTTCGAGTACGAGAAAATCCGTTCAACAAAAAGTAGGAACAAATGGAAATGCCAGACCCACCAGGGAAGAATCAGAAGCAAAGCTTTCAAGTGAAGGATGCTTAGTCGTACACATCCAACATCCTGGCAAAGAACATCAATGTGTCTTCTGAAATCCCTTATGCAAATTGAAGGAACAACTTTTTGAAAAAAGCTTGAAGGGTGTTTGCGCCACACAGATGTATGTTATGAAAACAGGCCTCAGCTCAGCAAACAGATGCCACCTAAGGGTTAAATGTTTTTAAATGTTTTTTGAAAAAAATGTTTGATCTGAAGGAATCCTTACCAAGTGCTGCCGGAACCTGCCTGCTCTTCAACGAGTCCTTGCGATCTTGTGTGGTTTCTATTTACTCTCCACTGATATAAACTCTCATGTTCCTTCTGTGTGTTTTCAAATGCATCCTAAACACAAGTTGATACCTTGTAGATGTAAGAATAGGAAACAAAATTTAAAAATATGAAGTATTTGTGAGTGTATAAAAATCTCACATTCGCCTACAATAACGACAACCATCGGTGACTGTTTTAATGAAGTTTGATAGGCATGGACGTGGTGTTCCATCCCACAGTAAGAGTACAGGACCATGTACTTCAAAGGTTCCGGGTATTTTTTGAATTATGTAATGATAGGGTAGTTAGACACTAGCGCATCATTACTATTAATCAGTAGAAAAAGACTCAAAGACACTTCTAATAAGCACTGTCATTCGCTTTAATTGCAATCAAATAAGAGAAAACTCCTTAGGACAGTGATTTCGCGCTTTACAAATTTTTCATTATTATTTTTATTATAAGTAGTAGTAAAGAGAATTTAATGTTCTCACACTAAAGTAATCCCACGCATAGTTTGCTAAACTTTTAAACTTCACCTGCTTTATTTATTCGTATTACATTTTCATTATTTTCCCCACGTCATCTTCCTAAAAAGATTTATAGTGCAAAACTGAGGTTCCAGTTTCATTCAACATCTTATCCCCATACATCAATCGCAAAAAATTGCAGACAGAGTTTCACCCAAAGTCGGATTAGAACTCAGCTTGAGCTGAGTAGAGAGAACATTGTGTTTCACTCAGTTTTACATTCTGCCTCCAAACTGGCTCTGTGTTTTAGTGTCAACTTTCGAAGGAAAATAAAAATCAAAACATGTTTCCTGATTCGTTGTACGCCTTTCTTTAAGATGCTAAAAGTCGAATGCTAAGGGAGAGAATATGAGTATGGGAGAGAAATGCGATGACGATTAGAAAAATAAGTTTTGTTAATGTTTCCTGCTTATTCTAGAAATGTAAAATCTGTTTTATCTCTGTGTATAGCTTTAACTGCACTTTAAGGTCCCGTGCCTCTTACACGTGATGATACACGAATTGGTTTTGTATGTAATGAGTGTTGTTGTGAGAATCACGGACTGTGTCTACCCGATGTCTCCCTACCTCCCACCTCCACACCCATCCTTTATAGTCCGCACGATTTTCTGAGTACCACAGACTTTTCCGTTACCGATATTCTCACCCTAAGTAATCACGTTTACATAATCTTCCTTCCCACAATCCATTTCATCAGATGGAGAGGCGAACATTAGTACCGAGCTTACAAGACGCCGGGTGCAGGCGAGGGTCGGGTGTTGTCTTAACGGACGGGTGGCGCGTGGAGGAAATTGCTCTCTCCTCCGGCCTTTGAGCAACCGGCACGTACACCGGGGGCCACCCTAACCCTCAGTGCGTGCTGACCACTGAGAAAACTGTTATACATGGTTGGTACACTTCCATATGCTCACTCGGCCGTAAGGAAGAAAATAAAAGCATGTAAGCTATTAAAAATGTCATTTGGCTCAATTTGTGATCCGATAGTTTTGATTCCGATGAATGCACGTGGCAGACTTTTCTGGATTGTGTTTCAGTGAAGCTTGAGGTCGCAAGGCCTTTAGGTGCAATGCTGCTTTACGTTTGATTGAAGACGGAAAATGAGTAGTATTCATGCAAACTGTATCACTGCGCATGCGCGGGCTTGAGGAGCAAGAGAACAAGAGTGAGAGGAAAGGGAGGAAGAGAAAGGAGATGGAGTTCATTATGGAATAAATGTTTTTAGCATTTGGTGTGAAGGAAATAAAACAGATTGTTAACTAAGGATTTGCAAAAATATTGCAGCGACTGCGAATGAAAGCTAAACTCAAATCGACGATTTAAAAAAAAAATTAGGTAGAAATGATTTGAATGTTCTTCGATTGGCATCGAAGTCTTGTATCGAAGTTTTTAAAGGACTATAACTTAAAACATATTGTATTCATGTACATGGCCACGCATTCTTGCAAAAAGATTTTGTACTGTTGAGAGAATGGGCGAGTCGTCTCCTTGCAGTGGTCGAGTTATTCTTGGCTGATTTCATGTGCTCGCTGCATGCCCGTGTTTACTTATTAAGTTAGTCTTGAATTTCAAGAATAAACAAAACACTTAGAAGTTTTGCTCTTGCTTGATATCCCAGATTTTTCCTTTACTGCTTACTGGATATGTTTACATGTGTTGGTGGGATCGAAAGTCAGGTTTGGGCAGTTTTATTTATTTAAAACAATTTAAGTTGGAAAGGTTCTAAATTGTTGTATATGATGTTAAGAAGCATTCTATAAATCTTTTTAACTCAGTATTTCAGGCCTCAAATTGTTTAAAAGCAGAAACGTGTTATGCAGTTGGCCCCAGCACTCTAGGAGTAATTTCTTTTGCTGGCTGCTAACCGTGTTGACAAGAAATGTCCGACAATAAACACCAGACCCTCCTCTACCTCTCTCTACAGTCACACACACACACAGGAACTGGGGTACAGGCACATGCGCACTCACAGACACGTACAGCACACACTTGACAGCCCTGCACTTACAGGCAATGGCAGGAAGGAGAGGATGAAGGACAACTGAAGCAGTCTGCGAGGCTCAGCTTCTTATCTCCCTTGGAGTCCACTGCAGCAGGCAACGATTGCGGGGAGTCCTGCTGTATGTCTGGCTGCATGTCTGGCTGCATGTCTGGTCGGCTTGTTTAGCCAGAAGCCTGTCCTGCACCACTCGGTGGCGATGTTTGATCGGATGTGAAAATCTATCGGGACATGATGTGAGGACATCATTAGCAGCGTCCACAGGGGACATCGGCCGACATCTCTCGTCTTTACAAACTTTCTCTTGTTCTCCGTTCTTTCAATAAATTTGTTTTAAGTGCTTTGGTGCAGTCGTTCATTGAATTGAAGCAGGTTTCAACCCCAGCGTGCACACGTGTGTACAGCTCCAAAAGTCTCAGATTTATTCTTTTTTTCAGAATGTTGGTTTGAATGACTGTAGCAGTTTATATGTACACATCAGTCATCCCTACATGATGGACCAAGGTTTTCCTTCAATTTCATTTTGTAAAGTTCATATCTGAGAAATTAAAATACGGTTAGTAGTTTACATTTCTAACTTTCCTCGCGGAAGCCACACACACACGCGCATATATATATATATCAAAGTATAGCACTCAACGCCGCACAACAAGCCTCATATGTTTAAACAGAAAATGAAAGGAAAGTATTAATTTCAGGGGATGGTACACAGATTGTACAAGGGCTGAACTAAGCTAGAACTGTTTTCTTGGCGGCTAGATGCTTCTGATGCATCGCTGACCGATGAATTAAACTACAGCAATGTTTTGTTCACTAGGTAATCGTATTGTAAAAGACACTAATTATTATTATTAGTCTTCCTCTGGCTTACTCCATTTTTACCAAGGCCCTCGTCAAGTATCGATGCAAGCAGAAAGGGGTCAAAGTTCATCGCATCGCACTAAAACATTGACGTCCCCTCTATGACAGCCAATGAGAGATGAGGAGACGGTAGTTATATGCTCCATGGACCTCACTGATGAAACTTTCTTTTGGGCGATTAATTAAGAAAATTAATACCTTACCAAGATAATTTGTTGAACAAATGCATCGCTGGCGTGGACACTCAGGTTGACCTTTTGTTTGTCCCAGAATCAGTAGTGACCATTGAATTGATGAGGTTTGTGAGTCGGCGAGTACGAAGTCGTTTTATCACGAGGTCAGTTGCTTGGTTTGTTTTGGAAAGTGCTTCCACCTAGAGGGCACGGAGTACTCGGAGAAAACCCCCGACATCCAGCCTTTCACCCGACATCACATAGAGACAATGTCTCGATACGAGATACGAACCCTGGGCCTCTCACTGCAGTGGTGGTCAGCACGTGTTTAACCGTCTCCCTGCGGACAACTCCATTATCAAGGCTCGTCCTGGGAGCTTCTAGATTTTGCTGTATGTCTGGCTAGACGAGCGTGTCCTGACCACAACTTCACACCTTCCGGTCTCGTGAGCTCTGTTCGTCTTTGATGTTGTGTGGTCAAGATGCGGACAAATAGAAAAGAACACGCAGCCCTACCTCCTTGGGGATACTTTCATTTCTTGCGTCGGTTGGCCGGCGAGTCCTCCATAGTCTACCCTAGTCTACCAGGAGAACGGTCCGTGCGCTGACCATTGGTCACGAGGTTCACACATCTGTAGCTGGCGATGGAAATGACCAAAAGGTGAATAGGCAGAGCTTTATCAGCAAATATATTTTCAGAGACATCACTGATGAGAGTATTTCTCTTATTTGCACGACTAATCAAATATCGATAAATGTTCCTTTGATACTAACTTATCCAAACAGTAAACATGGATTTCTGAATCAGCAAATTACTATAATAATTTTCTTGTATCTGATACAATAACAGCTAGTGATGTTTACCCGAGAGCTCGCAAGTACCTTGTACAAAAGTGAATATTTTTCCATTAAAACTCGACTACGCTCCTCAGATAACTTGAAAACCTTTTAAACCTGTGATATACAACTACTTGAGAGATCTGTAAACTAATCAGCTCTTGAACACACAAAAACTAGTTTACTGATACAAACTATTGAATTGTCAAAAACTTTTTTTCCAGTGTCGTTCTTTAGTAACTGATGATACCTTGATGTACTGTTGATTTGGCATCCCCCAGGTCGCCCCTTCAGCTAGGAAACAGATACTTTTGGTATTTCAGCAAAGTATAGGTACTTGAAGTACTTGGACATTTGTAAATATTATCCGCAAGCACCGAGCTCGTTAGCTCACATCTCTCGGGTGGTTAAGTGCATCTGGAGGTCAGCCTCCAGCCCTCGAGTATCTCCAGCATTTGCTGTTCTCTCTCTCCGCTCTGTGCTCTGTGTATTCTGTCCCTCATCAGCAGCAATGCAATGGCAGGCATCTTCCCTTCAGCTAACCTCTGTGCACCCGGCCACCAGCCTCATTCCCGGTGTGCACATACAGCGCCCTCTTCAGGGACAGACAGGAAATTACTTGGCCCCGGTGTTAATAGACGAGTACAAGAGGAAATTTCCAGGGTGTGATGGAAAATAAACTTCACTTACTTTATTATGTTTGCCGTGGTTGTTTGTTTGCGAGCTCACACACAAGTAGGAGCTCAATGCCATGTTCCCAGCATGCACTCCGCGGTGGTAGGTAGGCACACAGGTAGGTCAGGTACAGGTGAAAACAAAGACAAGAGGGCACTACTTCACTAATTCACACCTCTTTTAAAAATTAAAGTTGCCTACACATAATAACTTCTTAGAGAGATGAGAAATTCATTAAAGTATTAGAAGCCAGTGGGACCTCACGGTTTTTGTATCATTCTAAAGTGTGAAACTTTGTGCAGACCTGGATACCCAATTTTTTTTCTCTCAAATTATGATACCACCTAAATTCAAGTGGATTTAAGGGAAAAAGTTTACTCTCACGGTGTGTTTAAAGTGCACAATATGACAAAATTAGTCAGAGACCACTTCATCTTGGAGTTAGAAATAGAAGATAAAAATCAAAGACCCTGCAGCTGCCCAAGACGAACACCAGAAAAGGCTGAGTGGTTCTACTTCGATTGCCTTTATCGGTTTGGTCCTTGTATTCAGGGTATTCACCCCGAATGGCTGTCAGTTTTTTTTTTTTCGTTCCGCGTGTAACGTGGGATCCGTGTCACTGGGACAACAAAGATGCCATTTAGCCGGTGTTTGCTGTAGAGACAGGACTTCTACCCACTGTTTGCTGTGATGACAGGTTTTAATGCAGTTCGAAAGCAGACTCCACAGTGGGTTGAGTTCACACTTGACCTTTTCCTGTCCCCCTATAGCGGGGACAATCACGGATCACTCAGTGTAAATTAAAACTGCGCGAGAACTATTACTTTGTGAACTTTGCTCTCACCACAGGACACGCCTGGACTTTCACCACAACCTCGGGTGGCTGTGAAAGCTTGTTTTGAAAACTGTCAAAAGACCGGAGAAATAATAGTAGGACAGGCAGGCAGCCTTGCTTGCACCCACCCTTGGCTTTTTCTACCTTGGGATTTCCCCGGCCACGCGACTATTCTGTTCAACCCACATGTAAGTTGAATTAATTTGTTCTAGAAATTGCCCGGGAGTGCAGGAGACCGAAAAATCTTGTAAAATGCAATTAAATAATCAATTGCAAAATTGTGTTATGTTTGCACAGGCGCTCGGTGGTTCAAATGTGTCATCTATTTTTGGCAAAATCATCGTATTTCTGCAGCAGGAAAAGTTTTTCCCCAAAAATATGTGGGATGTATTTTTGAGCTGAAATCAATCTCTCTTTTATTAAACCCACATTTTTTTATTTCTAATTATTTTTCTTTTTTATTTGTTTCGTTCTTAAATAATCAAATTTTCCATTTTTTGTTTCCTTTTTTTCATAAAAAGCATGCAGGAAGTAGTATTATATGGAAAAAATAAATAAAAGGCGAGGAGAAATAGAAATGGTAGGAGCAAAGACAGTTCAAAAAAGAAAGTAAAAAGAGATTTTTTAAAATTGGTTTTCGGGTGTCTGATGGAGTTTTATTTAACAAACTTTAAAAATATATTTCAACATCCTACGGACTGCGTTTACACATCTGCATCCGAGTGCAGCAGGGAACTGGTCAGGGATGGAGTTTGCCGAGAGGATGAAGTGTAAGGACGTGGTGAGCCAGGTCGATTACGAACCCCGTGACTCCCAGTTGCTGAGCTCCACTCACAATCCAGCCTCACGATGGAGGATGTCAAGCTGTCCGTCAGGCGGCACGTCTGGGGCAAACACTACTTTTATCATGCTGACAACAAGGTATGGCATCCTCCTCGGGGCAAGAGATGTTGGGCTGTAGCGGTAATGGCCTCGTTTTGTCATGAATGTGGGCAGCACTCCACGGGAAGTTAAGAACCCCACGCACTTCAATGTTTCTTTTTTTTTGCATTAAAGATTGCATTTTATTTTATTTATTTTATTTTATTTATTATTTGGTGAGAATCGAATGAGGATCCACCAGGGAGCAACATCGCTAGGACTCTTTGGCTCATTTGCAAGAACTTATCTGCAGCAGACGATGGGATTGTGGAAATAAAGGAGGGATGACATGTCAGCATTACAATCATCATTGGCAGGGTGAAGATGGAGAAGCAACGCAAAGTTCTGGATTTTATTACTGTTCTGACTAGGACTCTTTTGCACGGTCAGGATAAAGAGGATAATTAAATGAAGACAAGTAGAATAAAATCCCGTAATACACACTGTAGTCTCAACGGTCTACGAGCAAATGGGTCCGAGCCAGCAGCTTGGTGTCCTGTCCATTGTCTTTGACTTACACACTACAGGTCAAAGTGACTTGAACTTCTTTGTCATCTTTTTCTCTCCTTTTATTTAAGGCATGTTTAATCTTCCGATACAAAGGTGAGTTTAGTCTCCAGCTGTGATAAAGACACATTACAAGGCCGAAACAATATACTTTTCTGGGTATCACGTGCTTACATGTGTAGTCTGAATGGACCCTGACATAATCTCTTTGTTATTAATTTCTGGAACAACTTCCCGTGCTTGCTAGAAATACTTTTCAAAAGTTGCATTTTTTGTCATTTCATAAATAAAATTCGCGTAGCGACTCATTAGGTATCCTCTTGGCTTCAATTAATTGAATGAGTAGCAATTAGTAGTAGACACTAGACTTTGGTAGACACTATGTACTTTTTTTAGCATGACTGAATTGCTCTCCTTTGTGAAGTTTATGTCGCTGTCTTGTAGCTTCCGTCCCTTTGTTCACTCCACTATTTTTAACCAAAAAGTTCATTGCGTGCGAGCTGTCTTTTCCTAGGTAGCAAGAAGAATTGTGATTATCACTTCCTTAATTTTACATTTCACTGCGACTTCCGCAAAGGTTTTGATATTTTTCTGGCTGTGGACTTCATTTTGTCTTCATGATGTCGTTTATAAAACATTAACATGTCCTTATTTTACAATTTTTAAAGCATCTACGGAATATGACTTTGAAAATTCTTTAGGAATGTTTGAAATCTTGGACACTAGTTAATGTATGTAATGAGCTATTTTCTGCAGTAAACAAACAAATAAACAAGACGATTCCTATACTTCTATTTGTGCCAACTGGAGTGCGATGAGTTCAGCCAAGACACAAACCCCTTACAGCACAGATAATTAATAAATTTAGGAAGAAATTCAAGCTGGGCAGTCTGATCCTCACTTCATCTCCGGCGTCTGTCTTATCATTGCCCTCCGAGAAACTTTCAAAGTTTCTAAAGCCTTTTTAAACAATGCACTTGGCCATGAAATGCAATATTTTTCTCGAGGGACTTCCCTGATTCCTCATCATCTCCTTAAGGATGTCTCTTGAACTCCTATGTCATCGACAAGTTTGTAGTGTGCTCTAGGCTTTAGAAGTGACACTGGACTTTGTTTGTGTTCTGAAAGTCTAGTCTAGCCATCGCCGCTGTTGCTTGTGATTCTGATGTGGACATCTGGCGTGGAGTCGTCCCCTTACTCTGTTAGGCAAGGGAACATAACTCCAGTTAATTAGTTCTTGAAAAATTTGTTCAAAGCTGATTAGAACTTGTTATCAAAGGAAGTTATTTGATGCAAGGACTCAGCTTCAGCTTGTAAGAGTATAGAGAATCATGGGAAGACATGGGGACACAGAGCAAAGGTAAGGTGAGACTACAGTCTGTCAGCTCCACCCTCACGTGAAATTGGGTTCTGAATTTCAGTTAGAAGTTATAATCAGACCCAAAATAGAGAAGTTTGGCGAGAGAACTTTCGGACTGGTGTGTGAATATTCTGTTACTGTTTCCTCCTTCTCCTCAAGCCTCATCCCATCTTCTGCAGACATCAACGAATTTTTGGAGCATCTTGTGCTATCTTATTCACTGCAGCAAAGATTAATCATCTAGTAGAAAGTTCTTTTAGAAAAAGCTTTATATATTACCAGACATCCCAAATAAACAAAAACAATGTATAAAAACGGTTTGAATGGAGCGGGTCAAATAACTAATTTTGAACACACAAAGATTAACTACTATACAAACAGTGATTACTGATTTTACAATACACACCAAGCTCGCAGCCAACACATTTAAAAGTATTGATAGTTGAATATAGAAACTACTTCCAAACTAATATCTCGGATACCCAACCCGGCAAAATACTTTTTGGACTTTTCATCAACTCCCTCATCTCTGAATAGGAGTGAGATGACTATGGGAACAAGCCACGACCTTGCTAATAACTTTTACTGCTCGATGTTGTGAAAAGCTTTTAGGCTCCTGACAGTGATTAATTACAAAAATCCCTTTTGTGCACTGTCCTAGTCAAGGTGATTGGTGTTGTTGATACACTACTATTGTAGTCAAGATTGTTGTTGATACACTACAGTCAAGTTGATAGATACACTACATCAAGTTGTTATTGGGATACAACTATAGTCAAGTTGATTATTGTTGTTGGTATCAGTTTATTGTTGTGCACTTACTATTGTAGTCAAGTTGGTTATTGTTGTTGATACACTACGATTGTAGTCAAGTTGATTATTGTTGCTGGGGAGGGACATTGTTATCTTGGACACGTTTGACCCGCCATCACATGAATCTTGTTCGTGCAGAGCAGTTTTAAGGAGAGGCCTTGAAAGATGCTTATAGTCAATTTTGTGCAGTTTGACTTTTTAACAAAAAAGGAATTCTTTTGTTATTAACGTGTTGAACATGTAGAGCATAGTGGCGCGAGATTGGCGTCACCCTGGCCAGCCAGATTCAAGGGACGTCGCAAGGAAACAGTCTGACGGTTGCGTGACGGGTGGACAGAGAAAACACATCCGAGGTCATTTGATATCTGGTTGGTGGCAAGTCCATTATAGGATGTTGAGACAAATAGCCTCCACCCTTCACCTCCCTATAGAAGGCGAGCCAACATGGTCCCTACTTGATCTTCCCTTCCTGTGGCTTGAAGGTTGGATGAAGGATGCTGGTTGTGTGTTTGTCAGTGGCAATCCTTGTTTGTATGAAATGTATTTCATCCTTAAAACATTTTATGTTTGAAAAATACGTGTTCAGAACTTCTTGCTACGTGGTCAGTGTGAATTCAATACTTCCACGGCATTTTAGGAAACAAATTGATGGGAAGAACTCAAAACACTTGGATTAGAGAACCTCGGGCAAAGGGCAACCAGCAACAACGGACCGTCGGGACTGCCAGCTGTCATGGCGAAGAAGCAGGAGACATCATCGACTAGAAGGTGGACTACCTGGGAGAGGTAAATGATTGTCGCCAAAGCCAACAGGAAAGCTCGTGGTTCTCAAGGTAAAAAAAGGGGACGATGGGTAAAAGTGAGGACAGACAGTCGCAAGGGCATCACGAGTGTAGAGTCAACACCGTGCCCCGACTCCAAGCTCCTGACCAGCTCTTCACCTCATCACAAACCCTGACTGGCGACCTCTGTGCCCTCTTGATTCAAATTACGGCCTGAGGGTAATGTGCCTTGGTGTCGAGGATGTGCTCAAAACACGTCCACATCCAGGAACTACCAGTAATAAGCTAGCTTGGCACTCCCTCATGCCAAAAAGTACCCAGCATTTTTTTCTTGTATAATCTTTATAAATTTATACACATCCTTCAACCAATTTTTTACCTCGTTAGAGCGAACAGAGAGTTATCCCCCCAACTGACCAGTGACTACGGTAGCCGCGCCTCACAGACTCGCATCGTGGAGTCGATGTCGGAAGTTGTAGTACAATGGCAGCAGTAACAACTGTACAGTTGTATACTATATACTAACTATACTGTACGATGGCCAATGTCGCTATCACCAGTCAAAGAATTAGTTTACAAAGGTGAAGGCGTGGACTGCTGGTCTTGTACAAGAGCTGCTATCACCCAAGACAGGTGTGAGTGGCCAACCCTGTCAACTGCCGCTTATATGTGCTCCCCCAACGACAGGTAGCAGTCACGTGACGAGTGACTGATGTGAGAGTAAAGGGTTGTTACAACAGGACCTGACATGCTGGTCTCCCCTTTAAATGAGCCACAGTTGTGTATGATTCTAGTTTATGCAGAACTTTTCTGTTTACTTTCTTGGAGTACTTTAGTTTGCACATAAAGTCTTTTGCTGGAGGAAGAGGAGGGATGGAAGTTCGTGGGCCATATGTTGTTATTTGAAGTGACTGACGAGTAAACATTGTTGTAACCATTGCTGTCCAATGCTTTTGAGAAATATTTTTAGTTGACCACTTGACGAATAGGTCTTGTCAGAGGATCCGAAGAGTGTTGTTGAGTTCTCCAGGCGAAGTTATAGCGATTCGTTTCATTATTTTTTTTTATCCTGTTTCTTTTTCTTTCCTCTCACTTGCCTCTCTAAGCTCTTAAGCTCAACTGAAATAAATTTGTCTTTTTGTACCAGGAAGCTACGTCCTTCGGACATCTTCAAGATGTTTTGGAAGAGCAAATGTCAAGGGGTCTACTTATTTTGGTTTTTTTACTCACGTCGCTGACTTTATCAAGAAAGACTATCTACGATATTTCATGTCACGAACCTGTGTTTGGGATCAACAACAAGGTGTATAGATGTTTGCGCCGCCTGCAAAAAGAAGAAAATATAATATTAATACATTACATCTTGGTGGGATTCGGTGGTTGTATATTTTTATATTGATTCTATGTGTTTTTATATCTTGCATCGATTTTTGTGGTCATTTGAAGACACTTTATGTCTACTCTAGGTTACATTTTTTGTTTTACAGAAGGATCTTGAAAATTTTTTCGAGACATCCTTTTGAGTCGACCTTTATGTACCTAGAAACCATGTATAAAATGTTTCAGCAAAGTCTTGAGAATTAACGTGAAATTCAGGACAAAAAAACCAGGTGTGTAGATCATCTATGCACGAAAGAAAGTCGTTTTCCGGGAGAAGAGTAAATTCCTTCTGTCACTCACCTACCCTCCCGCCTGGTCTAACAACCGTCTGTAGGTCTGTAAATCGTGGGGTGGAGACAATACCCACCTACCTCGTGCTTAGTTTCCCAGTAGACAGAGATTACCGGGGTCGCTAGTGCAAAGATCTGTAAACTAAACACGAAAGGCGCATCTGTCCAGCAGACAGTTGGTTGTAAGGGAGCCAGGAGAAGACAAACAGCAGACAGACATCTCCCAGCTTCCTGGATTCTGTCCCCTTTCTTGTGAGGCGTGGGAGGACGATGGGAGGACGACGGGAGGACGATGAGAGGAAGATGAGAGGAAGACGTGGACAGCTTCAGTCCCCCGCACGTCACCGAGGGCATCAGTCCGATGCCGAGTGATTTTCTGGGTTTGTCTTTGATAGGTTCTGTGAATGCCAGTCGCTGTTTGATCGATTAGACAATTCCCAGTGTCCAGGGTAGAAACTAATTAAAGGATTTAAGTAAGAACAGTTATTTAATTATGTAGATCTTTTCTAACCATTTCTTACGATCGTTGCCTTCATAGTCTTTCAGCAAATCGGAGGCATCTCCACAAATTTTGCAGTGAATTTCATCCAATACTGTTCAAAGATCTACACAAAACTTTGCCGATCAGTTGAAATCTCTTGTACCATTCAAACTAAATATATAAAGCAAAGTTTAACAAAATAATTATTTTTTTGGTATTTGATATTGGCAGATTTCAAGGAATAAATTAAAATTAAATGTACAAATACGCTTTGCATACTAAGAAAATGTCCAGACCTTCAGCAGGTTTATCAGCAGGTCAGAAGGAGAAAGATTTACTGGATGAGTACTAATCCAGGGGTCTGATAGTGGTAAAGACTTCTTTCTCGAACTGATGTTTATGAGTTTTCTCTTTCTCTAATTAAATCTTTTCTCTTTTTTCATTTTTATGTCAGTATTCTCCAAAATGAATTTTTCCTAGTCAATTTTCTAATTTGTTTTAACTTCAGTAAATACCTATTTTCTTCTTTTTTTTGTCTTTCTTCTCCTGATGATGACTTCCTAACTCTGCCGCTGCAAGCTTGACAAATTTTTAAACTAGTTTTATAGCTAGTTACTTAGCTTTACTTAAGTTTTACTTAAGCTTAATAGAGTCCACCTCCACATTTTCAAAAAAAACCTTTCTCGAAGAGCACTTTCTTCAGTTCCTGTGGGGCAGGATTAGAGTTTTAACAGCACTTGGATCGAATATAGTTGCTATGAAAGAAGTAAGGTACCACGCAAAACATTTCTTTAAAATTCTTAAAAAACTAATACTCAATACTAGATGAAAACATATGTAAGAGAAATCATAAGAAACACTAATCTCATGTTGAATATCGTCCTTCATGTCCCCTCCATCAAAACCTAAAAGTGGACACAAACGGATAATCTTTTCTCAAGGTTGTTTCCTTTCTCGAATCCTAGGAGATTCGATGTGGGATATGCGAAGGCAAACGAAACAAAAATCTGTGACAGACGTGTGTGCCACTACAAGAGAACCAAAGAAGAATGAAAGAAGAATCAATAAAACGACAGTTGTCCGTTGTCCAAGTGCAAATGAACTAGTGGGTTGTAGTGCTCCCCATTTCCAAAAATAATAAAATAAAATAAAATAAAACAAATTTTGTGGAGATCTTCACCTTGCGCCTGACAGTAGTTGAGTCAAGAATTCAGAGCAAACAAACAGTAGAGTAGGAAGGTGTTGGTGTCCTCTGACTTGAAGCCATTTAAACCTTTCAAGTGGAGTAGCGAGTGTCCAGGGTTAGTGGACAATTGTAGCAAAGGTTGCTCTTTATTGGGGAGCAGACATCACCTACAAGGGTGATTGTTGAATATTGCTGTATTGACATGGCTGGGGGAGGTATAGTACACAGGTAACTCAGACTCCAGTCTTTATTGTGTCCTCCTATTCTCAAGATGCTGGTGCTGAGCTACTCTGTGACAGAAGGGAATGTCGACAGAATCTGGTGCTCAAGTCTTTGATTACAAATTAACCTCTGACCCATGTAGGCCGTAAACTACATTACCATGCTCACTAAACACTGTGGCTAAGAGTCTGCATTTTTCAAGTAAAGTGTTCTAACATCGCAAGTTTGCTCACGACTCAGCACGACAAAAACTAGAAAAACGGTCAGGCCGCCCAATCCCGTCAAGACTCCAGCAGAATGAGTAAACAGCAAAACAACAATAATCCTCATGCCATTCACCCCACTCTCTCACACTTTACAGTCCGTCAATGACTCCGTTACAGACCCACACCCAAGCATCCCTCCTCCATGAAATCCCTCGTCATCTACTCACCTTTATGTTTCCTTTTCTGTTTCGAGTGTATTGATAGCAGGATTGTGAGGCTGGTCAAACAGCAAAGGATGAAAGGATAATTTCACACGCCAACAAAGTTTGGCAAAGAAAAAAAATGTTACGTGATACATAACAATCAACATGTATTTTCTCCAGCTCCAACAAAACAAAAATATTATCACAAAGCAGTTGCATCTGCAGTTTTTGATCAGAAAGAATTATAGGATTGTAAAACAGACGACAGGAAAGAAATTAATGTGGAGGGTGATGATTAACATCACGTGACTTGTTTTCAATTTTGCTTGGCGCCGTGGATTTCCAAAAATGCTCAGCACATAGATTAATAGTCTTGGCGAGTTTCCTGGAGGACGTCAGCGCCAGAGGACAGTTCTTCACGGCGGGTGTTAATCAAACTTTATTGCGCCTTAAAACTGCTTCCTGGCCATCCTTTGATCCCACCTAAAGCAAAAGAAATAATGAAGCAACTTGCATGACAGCGATGAAGGAAAAAAAACAATTTTATTAATGGTTTGCTAAAATCTTCAAACCAACTGATTCGAGTCTTGCGTCAGGCAGGTGCAGACCTCACGCGTTGTGTTGCAAACCTCGTCGGAGAGTTCTTGTCCCTTCATATTTTCCTGCATTCTGATCTCGTTAAGCACCAAAAAAAAACGGGTGAACACCCTTTCAGGTTCACAGAAAAAATGCAATAGCAGCAGGTTATTAATGTCATGATAACATGTTCCATGTCAGGCAAGCAGACCCACGCATTACGATGATGAGAGCTTCATGTTTCTCGCATGATTTCTTTTTTTTCTTAAAAATTATTTTTAAAACTGTTACCAAATTTACTCCAGCTATTCTATGGAAACATGATTATTATTATAATACGGCATTTTTGCATTAATAGGTAGTCTTGTTCTACCTCTGATAATAGTTGTTTACAGCTTTTATCCATGGTACTTGTGATATCTGGACATTCAGTCATTCCTGTAATTAAACTGTTAGTGAAGACTTTGATGAATTCAGTTGATTAGATAGATATTTACTTATTTTGGTGTCACGTGTCTTTAATGATACCTTTCTTTAGATTTTGTCTTCCTGGTGTCTTTGACTCTTTCATGTTATTCCATGGCAGATGTTGTCCTTTGTTCATTCGGTTCTGGTTATTCCAATCTTGCTCAAGCTAGCACACGACACTAGGTCTTGCGACATTGTCTCCTTGTTTAAATCCTCTCTCGCTGATTATTAATCCCATCCAATCATCTAAATATCCTTTTACATTTTGTGATTAGCACCTGCCTGTACACAACCTTTTTCACAGGTTAAAGGGTGGATTGTATTCCTGTTACTTTCTGAACCTTAATTTGCCCTGTGTTACAGGAAACCTTTACTCACCCTCGTTAAGGACAGGTGTCTGTAGGCGTCACGTGATTGCATCCACATCTTCACACTTTGTTCGTCCAAAGAAATGTTCTTCCTTGTAAAAGATGCTCCTGATGAAGCCGCCACTCAGGCTGTGCACTGGACACCTGCAGATACCTGAGTAATTTGTGTGATTACAATGGACAAGGATGAGATTGTTTTTAGGATTCAGGTAAAGACTTCGTAGCATTCTGTTCTTTGTTTACGAGTTCAGAGAGTGAGACATATTTCTAGACATATTACAAAATTTATTTGTAATTAACTTTTTATACTTCAGTCCTTAGCTTCTCTGAACTATAATAAATTAATTATTTTAACTATTTTAATAACATTTTGTTGCCGATGTTTAGTGTCTCTTGTTATAAATTGTTATAATTAAACGTTTTGCAGACGACACAGACCTGTTAGCAGGCACTAACAAAGAACTACAAGAACAAAGAACTACAAGACCTCACCAACAGCTTGACTGACAGTTCCAATATGGAATGGAGACCATCACTAAAAAGAGCAAAATTATGGTCAATGGCAGCGGCAAAGTAGAGATCTCTATGAACGGGGAACAGCTCCAAGAGGTCAGCAGCTTCCAGTACTTGGGAGCCACCCTCTCCAACGACGGCAGTTCCACGAGTATATCTGCATCAGGATCGCGACAGAAACAGCGGCAGCGGCTAGACTACTTAGGATCTGGCATAATCGTAAGATAAGTTTCACTACCATGTACAAGTTGTACACATGTACCCGGTAGTGTCGGTCCTGGTCTACGGATGTGACACCTGCGTGGACCCTCCTCGCCGAGAAGAATCCAGGAATTCCAAAACAAGGGCCTGAGGAGGCTGCTCCTGATCTCATACGAAAAACAAAGAACCAAAGACTTTGTAAGAAACAAGATGGCCACACTGGTAGGACACCAGGAACCTCTACTTTCAACAGTCAGGTGACGTAAGTTAGTCTTTGGTCATGTGACCCGGCACTACACCTTGCTAAAGACTGTCCTTCAAGGCATCTTGGAAGATAGCCGACGCCGCGGTGGCCAGAAGAAAAATTTAACTCAAAAACCTGATGCCTTTGGAGATGGGGATGCACCCCCTCAATAGAGCCCCGCTTACGTCACAAATGTTGTACAACAAGCACGTCATCACCAGCTTGACTCAATGGACAACGTGTGTGTCACCAAGGTCGTGAAGTGAGTCATCCGTTGTTCCAGGTTCATACTCAGTGAGGCGCAGTCTACCTCACATACCTCGTACTCTACAGAAAAGTATCGTCTTGTCTTCCTTTATCTAACATCGCGTTCATTCATCTTGATGCAACGACTTTCAGTTACTAAAACTATTTTATTCTCTCGTTTCAAGTAGAAGGTAATAAGCCTGTCTATAAACAATACTTGAGCATGATGATGATTATGATGATGATGATGATGATGATGATGATGATGATGATGATGATGATGATGATGATGATGATGATGATGAAGTATACGCTCAGCAGCTATTTCCAATGCATGTCAACGGAAGCTTATTCTGTCTGTGAGACAGTATGAAATTACGAATGATATAACAGTGTGTGTGTGTGTTTGTTGAAAGATCTGAGAATAGAGAAAATGAAAAAGTAGAGAAACAATGTTTATAACAAGGCATTCAATAATATGAAAGGTGATAAACTCCTTAAAATATCATCTTCTTACAAAATTGGAGAAAATGTTGTGGCTAGAACCTTGTCTAGAATACAAAGTCAACAAAAGCGGTTGCCAAACATCAGCATGCAGAGAAAGAAAACATGTTTCTGTAAACAAGATGGATGAAAGAAAGTGCCTGTTGGAAAGAAACAATGCTAATTAATAATTTAGAAGTTAGATTCTATTTTAAGGAAGTGTTTTTAGAAATATATTCTTCTCAAAGAGGAAGAGGAGGAGGATAATAATAATAATAATAATAATAATAATAATAATAATAATAATAATAATAATAATAATAATAATAATAATAATAATAATAATAATAATAATAATAATAATAATAATAATAACCTTTATCGCGCAGTATCACAACCAAGATACATCACACTCTCTGCGCAAACCAAAAGAGAAATTAATGAGAAGATTAAAGCAAAGCTCAAAACCTAACGGAACCAATAAATAATGTTGTTTTCCCTACACTTCGTGTGACTTGACCACCTCTGACAAAATAAAACATTTTTACTCTGTTATTTCCCCAGAAATATAAGAATTGTACATCTGCAAGATGAAAAGCCGTATTTATGTGCGTGCTTTATGGAGTTGGCACCAACATCAAGATGAAACAAGCAGGTCTAATCATGCATTACAATGTCGTTAGGACTTTGTGGTCTGAAACATCCAAACATCAGAGACAGGGAGGTGTTCTTCTTTACAGGGCCGACCTTTCTGTTCTGATGATTAATATGTGTGTGTCAGTGAGGGATGTGTGCGTGTGTGTATATGATAGTATTTTTCAGCAGTCTGTTTGTTTGTCTGTTTTCCCACTAGCACGCCTGCATGGCCAAACCTTTGGAAAAAAAATGTTTCCTAGCTACACTATACCCACGGGCAAACGGTCCCGCTGTCTTGTGGACAATCATGGGAAAGATAAAGACTACGGGAGAAAGCTAGGATGTTAACAGGACCTCAGGGAAAAAGCTTTTCCCTGTGAAAGAACGTTCCAGGACCCAATGTCGGAGTGTGTGGATCACTATCGGGTGGAAGGGTATCAGCTGTGATGTGGTTTAGACAGGAGATGAGCGCCACCAAGCGTACAAACTCAAAGACAGGATCAGGACTAGCCAAACCAGACAAAATATTTTGCCGGCTCGGGCGAGGCTCAGATCAACAACTGCCGAGCACCTCTTCGGAAAACTCCATGAAGGGAGACCAGACATCGTGCTACTGAAGCCAGATCGCTAATAACAGGACTAAGAGAACGAGCACATGAAATGTCCGCCCACTGCGCCCATGAGGGAAGAGGAACAGACTTACCATTACTGTAACTTACCATTATTTTGAAACAATCAAGATGAGGTAATCTGGGACTGGCAGAAGTCAGATGGACGGGCTTTGGGGAGACAGCAGCTGTTAAGGCCCGCAAACTCTGGTACAGCAGCTTGAAAACTAAACATGTAGGATGGTACTGAGTACTGACCATGCCATAGTTCGTGGTTCCCCTCAACGCAAAGTGGGGAACGATAGGAACAGAGTCTTGCTTCCAAAGTTATTAAAGCAGTGTCAATACCCTTGGACACTATTTTCTTTTATTATGACACCGTTGTCACTATTGTGTAATTACTGCACCGCTTTCATCTTCAGAAACAAATTGTTTGTTCTTAACTGTCCATGTTGCCCCAGGGCAGAGACCTACCCTCGCCTCATACCTACGACCCCAGTGCGGCGTGGGAAGCGGTTGTTTCATTCATCAGTTGTTCATCCGCTGCAGGCTGAGCTCAATTCGCATTTCTACCCGGCCCCACAATGTCGCCATCATCCACGTTTACGCTCCAACCACAGGTCACCAAAACCAGATGATGATGATAACAATGAGGATGACGACGATGACGATAATGATGAGTATGATTAAAAAGCTTTTAATGTTTAAAGGAAGGCTCTAAATTTACAGATCATGTCTGACTATCTGAGATGTATGCAGACCGAAAGCCATTTTTTAGAAATAAAGAACAACGAACCTTGCAGGATCAATGACCTGACATTCGACCCTGACTGGAGCTCAATCTCTCTGTGAAGGTTTGCGACAGAGAGGGACTGAGGGTGAGTAATATCCTCCATTGTGTTGGCATCTTTGGTTCCACGGACTCCCTGGCTTTTGTCTGTCGGCCAGACATCTTTTGCTTGACGGCTCTCCTCGCAGATGATTTCCATCTTGACCTTGCACAAACGGATATTAAGGCTAGGATTCAGAGAAAGAAAGAGAGAGAGAGAGATTCAGAGAGGTTTAACAAGGAAAAGTAACACAAGCAGGCGCAGACAGAAAAAGAAAGAGAGAAAGAGAAAAATAAAAACAAGGAGAGACGGAAGGTAGGAAGTATATAGTGTGTGGTGATCGGTATATTGTGTGCGACTCTTCGTGTCTGTATGGGTGTTTGTATGCGCGTGCGTGTGTTTGTGTGTTTATACTCACGCACCTTGTAAAAACAACAGTCGAGAGTTTTGATAACAAGAAAAGGATTTACCAACCTTACCCTCAGCAACAAAATCCAGTCATTTAGAAGATGGCAGAATCGTATAAACGTTCAGTAAACCCTAACGTCCACACAAAAATAAGACAGCTGCTGTTGTAATGCTACAGTATCAAATATAGACTGCTATTTACATATCCATGTCCTCAGAATGCAAGTAAACAGTTTTTTAACGTAGACAAAACATATTTCTGTCAATTATAAAAATCCACCTTTGACACTAAGCAGCCCTGGAGATGCTCTAGTCTCAGCTGAACTCTCAGGGGTTCAAACTGATAGAACACATGTTGCCCTCATCAACGATGGCCGAGCTTTAATGACTCCTCCTTCTGGCAGGAAGAGTTCCATGGTGCTACTGGGTAATAAAATGGCGGCAACCTTGTGTCATCTCTCAGCAGTTACAGACGCGATGGCAATTTAAACAAATTTAAACGAACCTCAAATTTCACCAGAAACTATTTAGAGGTCGGTATCTACCCCTATACCCCAACTACAACTTGTCATTTCCTGTAATGCTTCCTCCCTGTCTACGGTATTCTATAAATAGAACAGACATGGCGGCCATAATTGCTGCCAAACGTCCCCATGTAATCTAGAAACGATTTCACAGTTGAAAAAAAAAGAAACAAATGCGGAAAGGTGTCGAATGTTGGACTGACAAAAAATGTAGTATTCTCACTGATCCAGCTAGCGATGTTTGAATTTAGAAAATCGGAAGTATGTCTGAATTTTTGAAATATGCCGCTGTTCTCACTTCTGGTGGTCAAAGTCTTGTCTGATGTAAGGGGAAAGTCCTACACGAACAGGACGAATTGCTTGGTTCTGTGTCAAGAAGTGTTCTATGACAGCTTTTTGTTGAGATTCACAGCAAAGGACAAAAGAGTACACGGTACATGTGCCAACACTCCACATTTGGTAACTGTGGGATGGAAAATGTGATAATACCTGAAGGTTAGAAACAGTCGACACAAAAACCTTGCATGATGGGAAGTTTTCTTTCTCCCACACTCCCGCCGGTGCTTCTTCTCTCTGAAAATGTCCTCTTCCGCTTTCGATGTGATTCTGAAACAAAATGACTGTCACTGAAGCAAAAATGCGCTTCTTGAAAAAGCACTAAAAGAGACAAGTAATGAAGTGGCCTAAAATTGTGAACAAAAACCTTCCTGGCTGAACTGACAGCGGAGCGGCAACATGGCCAAACACAGAGCTTTAAATCATGTTTTATATTTTTGCGAGTGCAACACTTTCTTGATTTCATTGTGTCTTTGCTACTTCTGCTAATGCTCGTGTCCTTTGCACTTTAATGTAGAAATCACGTGACAAGCCGCCTGAGGACTTACTTCTGCCTCTTGCTTTTTGCACGCGCGCTGTCCTGTTTGTGTTTGGAGCTAACAATGTCACAACAACAGCATCTTGAGACCCTTCCTGCTGAACACCTTCAATGAATCTAAAAGCAAATTCAGGGACAGTTGAAAATAAATAGAAACAATACTGTCCTTGAAAAATTGATCGGATGGAGTTTTTCTTGGCTCTTGTTGCCTTGTACCAGTCAAAAAACAAAAACAAACAGTGCGAACTTAGAAGCTTCTCAGCAATACAATCGATACCCAAACCACACAAACAGGGTCAAAAGTTCCGACAGTTGCTTTTCCATAAAAAAGATATCTATGACAGGCCTTCCACAGGAAACACAAAAATGCCTTCACAAGTTATGGGCAGTCAAGTTCTAAAGCACAGAAGTAGACACCAAAGTTCTCTTGTTACTGAAACATCCTTTGCTACCTTTTCTCCCTTTGCTATGCTTTCAAGAATTCAACACAATCACTTTATTTACCTGTGTAATGCTATGTATATCTATCATTTGTGTTGAGAACATTCAATACTGGTTTTAGCGACTAAGTAATGTGAAAGGACACATAATTCCCAAACAATGAATCGTTATTTAGAGATAATGTCCTCGCCAGCATGTTTTTTTTTTATTTTGTAAATGACTAAACATTGCAAATTAACTCCTACACATGTAATCATACTATAGAAACTTTGCCTAAATTATTAGTAGTCATAACCATTCACACATGTACGATCTTTTTATTGTCTATATCGGTTTTTGGTTGTCCTAATGCATTTTACTTACTAACAACTCAAGTATAAAAACGTTTATATGCTTGTTGCAGAAAATAGAGTATTTTCTTGAGAAATATTGAATCAATTATCTTCTCATATTATCATTCATTTGGATCATGATTTGAAACATCCGTGTGCAGCAAGACAATGAGTAAAGTTCTTAATATTCCACGTTTTGTTAGAATCCTTTATTGGATATTTTTATTCTGATTAGCCATGGCAGCCACTTTACTTCAGCACATTTTCCAATGAATGTCCACCTTTTGAGGTGACGGTGACTAGAATATCAAGCTTCTCTTCTGATCGACTGTGACCGAGGACTTGAGAGTGTGTAGAGGTGACACTGGACTGCTCACGAGAACCATTGAGTCTGAAGAGACAGGACTGTCCAGCATGACTCTGTGAGTCCACTCCTCCTGGTCGACCCCAGGTTGTTGTCAGACGATCGACCACGAAGTCTGGAGAGGTCTGAGCAGTAATGTACGAGGTCCCCGATCGAAACTGTATTCAAATTCCAGGGATAAATGTTACTTCTGGGTGTGTAGCTTGCTTAAGGTGTCATTGGGAAGGTCCTGGGTCTCCTACTGTTTACCGCTGACATATGTATGAGTAGACTTCGTGCTTACAAACATTTCTCAGTCCATGTCCATGTTCATGATGAGGTCCTCATTTTTACTTTTAACCAAACTGGTTAAAGGTGCTACGTGGCAACCAAACGAAGTCCTCTCAGCCATTGGAAACGTTCTTCGGGCAACCGTGAAAACGTTTTAACTGTCAGAACAGTAGTGAGGCCAGCACCAGGCAACTGTGACACCCAAATACCAACTTGTTTGTGGTTCCTTGCTGCAGTCTGCTAAAGCCTATGAGTCTGGTCATTACGATAGAACTTCACACTAAAATATTCAAACATTGAAAATACAGGTCAACAAATTTGAAAATGACAGAAGGGTTTTCTGTTTCTTCCCCCTTAAGATGTCTCGCCATTTAAACAGACAGTAAGGAGTCAATGATTTATTGTATATCCTTTCGTTATGTGTGATCATTATCATGCGCTTTTTGTCAAGTAATTTCCCATCGCCACATTCATTTAGATGACAGCTCCGATGCCCTCCTGCCCTTTTATCTCAAACGGATTTATTTTGCGTGTGACAATCGAGAGAATTCCATCTGGTGTTAGGCTGGTTGCTCAACAAACGCTGCTTTCGCGCTCCGGTGGTCGACACCGACTGTGTGGAAACGAACGTCTAGCCCGGAAGGTTGCACATACACGCGGATATTATGGTCCCGCGCCTCACTTTATCACTTGGTTCAAATCTCGGTCCTCTGTGAGATCTCGCCATGACGACCGTTGGAGATGTCATACAAGGGGACGCAACTCTCGACTGTGCGCATGCAGACGATGTGAACTCATCTGTTGGCGCTCGAGCTTGAGAGTAAACGTTCGCTTCATCATCCTTACTCTCTAGACACACCTTCTAGTCCGCTTTGGACGCCCTGTCCCTCCGAACAAAGACTAGAAGGACGTGTGTACATTGGTAGAGACTTGACCCTGTGTACCACAGCCACCACGTGAGGACAGGATGCAAATAATTGCTGGTGATCACTGAATCCGTCTGCAGCAAGGTGGGACGTCTTATGAAGGACTGATTGCAAGAAAAATGACATCCATCACTTTGAAGGATTGATGCGAAAAAACACCGAACTCTTGCACTCGGGACTACAAAGTTGAAACTAGAAGCTGCACATCTTGCACTCAACACTACCAGCAGAGAAAACCTCACAAACACATATTCGCTTGAAAGTGCAACTGAACTTTCACAAGGAGTATGACAAAAATATCACCGTTTTCACGATAATCTAATGGTAAAATGTCATTTTTTCACATCAATCATTTACCATAACGTGCAAAAATCTGTGCTTGTCTATTAAAATAGCAAAAAGACAAGGAAAGCAGATCGGTGGATAAACATAAAAGGGAGTAGCTATTTACTCATATTCTCTTGAAATTTATGGATAGGGAAAAGATATAAAAATAAATAATAAAGAAAAATAATTCAACAAAGTGATTTTTTAAAATGTTTTCTCATTATTAAAAAGTTGAGTAGCTATTGTCAAAAAGTGAGATTAGATAAACATGAAAAAGGTGAGCAGAAAACATCATAACGTTCGACAACTCCTTATGTCGCTTTAGTAAGGGGAGAAGACTGCAGACATGCAAAAGTCGGTGTGATTAAGGACTGCCACAAGGGTTTGCTCACCAGTGATGTAAGGATTCTGCCTTCGCTGTAATTACTTCGGGTCACATGACCTGTGTTTGAGGTAAACATCTCAAGATGACAAGGCAGACTGCATTTGTCAGTCCTTCCCCAGCATCTACACTCTGTACACAGACACAGAGCACAAGATGCCAGACAAACACACGCACACACACGTACATACAGATACACACATCTGTATATCTTCACAGAGTACTGTGCGAGACCCTCATCCAATCAAGATGTGAGAGGAAGTCAAAGTACATCCCATCCACACACACTCAACTTATTATTATATTCATTAATTTTAGTTTTTCTCTTTCTAAATAATATTGACAACAACATCAGATTTTGTTTTATATTAATATCAAGTATAGCAGTTGCAAAAAATGTTATAAAGTTTCAAATAAACAACACAATAACATCTGATGGAGGAACCAAAAGACTTCCTGTAGTTGTAATGGAACCCGAGCATTTCTTACAAATGTCTTTTTAACTCCGTTTCCTGAAATAGCAATGGCGTTCTTCCCGAGACCCTGACCTCTGTTTACAAGCGCAGAGAACCACTCGATGATGCTTAACACACCAAAAAAATATTTGTGCACGTGCTACCCTCAAGTGGGGTCTACTTACCCCCACCACTTACCTACCTCCCGACATTCAGGCTCACGTACCGACACTTAACGGGATCATCACGCGGTCCTCAGCACGTGCCGTCTCCGCAGTCACAGCCATCTGCAATCTTCTGAAGGTGGACTTTGGGTAGATAAGCTCCGGAGCTGAAAATTGGTCAGATATTTGTAATAAGGTGTGAGCCAAGAGAACCTTCTAGTAAAATAATTTATTTTCCCATGTTTACAGCACTCCTTCCTTTCTTTATGCTTTAGTTTTTAAGGGGACGTGTATGCTTTTTAGTTCCTTTTCTCGTTCTTTCCTTTCTATTTATTTACTATTACTATTTATTATTTAAATTTTTATTCATTCAGAAAATAAAGGTAAGCCACCAGCCGATGGATTATTAAAAATCTTAAGGAGTCGTTTAGAAAGCCAACCTATATATATAAACAGGACAGCACACAGTGTACCTCCTGACCTGAAGAGCGCTGTCAACGTGATCACGTGATTTGCTACGTGCTGTAGGTGCAAGGGGTAAGGTCATTAAGCTGGTTTCCTGTTCTTGCTTCTAGAAATTATGTATCAGTTGAGTACAATTTTAGCTACAATTAGTTCCTCGCTATCGTCCATTGATAGAAGTTTATTTAAAGAGACGGATGAGGTTCAACACTAATTTATCAAGAAAGTCCATCTCACGAAGACTTTATTTATCTTGAAATGTAAACTTACTACGGCTCATCAAATGTACGCTTAGTACGAATATTAGTGTAATAAAAGTCTGAAATTGTGGTTGTTGATTGAAAGAGTTAAAAGAGGTAAATTATTCCAATCAGATTTTGTTTACGAAAATATTTATTGTAAATTTTAAATCTTAGTGTAGGCATGTCTATTTTATTTTATCTGCGTCTGTGATAAATATTATATGCTAAGATTAGAGATGGTCAAGTTTGTAATAAATAATCAGGTCAAAGTCCATTTATCATTTTTATAAAAGTGGTAGGTTAAGAATTTTTCTATTTTTCTTTTGAAGTACTAAAGCGAGGCTTACTGGATTATTTTAATGACTAGCTTCCTTCAAACCTCCGATATTAATTCTTATGTTTTCAATGTGAAGATTATTGTAAGTCCATATAACTATCTTAGATGGCCCCAGTAACTAATTATGTGTTCGACCCAACTACATTCATTTTGAAGTAAAAACCGAAATGTTTGTGGCAGGTAAATTGTATTATCTCGTTATTATATATCACCTTTAAGAGGTAGGAAGAAAGTATACTACCCAGTCAAGGTTGTGGACTTTACAATATTTATAAAAAAAAAGTTTTACTGAACTGTCAGTCTTAATTCTCTTGTTCGCTGTTATTTCTCTAATCAGAAGTCGACGACAAGAGAAGTCAAACAGAAAGAGACACCACACGAGGCAAATAAGATTTAGAAAGCAACAGAGGTGTTACCATCATGAAGGGAAGACGACAGTGAAGTTTTCATCATGTCATTAATATAATATCAAAATCGATCGAGGTTACAGAAATCCATGACAGTCTTGATTTTTTTCTGTTTGACTTACATATCCTTTGTCTGAGCTTTCAAGACAACTTAGTCTACTATATACCCGATGGCTTTGTGTTTTTTCTCTCATTAACTTTCGTCGGTGCTTTCGTGTCAAGCCGCAACCTTCAGTGTGTCTGTCCTCTGTCGGAGGCTGTTGCCGTTGGGAAAACTGAGGTTAAAGTACAGGTCGTGAGTGCAGAGGTCAGGAGAAAGTAGTGCTGTAGAAACCTGCAGATAAAAGCATTGATGCTTGGTATTCGTACATCTGACTTCAAAGATTGCTAGTCGGTCACTACCCATCCCTCCCATTAGAAAACTTCTTGTGTCTCTCGGCAAGCATCCAAGCTGGAGTTAGTATCTGACCATAAAAGGTGGCGGATGGAGAGAGGGAATGTCCGCCCATCACTGACCATGCCCCAGACTAGGTGAACGACTTACAGTTCATTGGCTCCATGTTTAAAGTAGACCGCAGTAGTATTTTGGTGGATTTTAATTGTTTAAACCTTAACTTGGAAGCAAGTCAGAAACAGTGATTGCGTGTCTGTCCTTCCTTCTGGTGTCTTCCATTTCTTACATAACAGCTGCTGTGATTTCTCATACTCCAAATGTTTGACATGCTCGTTCCTTCACAACACAACGAAAACACATATGTGGGAGTTTCCCGGTTCCTTACATTTTAACAAAAGAAGATAGGTAAGCTTTCAACACAAATAAACATCTAATATAAGTATAACAAAATTTTAGTTGAAGTGCTCCTTAAGATCTTGAGTCCTTTCCTTGGCACTGAGACTTTGTGACCGGTGAGTAGCCGGTGGTCTGACCAGTTAGTTTAGCGGTAATGTGTAGTCGGTGTACACTACAGTTAAATTAGTGCTAATACTTTCAAACTAGTCTCTTTTGAGAATTTGTATTCAATGTTTTACAATTTTTTTAGTTCCTTTCTTTATATATGTATATTTCTAGCCAATTTCCCCTAAATACCTGCTAATTCAATCCGAAGATACAAGCACGATTTAACTTCCCGAAAGCGTGATAGAAAGATTTCGTGAAGAGAACATGAATGTTCACTCAAATCTGAAGATTTTTTAATGATTTAAAAAAAATATTTATGATATCTGGGCTAAACCCAATGTCAGGAAGATAGGAGTTATCGATCGTAGTTGCCTGTGTGTGTGTGTGTATATATATATACGTGTGTGTGTGTGTGTGTGAGACTGCAAGTCGTGAGGACGACTAGGAGTTCAGAGGATTCATCCCCAGCTTTAGAGGAGGGAGTGAAATAATCACATCATTGAGCAGACAGGCAAGGTGGAGGCCGGTCCTGGAGTAGGGCCTAGGAATCAACTGTTGTGAGGTGTAGTCAAGGTAATATTTTACACTGTTTGTAGAATGTCTATACTTTGATGTATGAGGGAAACCCTATATTTTGTGCAGTTTGACTTTAGAAGGAACATTGATGTGTACTATCATAACAAACATGAGTGAAAGTAAGTTTCACTGACGAAGAGAGTTGTAAAGCGAAGTTGTTTCATGTAAACAAAAATGAGGAATCACCAGGAGGTCGGGGGAGCTGTGAGCACCCGAGGGGCGATGTCAAGTTTGCTCTACCGGGTATTTGTTAGTTTAGCAGCGAGAGGAAACATGATTTTCTCATCCAAACCCAGTGAATGTCATCTTGGAGATTGTAGTCTGTCAGGAAAAAGCACAGGACCTTGTATGACAGGAGAGATATTGAAGAAGGGACAGTATATATTATTTGATGCTAAGATTAGAGTGGTACTTGAGTGATTTTTGGGGTATTTGTTTGTGAGAGGGGGAGAAAGATCACCCTGTAATTTGTGATAGTATTTAAAAAAATAGTTGTATTTGGTCTGGTTTGTACCTTTAAAAAGCGAAAGAACAAAGAAAAGAAAAAAAAAAAGAAAAGGCAAAACCAGAATCACATGATATGAACAGAATGTAAGCTCATGAACAGATGCTTGAATATTTTAGAAAGAAAAAAAATGAGGACTGTTACATTGGGAAGTAGTGTAAGTCTGTGGGCTGCACGTGTCCGTGACACTCAGTAAATTGAAAGTAATTTTGTGCTCACTTGATCCTTGAATTACAGTTTAATTTTTACACAAATTACATCATGAATTGGCATCAGCATTTGAAAAGAACTTTTAGATTGTTTTATAAAAAAAAGCTGTGACAGAGATATTCATATGTTAGATGTTTTTGATAAATGGACTTTAAAAATATTTCTTTCTTGCGCTTCTATTATTCTACTGTACAACTGATCACTATGAATGTAAATGTTTACTGACGCGCCTGTAAACAACGGTTTTTATATCTAATTTCGTGATAAAATTAAATCCTGCTTATCACCACACAAATCCATCAAATCTCACAAAATGCGCTCCTATCACATTTTCATTAGGAGACACTACATTTCATTTCGTTCAAATCATGCCCGGGTAGAAAACTTCCAATACTTTTTATTTCAAATAATAAATTTATAATGTTGATGTTTCATATTTAACTCCATTGCTAATAAAGCTTTTAAAATAAGAAGATTTCGCTCGCGGGGATGAACTTCAATCCCATCAGCAGATTCGATAAAAGGAATTAATGAAGTAATCTTTTTGTCATCTCCGGTTTTTGTTCCTTCTCACTATTCCAATTTCGATTCTGTTTTTACGCCTCTGGCCTTTCAAGTATTGCTTCTAAACAGACACAATGTCATTTTATTCTTATTTTCAGTTTTATACATATTTCTGTTATCAATATGTATTTTTGCGATAATTCTACAACTAGTTACAATGTTTGTAAAACAATGTGTCCATGCGGGGTGGGAAGAATAGTTTATCACAATGGCCACTGGTACTCCTCTATTCAAGTAAGTGAATTCAAAGTTTATTCAAAGTAAGAAAGTAAGAAAAGCTTGACTGAGCTTTGTACAAGCAAATACTTTCTTGTGTTTCAACCGGGTGGCAGATGCTCTACTCTCTAAGCTGACCAGCCTCCACCTCTAAGTTGTGTAATAGGTTTGTTGTTTTCTAAGAGAGTTTCGTGAAGTTCAGTTACAGACTTTTTCAGGGCTTGAAATATTCAGTATATCAAATCCTCAAAGTACAACATAGAGCAGCGATTGTAGTGTAGCTGTAGTGTGATATAGCGCTCATAGTGCAACACATAATAGAAATAGTATAGCACTCACTATAGCAGTACAACATAAACTACAGAATACATATCATACATATTTTTATATGAAATGTCTGGTGGGACTAGTGCAGAATGCAGGACTGTAATTTGCTCTTTCTTGCTGCAAATCAGGAACTTTTGGGAAAACTGCAAATAATGTAATCATTTTCACGCCACTAAAAAAAACTAACTAAAAAATGTATGAAAGGCATTAAAGTGGTTAAACACCCAACTGAAGGACCGCCGTGCAGACCGAGATGGCGTGCGAAGAGTAGTTTCCTCTTACACTCACAATGTGATGGGAAAATGTTATTTAAAGCGACAACAGCCACAGAATAAAAATGCTCGAGGGTTTGAACAAATAAATAAAATAAACAAATAAACTGGAAGGGTAGAGTGCCCCTTCATGAGAAGGACACAGCTGTGTCTGCTCGCCTTTTGCCAATAAAATACTGTGGACCTCCATTACTTGCCATCGAACCTTGGACAGGTCTTTTAACCCACTAAACCTGGGGGTAATTACTAACCCACTAAAGATGGAGGGAATTACCGCTGTACTTGTGAAACAGGAGTGAGGCTGAGACATGCATGAAGTGTACAAGAGGTGGAAGGAAGAAGGGGGCAGGAGAGAGAAGGAGGGACACAGTCACATAGGGATGGATGGTTATTGGTGGGGAAGCAAATGGAGTGGAGCGATGTCGACAGAGAGAAAATAGCTAAAGTTAATCACACGGTAATAAAGTCGATTTCTGGCCCATCTCCTCAGAAAGTGTGGCTGTTGTTGTCAGTACATGTATCATTGCGAAATGTAAATACTTGGCACTTAGGTGTGAAAAACATCTCGACAATTACAAGTCAAGAAAACTAAGAAAAAAGTATTTTTGGTGTCATGGTTACTGTTTGTAGAAATTGTAGATATTTTGTAATATAAACATTTACGAGTAAATATAAACAAATAAACATGGCGTGAATAAGTGGATAATATACACTCTGAGAAGGCACGTTGTATATAAAATTTTTCAGTCGATTTGCATAAACAAAACAAAACCAAAAATGATTGCGGAAATTGACTATTCTTTTATTCGTCATGCTTTATACACGGGCGTTACTCGTTTTTAGGACGAAGACAGCCATTCTCTCTCTCTCTTACTCTCTCTCTCTCTCAAACTCATTCATACACACATATGAATCATCACTCCGCCGATCACCTACGCAGACGAAAAGAGAGATGAATAGGCAGACAAACACAGAAACAGTGAAAATAGAAAAAGCGGTTGGGGCACATCGATAACACGGACAGTTTCTCTTTATTCGTGGAAAATGAGGACGAGACACCACTTAGTGTAATCAGGTGTGTTTGTCACTCAATCTTTCCGCTCAAACTTTGGAGTTTTAAACTACCGAGTGACTACAGTCGTGTGTCAAACACATGTGTGTGTGTGTCCTCGCACGCTGCCATGTTTGGCAAAGGAAAACACTCTAACCCTATTTGTGGCACAGAGGGCAACATTTTCTATTATGCCAATTTTCTTCGTTTTACTCACTTCTTCCTTGCTATACTTGGCTGGAAATTGTATCGCCAGCATTTCGTGAACACAGGAGACTGACAGTGAATGCAGTCGCCGGTGGCTTTGATGACCACAATTTGTGGCCACCTTCTTGCATCGCCCGAGAGGTGTGCTTTGGACTTGAAAACATTTTGTTTGGTTTGTTTTGTTTGGTTTGGTTTGTTTGGTTTGTTTGGTTTGGTTTGTTTTGTTTGGTTTGTAATGTTTGGTTTATTTTGCTTGGTGTTTCGTTTTTGAACGAAACATTTAAAACTGAAATGACTTAGGTTGTTACAGTCTTTTAAAACAAGCTTACAACTTCACTCGACTCTTTTTTTAAGTAGAGTTCTGAATTTTAAGTTGAATCCAGCCAATAAATAAAGTGCTTTGGAAGCAATACCCTTGGGGCACGTGGCTTCTTGACCTCAGTTTCTTGCCCTCATGGCGCCGTCTGCCGGCAGTTTCATGCTTCAGTCATTCACGGAGCATCGCTTTTTCCTGTGAGACGAACGAGGTGTAAAAAGGTAGACCCGGCACTGAAACTACCCCACAGCTTCATAAACCTTTAGCTAAACCAAAAACATTTGCTTTTAGGGACAAGTAATAGGAGTGTTAAGGCAAGACATAATCGGCGCTCAGAGGTGTCCCTGACCAGGACTTCCCGAGCGAGCAATTTCCTCTCATGGACGTTTCTCATACATTAGGCGGAGCACGGAGGAGGCTGCTAATCCACCAAGCAGTAAAGGAGCTTTGGTCTCAGATGTGCTCAAGGGTGGCCGGGGTGGCAGGCCTCTCGCCAGACATCGATCAGCACAAAGACGGAGGATCGTCGGCGGCGGGCGAGGACTTGTGAAGAGGATTAAAGGTAAGCTTCTGTTGAGCCTAACGACAGACCACACGCGCTCCCATCGGTCAGGGAAGGTGGCTGCTGCATCAGAGTTGTGGGTCCTGTGGCTGACCAAGGTTTCTTCTGTCATCAGCTGCTTGGCCCGTGTAAGATGGGGCTTATTGCCCTTCCCGTCCTGTGTCAGGGTGCTCCACTTAACATGATTTTGATTCTGTCCTCTGCACAACCCTCCACCCTTAAAATAGCTGTAACACGTGTCAGCAGCTTTTAGCTGAATTATCCCCACCCCTAGGAAACGCACACTACCTTCTTGCTGTTGTAAACGAGTTGATGACGAACCAGGGAATTTTAGAGCCAGCCTCGTGAATATTGTTTGATGGAGGAGGTGATAGTGACACAGAAAAGAAGAGTAATGACCATGATGATGATAATGATAATGGCAGCAAGGATAAGACTTTCATGAGGAGGAGGGATATGTCAACAGAAGTTTGCCACTGACTTGTATTTTTCTGCGCCATGTGGTGACAGCTCTAACTGTCCTTTCGCACGGACAGACAGATTGTGATGGAGTCGAGGTTGGAGGAGCAGTGGGTCAGCACAGCAGGTGGACCAGTCACTTGAAGATCGGAAATAAAGGAAGAGGTCGGTCACCTTCGTGAAGGATGGCAGCTAAGGTCATGGCTAGCCTACAGGCAAAGGACGATTGGATTCCAAGTACCAACAGGTCTAGACAGGCGGAGAGATCGCGGTTAGCAGCTTGACTTTCTTTCCTTCTTTTGTTCTTTCAAACACGCATCCGTGCAAAACCAAGGAGATCATTTGTGCTGCTGTAAAGTGCAGTTCAGATGAGCGGTCAAGACAGCTTGGACCCACTGGTCTGACACACGCTGAGCGATTTATCTTGTCTGAAGATTCCTGAAATAGCTTTGGTCAGCTTGGCTGCAAAATGATGTCTGTTTGATTAGAAACAATTGATGATGGGAAGGACGACTTCCTTGGCATTGTCCTGGCCTTCAGAGAATCAAATTGTGGCGAATCAGACTCACTTGTCTTGCTTTCGTGAACTTTGCAGAAAAAGAGATGTTTTGGTTTTTATTTTTAACAATAAATGACTAAGTGTGTTCTACTTTCTCGAATGTCATCGGACTAGGTAAAAGAAAGGCGTGAATTTTCCATGGCATCCTTTGATAATTACGATCCGGAAGATTCCTAGACTCCACAAATGTTTCCTCAACAACGGACACCTCAGCACGACAGCCATTTCTGAAGAGTGCACTCTGACCCCAGCGTCCGTTACTCATCTTATCGTGGTTACACAAACAAGATGAACTCTCCAGCTGTTACAACAGTTTTAGAAACACTCAGAAAACCACATATTACTGAGGGCTAAAAACATTTTATTTTTTCAAGACTGAGGCTATTGCATAATAGGTTTATGGGATTTTATTGGTTTTATTGGCATTGGTTTACTTTTAGCAGCTTGGGAGAGAAACTGTGGTGTTACATGAAAGGTTTACTGCCTGTAGTTTGAGAAAATAATAACACACTCATCGTTGCATCAGTAAGGTCTAGGGTGCTCAGTATACGATGTATACTAAACTTCAACACTCAGTCACCTGCAACTGGAGTAGCCCCGTCGGTAACGGGAACCACACGGACACACACACTGACCTCACTGTACTCGCTGTCGATGGATCCATGCGTGTTTATAGATCCGTGCCCGGGTATCGATGTCTATGGATCCCTTGGCGTGGCAGTGATAATTATGTCCGGCCTTGGCATTGCGGTTGTTTTTTTAAACTAAGTAGAGGTTGTTGTGGAATCTCCGACAGCCTGCACTCTCCTAAATGAACGGTTTCGTTGCCGACATCTGTGAATGCAGGGCATTAGCCACACGAGGGTGAGTAGCCCTCGGCAAGTCATCAGACTCCTTCACATCCAAGACCTTGACACAAATGGTCAGAGCTTCGATAACCGATAGGAGCTTGTGAAATTTCCTTTGGTGACAAACCTAGTGAACCCTGGTCACGTGCAGTTTCCATGTCGTGAAGCTACTGGCGATGGTGTGTAATACTTTATTTTTACTAGAGAATATTCGTCCTCATCATCATCCTTATCGTTATCATTTGTCCATCCCTCCTTTGCGTGGGTGAGACCACAGGGGTCTACCTTTTTATGTCACTTTGGTAATGTGACGATAATTGATAATTAAATTGTAATTGTGAAATAGCCCCAATGTTCCTCTGGGGCGTTAAGCCCGATAGGCATTCCACGGGTTTTGTATTTAACAAATTGATAATTCTTTGTGGTGGTGGTGGTGGTGGTGGTGGTGGTGGTGGTGGTGGTGGTGGTGGTGCTGGTGGTAGTGGTGGTGGTGGTGTCAGAAGGAAATCATGTAACTATCGTGAATAATCATGATTTCACTCTATGTACATGCTGTGTGCATGAAGACCCCGATCTTAGCTCTGGACTTGGAGTCCTTACGGTTCTTGCTCTGCTCTCATCGTTGCGTCTTTGAGTCGTGGACTTTTACTTGGGCCTGGTGATATTAACCTCCGAGGATATTGTCTGTCATGCAGGGCGTTTGATTTATTAACTTCTGAATTTCGCTCTGTCGCTCAAGACTGTCTTAACGGTCGTATATCGTTCCGCTTTCCTTTGATCCGGGCAAACCGTCACCGCTGCCCTTTCATTGGTTGGTCCTTATCCCACATGCCGAAGTCATGCCCTCTGGGAGTCAAGATGCGGTTGTTAATCATCTGGCTTTCCTGACACCGATGCGTCGATGAAGCACTGGCTTGGGAGTTATCGAACTTGAGTGTGTTCAATCTCCAAGCTTGTGTGGCGCTCACATCCATGTTCACTCGTTCACACGACCCAGCGCCTTCCAATCTTGATGCAGTCACAGTCGGTGTGAGGCTGTGAGTGGCTCAGGGTCTCTGACCGACGTCAACCTCTGTCACCAGACCTTACAGAGGTCAATACGGAGGTCAGCAGGACGTACTGAGGTCAATAGGTATGTCACTAGAAGGTTCTACCACAAGCTTCAGTAGAATTGTAACCAGAAGACATTAATTCAATTAGAATGGAACGCGGATTACCGTGGTGAATAAGCCGTGAACATTTAAAAGACATGACAAATAGATGATTGTTGACATCTGCGATTTTAATTTCTTCCTTTTCAAATATGTATTTGGTCTTGATTAAATAACAAAACAGAGCTTTGCAAGAGAAACACAAATAACTGGAAGGTTGGCTGCTTGCTTGTGTCCTTACTTGTTGAATAGGTTGCTTTCATTTTGAGGTGATTTCACATTATGGTAAGAAAGGTCGATAGGCGGAAATAATAAATAAAAAATAAAAATAAAATGTGATTAAGGAGGTTAAATATGTTAAATGTTAAATGCTAAGACTGACACTGTGACTGAGATGGGAAGTGGACTATTTTCCTTCTTTGCTTTGTCCCACTTGGGGCTACAATCTGCTCAGGTCCAAGGAACAAATTTGTGGGAGCTCACTTCACAAAGTCTTTAGACCGGGCCTGCCAGTCACCTCACTGCCGTGCCCTCCATCGTCTAAATAACCCCTCACACACATCAGAATAAATTTGGCCTAAGGCTCCAGGGACTGGGACATATTTCCTTGGCACGACGCCATTTTAAATTACAGTCGTCCTCTGCCTTCCCAAGATGCCATGTCCTCCGTCAGAGCACGCGGCAGGTGGAGGGCGGAACTCCTGCTTCTCCTCCCGCCTTTTATCTTCCCTGATAAATCAGGTGGCTGTCGTTGCTGGACCCGGGAGTTTCCACTGGCTGCTCCTAGCGCCATCTGAAGCACCTTCTTACTTGAAGTCGATTGCACAAATAAGGCGACTAACGGCCTTGTGTGTAACACCTTATTTAAAGCACCCGCAAATAGTAAACAACTTGTTTTTCTTAAATGTTTTCAAGCTTTCGTCTGTAGAGAACGAATTAGCAGTGAAACGAAATTATTATCATTGTTTTTCTTTAACGATCCGCCCCTACAATTGCTAGTCCCAATATGTTTTCTTCTCTTACCATTACAGTTGATTTGTCTTTCTCTTGTGGTTTCTGCGGTTTGTTGACTCTTTACTTTCTTTTTGCTTTTAGTTTTTTATTCCTTTTTTTGTTGTTGTCTGTCTTTTTTGATTTTTGTTCTTTCTTCCTTTCTTTCTGTCTGTCTTTCTTTTTATTCTTTCTTTCTCACTCTTTTCAGTTTTCTTTTTGACCTTCTAATAAGGAACTTCCTCATTTCTCCTTCTTTTATCCATTTTTTCTTTCTTGCTTGCTTTCTCTCACCCCCAAACGCAAGGCATGATGGTCAGCAATGAATCTTACTGGGATCCGAACGTATTGAGCTGCCAGGCTATGTTTTTATGGAGGAAGAAGACGAAATAGCTTCCTGCAGATCCACCTACCCAATTAACGTTTAATGTATCATCACCCTCCCACCTTTGAAGCCACTGTCTCACCCTCCGTATCGATTTCTTCCTGTTCAGGGTCGACGCTTATCGATGAGGCTAGAGCTGTGCTGTCAGCCATTAGGCTCCAGACCCTAGTCCCCTGTCAGGACAACCATATCTTCTTTCATTCAAGCCTTTGTTTTTTTGTTGCAATTTTCGGTATCTCTGTTGCTTTTTATAGTCTTTCTTTCTTCGTTTTTTTTAATTATGATCTTTTGCAAACATCTTGAACTAAAGAACTTTCGGAGTGTCTTTTTAAGTTTAACATATGTACAACTATCAGATTTTGCTAGCTGTCTGCAATTCCACTTTTTCCGCCGTTTACCCTCTCCAAGAAATCACGTGCCTGTGGTGGACAATGAGAGTTGTCATGAGCAAGCTATTACCCTCTCTCCTTCCCCTTTGAATCTGTCTCTGTCTCTTTCCTGTAGAAATACTGAAACAGGCTTACAGAGCACTAACAATTCGTCATCGCAGTTCTCTATCACAATAGACATCTAATATTGTATTAAGCCTGGCAGAAACATAGACAACGGTAAGAACAAGACCGCAAAATGGACCATTTGTTTATCTCATAATGATGTGTTTTAACAGGGTTGAGGCGCTTTCCAGAATTGTAGAAAACAATGGACAGGGATGGGGATGACGGTAACAACAGTCAAGTCTGGGAGAGATACTGTCTATGGAAATTTCGAGATATGCAGTTTATTCAAATGCCAATATATATTTTTGTTGAATAAATTGCATGAAAGAAAAGAATGCCCATTCATCGTCATGTTTCTCTTTCATTCCTCGTCTATACCATCTGTCAGCTCAGTGCCATCAATGAGCCACCATTCTTCGAGGTATCGGAAAAAAAGGATAAAATTCAATAGAAAAAAACCACTAACATTTTCAAGACATTACAACAAAACAATTCAATCATCAATCAAAGTTGATGATAAGAAGAACATACACTTTCCATCTTTCACAGGTCATAATTCTCTCTCTCAGACAGCACGTTTTCATATTCAGCGTCTAAAACATAAAAGATATTAAACCTTTTGAAGTGTTACGATGGTTGTATATGAAATGTGTATGTCTGCATGAATATCGGGATACAGTGCGTGCGTGGGTTTGTACGTGCCGTGCCGGCACTCAGGCCTGGGACCACGGCATGCTCCTATTGTAAGCTAATGTCACTCCCCATCTGGTCCCTCCCTTCCTGAGCCTCCTTCCCCCTCCTTGGTCTGTTTGCCAGCTGCCCCTTGCTGCTGGGACTGTAGTGAGATTTGTAGTTGATCTCTCGAGTGATTTCTAAGACTGCCGTGGCTCCGTTACCATGACAAGTTCTCAGCAAAGTGGACCGCTAGAGGTCGCCCTGTGTCCTTGCCACAAGATGCTTCCTCCGTTGCTGCAGCTTGGCCTCCTTTCTGTCCTGCATCCACGTGATCCTGTCACTCAGGGTGCCACGTGCTGTGTGGCCACAAAGTCCAAATCATCAATTAACTAGATAATTACTATTAATCGACTTAAATACTTATGTAGACAACTTGACTGTCATTTGCAGTTCTGAGTGTTACAGCGATCCTTACTTTCTCGGCTTTCATTTTTGCATCGTCCTTGTCGACTGGGGTAGTCCATGCGGACTTACACGCGTGTTCTAAGAAAATGATTTGGCTTTATTGTAAGAAATTCCAGTTTTGCAGATATATTTGACAGAAAAGGCTATAAATATTTAACACTGTACACGTAGGCAATGTAGGTCTTTTGACAGAATCATCAATGAGTGGTCCTGTCAGACATCATCAATGAATGGTCCTGTCAGACATCATCAATGAGTGGTCCTGTCAGACATCATCAATGAGTGGTCCTGTCAGAGCTGTCTAGACCTTTGAGAGACCGCACACAGGACTAGAGATATCTGGCGGCCAGTAGAGCTCCTGGAGCCTAATGGCAGCTTTTGTAGGAGATTCCACCTGGACACACCACAGAAGACGCTACACCCACGACAAGGCGCCATTTCTTTTTATTTAACCCAGTCATTGATCACGAGGTTTTTTTGCCTGGCACCTAAGGGAAATTGAAGCTAGTAAAGAATAAAAGCTATTATGTTTTAAAGTAAGAGTTGTCGACAATGAAGAATCCTATTTTCCAGGTTTTTCTTTATTCTAGAAGGCTAATACCCATGGCATTCTTCAGTAATTAGGCAAAATGTAGTTACTAGAGGTAAAAAGGTCTTCACCTGATTAACATGGCAATCTTGAAATATGGACATTTTGCGCTCTTTCAAAGACATCCATCTAGTGCACGGATGCACAACCTACGGCCCACGGGCCATATCCGGCCCGCGAAACTTCTGCCCACAGTGCGGGAAATCAGCATGTTAGTAATAAAAGAAGATCTTAAAAAAACGAAAAAAAAAGGAAGAAGAAGTATTTATCCCTACGTAGGGGCGTCTCCCAATCTTTTTTTCGATGGACGAACATTTCGATTCAGTGCTCCGACTTGGTGTCTCTACGATGAGGCCGGACATTCAGAAGCTGGTTTCGGTAAAACAACTTCAAATATCCCACTAATTACTACATAATTAATCGTAAGTACAACTTGTTTCTAATAAAAATGGTATCTGCTCTATTTTTTTTTTTCCTTTTGGTATTTTTGCGGTTAAGTGGCCCGCGACACGGCTGTCCGAAATGGATATGGCCCGCAGGCCGAAAAAAGTTGTGCATCACTGGTCTAGTGGATGTCAGTTCCTTGTCCCACGGTTAACCACCAGGGTCCTTTGACGACGACAACAATGTGTTACTGTTACCGTATCTGGCTGACCATGTTATTAAAATATTATTACGGTATACAAAGATAACATTAGTATTTTAGAGACTTAATTCAACATAAAGTCAAATATTTCAAAAAGGTTAAATAAAAATAACAAGATCAGCCAGATACGTGCCCAGTAACACTAGAGAGGTGATAGTGCTTTTCTAAATGTTTCCCAGAAATGTAGACTGGAAGCTTCCGTTTAGTCACGGGAGGGTTAAAGGGAGGAAGTAAGGTACCAAAGGGTCCACGTTCCTGTCGCCACAGACTGTCATGGTTGTCTTTTGAACAGCTGGCTGACAGGATGATTGAGGGAACCCTGTTCGTGACAGTCCCTGGGGAAGTCCGCTGGGTCCCGAGGATGGTGGCGACTGTCGCCATTTGTGAAACACGTGCGTGGAGAAGGTGAACATGGGTTCTGACAAATTAGGCTCCACATTTAAATACCATAGTCGGGGCAAGAAAAATGAAAAAAAAAATAAAATAGTCGCCAAACCGTCTTCTCAAAAGAAAAACTGGACAGGAATGTGGACCGTGAGAAACTGTTTTAGACATTTCGCATCAGTGCCGGCATCTCGACGATCGAATGACACTCACGCCTAGAAACGGGACCTTGACTGACAGAGGTCCACATCACGAATGAGTGGAAAATAATTAAAAGCTGAATGAAAAAAGGCGAAATGAAAATGGCTCAGTCATAATAAAATATTTTCAACATATTCTGACGACAGAGAAATACAGAAGATGCACAGTCAGAACACAACTTGCACAGCTCACTACACTCTTGTCTAGTATAATAATATTTCTGTGAGTCAATAAAGATATTTATTTTCTGTTAATAAGTTGGAGTGGAGAGCGATTAGGTTGCTTGTTAAGACAATAGTGAAGTTCACAAGCAACACATTAATCTTGTTCAGTATAAACATGTCCAGCACTGTCATCCCCACTATCAAGTCATGTTTGATGCTTAAGAAAAAAGAGAAATGTTTCTTCTTGTTTCTACAGTCAACACAGTTTATTTGCCTCTAATTGATAAATAAATGACATGTTCGTTCAGACCGCTCAAAGCATAATGAAAAGCAGAGAAAGAAACAGATATAACAAAAGTCAACCAATGAAGGCTAATGGAACAAACTACAAGAAAGTAGACAAACTAATCAAAGTTTTTAACCATTTTTTTCGAGACACAGTACCAAACTCTCTCCCGAAGCCGTAGTTGTAAAACGAGAGGTAGACCTTTCCCCGGGGTAAAATGTAGAACGAAAGGAAAACCTCTTGTTTCCGAAGTTGTAAAGCAAAGTTCAGACACCGAGGGCATTACTTCATGTGACTGTACCCAGGGTACCTCTCACAGTTTGATATACCAACGGTTCCTGAGTTACACCAGACTCTTGTCCTCGAGTTCCCCATGTCACAAAGACTTACCCTCACTTCACAACTACCACCCCGGGGATGTAACTGTTTTGTCTGCGCCTTTGTTCTGTCTGATCAACTCACGATAAAAGCTTCGACTAAAAGACAATGAAAATAGAAACGAGTCCAAACTGAAACCCTCAGAAAAAATGTCGTGCCCTCAAACAGTGAAAAGAATTTCGTGTTTGAGGATTCACAAGCTTTCAAGTTCTCTACAGCCACTCAGCTTTGCCGCCAGTTATTCCTACACATGACGAGGTTTAGAACAGTTCGACTGACAGGTGACTAATTTCAGAAAGCAGACATCACCCACACCTCCACACACAGCAACAATCTCTCACACAACGCGCTTTGTGCGTTTTTACGCGAGGTGTCTGCTATCAGATACGAACCCACAGGCCGCGGCTCGTGTGCTGAGTGATGTCCCGGATGTACTGGAGGCTGGCGGCTGGCAGCTGGACCATGTCCTGGAGCCAACTTCACTTTCAATACGCATGGATTCACAGACACATCAGCATTAGTGTCCATCAGAGAGGCGGGGTGCAATCCGGGTTGTATTCTCGCGAGCTCACGCAATGCTGCGAGAACACTACAATGCACTCTTGATATTGCGCGACCTCTGTACGATGTCCTCCTTCGTGATCATCTTCTGCGCACGTGTCATCTACATGTCTATGTACTTTGCTAAATGATCATCTACATATCGTCCTCGTGTATCTGATTGATCTATGTCTTGAACTATGAATCTGTAGGTATCCTTATCTAAGTGTTCCTCTCGATAATCAAATGCTCGGATATCTACACCCACACATCTACGTTTAATGTGGGGATTATCCGTGTTTCTTCCAAGTAATGAACAAATTACAAACAAGCAGATAACTAATAGAAGAAATCCCCACAGAACACTGTACACTATTTACAGCTCTTACTAACGCTTTCTCATAAAGGGATCAAAGGATCCCTTGTTAAAGGGACTCATGTCTCGAGCTGTTCACAGAGGACGAAGGAACTTCAACGCACGAGCTAATAATATTCACAGTCACGAGTTTCTGTGAACAGATTGTACGACTGGCCGCTTGATGAGTGTAGTCAGGCGTGATGAGCAATAGGCGTGACAGTACATACACTCAGTGGTCCTCCTCTCCCTACCTCCCTTCCATTTCTTTTCTCTCTCTCTCTTACTTCCCCCTCCGTATCTTTTCTCTCTCTCCCTACTTCCCCCCACCACCACCACCACCATACATACGTATCTTTTCTCTCCTCTCTCTCTCCCTCAGTTATTTGAATACTCGCCATGAACAAGGTCACGTGGTGATGTTGACAAGACGTGATGAGACAGTCACTATCAACCAGTAGAACCGTCTTCTACATCTTCGCTACTCCAGCGCCACCTTTCACTCCCGATCCCCCCGTCCCCGTTAACAGTCCTAAGCTCGACACCCACCCACACCGACACACACCCGCACACACACCCGCTGCTTGGCGTTTCCGCACGTGCACTGAGCATGCGCGAGAGGCTGCTGGCGCACAGGCGCCGTGGGATGCAGGGTGAGCACCAGACGCACTACTTCTGCTCCACTTCATGCGCGCGCCTTGGTGTCGGCAGCGTGGCGAGGCGTCTCTCACTTGGCCTGGACAGTCGGTGAGTGTCTGACATGGTCCGTGTGTGGGTGTCCACTCACTAAGCTTCACAACTTGCTCTTAGTTTACCTTAACTACCTGGATCGTCTCCGTGTAGTAACTTTTGTTTGTGACGACAGGTTTGATACAGAAAAACAACCTTTTTAAACGGTTATGTTTAGGATGTTTTGATAAAAGATCAATACGTTGCAATGCTAGTTGTTTACTTTCTTTAGTTTCTTTATTCTTTTGGTTTAATGAGTTGCCCATAGTTTGTTGTTGATAGCAGTTTCATTTACTGTGCTGAAAAATAGTTTTTGGTCTCTTTGCCCCCTGTAGTGCAAAACCTGTGTCTGCTTGATGTCCAGTGCTTTATAATATGATTTAGAAATCGAGGATTGCGAGTTAATCAAGAACGGTGTTCTTTCTCCTCGTTTCGTTCCTGTCCGTTGGTTCATCGCTGTCCATTCAGACTTTGTTTCGCTGGTTCTCTCTATCTTAGCAGTTGATGTGGGGCCGGAGTTTGTGGGGGAAGGTAATTAATTTCACTAACAAATGCAGAGTTTTTCTAAGCATTGCTTTTGACATCTGCGGCTCTTCCATCCTCGGCAGATGTAATTTCAAGAAACAAATTGTCTTTCTTTGATGTCGTCGTCGTTTGTGATGTCCTGCCATTTGATGTTGACGATAAAGCGCAGGTATCTGTAGGAGAGATGCTCGAGTTACCTAGCGAGCCTCGTGTGTAAAAGCTCAGCTTTTTGTCCCCACAATGGACTGTCCTCGGTGATTGGGTGTACCCAGCGGACCTTCAGACTCAATGAGTCTCTGTAACAATCATCTTTACAAACTGCTTCAGAGGACAGTTGACGAACCTCCCTGATACGACGCCGTCGACATTAGAGACAACAGACAAGGGGATCGCAGATATTTATTGTTGCCTTTAATTTTCCTCATCTATTGGATCTTGAGAACCTTTCTATCTTTGAGTTTCGCCGTGAGTCAGAAATCCTTTGTCAGATGAGTGAAGGTTGTTTAGAGATGAAGTCTTTGAAGATCCACAAAGCACTGCGAGTGCGTCAATGAATTAGAGAGACTTTATTGGTTTGGTAATTACAAGTTTTGACTGGTTTATTTTATACGAAATGTTTATTTTTGTGGAATGACTCTTATATTGTTTTTAACAAAGTATGAAATTTACTATTTTATATACTGTTTATGTTTCAGCATTATCAACAAATGTGAAGCTGGTCTGTGCTACTACTACTGTATTCTGAATGCTGTGCGTCCATGGATCTCAGGAAGCTGTCATCTTGCTTACAAGGACCAAGAATTTACATCCACAGCAAACGCATCGAAGGTAAGAACGACTCTGTGCTGGGTTTTATTGTATAGACATGTGTCCTTTGTCTCTTTTTATACATCTCTTTTTGTCTCTCTCACTCTCTGACTCTCACCTTGCTGGAGCCAAACTCCTGTAGCAATAAAAATCAGTTATTCTCTCATCCTCCTCTCTCAACTGTCCTCTTTCACATCTTCTCTAAAACTAGAATATACACGACGATCCGCCAAGGATGAAAATAAACTTTTTCTTGATTCTTTTTTGTTCAGAGATATTCTTCCCCATTTCCTTGGTTACAGAGACCACACAGCTAAAAGTAGCTTCCACAGCTGCATGTTGTCGTGTAAAAGCTGGTCCAGAAATGTTTCAGCACCATTGCTAAGACAGTCACAATCGTCTCATCTCTCACCATTTTTGTCTGGATTAGAGGTGTGTGTAATTTCTCTCTCTGGCCATTGTCTCTAATTATCTCTACATCAAAGTCCTTTTTTTTCTTATCTGCACTATCCATATTTTCTTTCCTTTTCTTCCTAACCTTCCTTTTAAAAGTCTTTTTACAAAGTGTCGTCTCCAACAGACTTTTTACCCATTGTTCACTTTCAGTTGTTTTCCAGTAGTCAAAAGTAAAAGAGGTCAAGAAAAAAATGAGTTCAGTGTTCTGATGTCCTTTTTGCGAAATTTGAAGGTTCTCTTGTAAACATGTACTGTTCTCAAAATGTAAGAACCACCGATAACACGCAGATGAGATATTTTCTGTTACGAGAATCCTGTCTCGTCTGGTACACATCATTTGCACTGGAATTTTTCTTCATTAAAAAGAATTTTTGGCGGAAGTAAACATAATGAATGCAAGCCTAGACCGAGTGTCTGCTCTTGGGGCCAGTATGTCGATCGACTTCCTAAAAAACGTTGACACCGCCAGCATCTTGCCATCTGTCAGTTATCTACTTGTTTTTGGCACAGGTGTTATAGTGATAAAGTGAAGTGCTAGAGGCGAGTAAACACAGAGGTTGATTAGAGATGCCACTGGTATCTGATTTGGAGAAGCTCGGTGTGGCACTCCAAACATTTGCCGAAGTATGTCCTTTGCTTAACGATGAAAACTCGCAAGCCAGTAATTTATGTCTGTGGAGCTGTGCAAGACTCCAGTGTAGGGTCCTAAACAGCATCTTGCTCACAGTTGGAGACCCCCCACGTGCAAGAATATTTTTTTACAAAAAAACAAACATTACCATGGTTCCTAACATCAGAGCTAGTCCCTAGAGATACATTGACCAACCCAGACTGGACGTCAGCAAACTGAATGGAGTCAGTCATAGAAGTCAGTCCCGCCATCTATTTCGGGGTGTGGAGCTGGTCTGGCATTTCTCGGTCTGCCCACTCCCTTGAACACCAGACATTCATTCTATAAAATTACACAACGCTTTTTAACTTCCTGTTTTCTTTCATTAATTTGTCCACGACTATTGCAAGCGTGAGGGTTAGTGTTTCCATTTCTAAATAGCTTGATACTTGCTCAAGAACAAACCTAAAGGTCAGACCTGTCCCTGTGGTCTCTGGTTGTTTAAGGCCAAACGTCTCATGGACTGGCCGGAGGGTGCTTTAATCTGAACACAGCATCACCTCGGGTATTGCCTGCCGGCGGTGCTCAGATGGATTACAGATATTTTTGTCCTCCGACAATCTTTGTATAGAATATTTCGGCCCATTTTTAGGTTTTTGTTGAGACAAATTACAAATTGACAAGAAAATTATTTTTTTTTTCATAACAAGTTAGTAGAATAAATGCTTCAGATGCCATCTTTGCTTAGTGAAGTTAGATTGCCTGAAATCAAATGTTCTGCTGTGTACGACACCTGGTTTGCTCTCTACTCACGACTATTGATAGTCCACCTCCAACTGCTTGCAGACATCTGTTGCTACACAACTCTAAGGGTTTACAAGTCAATGTAGGAAACATGGCATAGTCCTCTAGCTGTTGGCTGATTTCTCAAAGTTTTTCTCTCAGTTCCTTCTGTTTGATTACTTAGGGCGAAGTCTGCACCATCTGGCGATAAGATGGAGAAACTTTTTTCAGTAGAGCTGAAATATCAACTAGCTTTTTTGAAAGTAGAAGCGGGAGGAAAATATTGTGATTTCTGATAGTCAATTGAGATGAATCATGAATTCATCACAAGCTATTTTAAATTAAAATCCAAAATAAAACTGAACTGGGAATGAAAGAACACTTTTATTTTACCTGGTACATTTAAAGGTCTTCAAATTAACTGTAACAAATACTCCAAACCTTTTACACTAAAACAAGAATACCGAGGAGCTAAAATTGTCGATGTGAGGGCAGGATTGGTAGAAGGATGGTGTGACTGTCGTGCAGACATTAGAAACAAAAGCCGGGGAAGCACCTTTGAATCACCTTCATTAGGAAAACTTATCCCTTCACGGTGATGGATGAAGATGCTTGTTGTGTCGAGACTTGATGCTTGTGAGATAAAGACCTGGCGGGCAGGAAGGTAGAAGGATGAGTGTGGCAGTTGCTGGCTGCTGAGTGCACGACCAACAGGAGGAGAAAATTGATATTGTGAGGCCTGCACATGCCACAGTGTCGCTGCTGAGTGTTTGTCCCTCAAATGTGCGGCGACTGCGACAAACGGTCACAGCTTGTCACATCCACAACCGGCGTATTCTGCACTGACAGGCAAGGTCTGTCGCTCAAAATAAATTTAATATCGTCTGTGAGAGAAGCCCGAAATTCATAATGTGTGTTGCTTGGTTCGCTGGCTGTGGGTTTATTTTTTTCCACATTCTTTCTTTCCTTATTTCTTTCCGAGATTTTACATTATTTTTTGTCAAAAAATTATTATTTCTTTCGGATGTCTTTCTGTCTTTTTGTAAAGAAACAAACTTGGAACCTTGAGCTAAAACATAAATTCCTCAAGTAAGAAACGAGATTAACCATCTCAAAAAATAACAAAGTGGAGACGAATGACGGTTCAGTCAAAATGTTTAAACGAGTTTGAACACATTTATTTCTTGAGCTCAAGTCCGGGGACATTTGAGACAAAGGTCCTGATGGAATGATACATGAGCTGCTGAAACAAAAATAAAGCACTGATACTGCTCTCCCAGGTATGCAATCATTTACTTATGTTGGGACTTGTTTCCAGAGTCGCGACTATTGATAATTAAACTTGCTAGACAAGGAAATGGAACATTAAGGATTCTAAAAAATACAGAAGTATTTGTCTTATTAATATATGCTGTAAACTGTCTACTTTTATCTTAAATCAGCGCCTACTCGAGAGGATCGAAGATGCAAATGCTGTTGGAGACATTTGGACAGATTTTTGCAAACGATCATTCGACAGTTGACAACATTTTGACATTCTTTGTACTTTTCACCACGACAGGAAGCACCGAGTGATGTGCGCATGTCCATGTGTGCAAAGCGCTTTCAACCGGAAATGAAGCGCTATAGAGCTATTTGTTACGGTTGTGATTTCTTGTAGAATTAAACAAGTTCATTCCCGTAAATAAAAAGAAAAAGGAAAAGAGAGGGAGAGAAAGTGAGGAATGGAGGCGTGCAAGTGAGAGAGTCGCAAAGACAGAAAGATGGAGAAAGTAAAAGTTAGTGAAGAGACAGCAAGGGTAACTTGAAATCAAAGCTGACATTAGCTTCACACCTGAGTTCGCACCTGATTCTAAACCAAGCGAAGGCGGGTCTCTGCTTAGTACCAAACAAACAGAACATCGTCAAGAAAATTTTAATTGCTGGGGCACAATCGGTAACATTCAGTCCGCTGTTGCTCTATATTTATGATGTAGACATACCAACAACAACTGCGTTATTATTCGTTTGTATCTAGTTCTTTATATTTATATATAAGATAAAAGATTTTGCTATGAAGGTACATAAATAATTGAGTATAAGACACTTACCTAACAATTTCAAAATCAAGTGCAGGTTAATACCAGCAATCTAAGGACCTGTGAACTTCTCCAGACTGGGAGACAGCACCGACAATCAAGGTTTTACAATTATTGTGGTAAAGACTCTTTCACCCTGTCAGACAGCTTGTAGGGCTCACTAGCCATTCATAATCTGCAAGGAATTATGTGAATGGAAAAAGGATTTTCATGCAAGCGGCCCTAATAACTTCATGACTCAAACGTTCAGATAAAGCGGCTCTCGTCCCTTCTCGCCATAATCTCGTATCGACCTTCTCCTGTTCACGACCATTTTTTCTTGGCTACTCATCCGCTTTGCTCCCAGTCATATCTTCCACAAGTGTTTAGAACAATAGCCCGCAAATAAATCCACCAGACACTTGCACAACAGTAACATCTGCAAGGCAATTTCCACAATGTATGGCTTCTCGTAGGGAGGGAGAGGAGAGGTTGCAGGAACGAGCTCCAGCAAACAACCTTTATTTACACTCATATTTTGACTCCGCCCTGGCCTGTCTGTGTGAGACCTGTTATATCAACAGACATTTATCTTGCTCCTCCTCTGTCTCCAGGAGGACCTGCAACATGTGTTGATAACTTTACGAAGGGCAATGTTCCGTTGCTCAGATAATTGTTCTTTTTTTTAACTCATCTGGATTTACTTTGTGTTGCAGTGTTCTGTGCTCCTCCCCGCGGTAATAGTGAACAAAAAGTAAACCTTCTCAATGGAAGGCACACACTTATTTAAACGTCTGATGTTCTTCCGAGACAAAACTCTTTTTTCCAAAATTCAAACCGCTTAAAATGCTTCTAGGGAAAAAGTCAAGAAAGCTAAGACCTCGCGTTCCGGGCGCCGTTGATTGCACGGATGCCAGATCGGGTCTTCTGGTCTCCAGTTTCCTGTTGAAGAGTTTCACTTTAGCTTACTCTTTAGAACAGGTCTGGGGTTATTTACAAAGGATTTATACAAAGGCTTTTGATGTTTTAAGTAACAGAAGAAAGAGGATAGAGACGAGGTAGTGAGAGGAGGAAACTGAGGAGGAGAGATAATAAGACAAGGAGGACGGCAAAGAGCGGGGAAGGGGATGGTAGAAGAAAGAGAGGGAGAGAGCAGGAGAAAGAGATGGTGGAGGAGATAGAGACATAAAGAACTCGCACCACACAGCAACCACAAAAAGTAACTGAGACTTATTATCTTTTACCATATTTAAAGCTTTAATTTTTTATTTCTCGCCTACAGTATCGGCAACTCTTGAGTGCCTTAGGTGTAGCAATTCAATAAGTTTTAAACCTACTGCCAGTCAAAAGTATATCTTCTCATTATTTGCTCTTATTTCTATGTTCGAACTCGCTTAAACATTTTGACTGGAACACCATTCATGTCCTCCCACGACAGCCTCCTGAGCCCCATCCTCGCGACTTGCGTCACACATGAAATAATGTTTTCTTTGTTCGCCCTTCCAGAAGAGCACAGGCAAACTTGCTTAGGTCGCCATGTAACCAAATTTATAATTTTTAGGAGGATGCGAGTGTGAAGTGTGCAGCTCTGGGTTTTTGTTGGATGCTGGGCTTGCTGAGCGAGGGAGACTTCCTCCTCAAGGCCGCACGTACTTGCGCGGCGCGTGCGCAGGTCCAGAAATACATCTGGCTCTTCCTCTGGCTCCTCCACACCCGTAAATAAACCCGATATCGTCGCTCCACCGAACACTTCTTATAACAAATTCATGCGGGAACGAGTGTTATCTTGCATTGTTTCGGCTCCTCTCGTTAGTCCCAGGTATAAATAAACAAGCTGTGGACAAGATTTCTGTGTCCTTCCTGGTTGCCCGGGACGACATGTGTGCTCAGCATCCATCCAAGCAGCTTATCATCAGCTAGGACAGACGGCTTCCGGGGCCAGTTACCTGCAGGATATGACTGCTTGAGTTTTTTTTCCCTATGAATTTTTTTCTGAAATCTCTTGCTTCACACTATCCTGTACGTTATATTTTGAGAAAAAAAAAGATAATGCTTTGTTATTTTTGTTAAGAGGGTCTTGCAAGTATCGTGTGTTGCTGCTGTCGATTTACTGCCAGACCATGTTAATATTTGACGAATATTTCTCGTCTAGCAGCCACGTGACAAGTTTGTCCTACACCAGTCTTCAGGTTGTTTGTGTGCCTGTATGCACGCGTGTTTGTGTGCTTGTATGCACGCGTGTTTGTGTGTTTGTATGCGTGTACGCTTGTTTGTGTGCTTGGAGGCGCACTTACACATTGTTAACAGTCCTTTGCACGCTGTGTTCCTCTGGGAGGGCGGCTCAGACGGGGACTTAGATGAGTGCTGTGACGATGTTTTCAACCGTCCAGGAAAGAGACGGATGCCATCTGCAAACTCTGCGACTTCCGTTGAAATGAAATCATCGCCGGTCCTAGCGGAACAATATGGCGGAGTTTAGTAATGGCGTGCAGACGAACTCACTAGAGCTGCGGGTCCAAATAAGTTCCTGTCAAGTGGGTTCTGAGCCCTAAATTTATCACAATCCATCCAACCCTTTCTCAGCACAATGTGAAATCGCGGGCGGGTGGAAATATTGGCCCTCCAGACGGTTTGCGGCTTCGCCCCTGTAGGCTTTCGTTTAGATGTTTAATGAATACTATTGTCTGCCCTCTACAGTCTTGGCATTCTGTTAGAGAGAAGGCTTAATAGGGACAGAGACAGACAGAGACAGAGACAGATATCCGGATGTGTAGGAGATAGGAGAAGAAACAGTCACACACAGAAATGAGTCAGCGGGTGTTTACAAGAGAAATGCGTGCGGGGTGGATGTTATCTCCTACGACTGTTGATGAAACCACTTCATTGTTATTTGCGACAATGTTTTCATCTTTTCCAAATAAAACTTCTGTCCTTACACGCTTGAAAAGCATTGGACACGGAACTGTGGCGATAGTTTGTTTCTGAATAGTTTACCCTAATGACCAGTGTTATATTCTGTCTGATTGGTTTAACATAATCTCTTTATCTCAAGACTGACAATTGTAATAGAGTCATTAACAGAAATAATGAAGCAACTAGCATAAAGCAAGATCGTGTTCCACTTTCTTCCTACACTGAAAGTATTGACTACTCGCAGCGATTGATTCTATAACTGAAAATACGGTGTATAGGGGAACATCGTATTTGATCTTCCCTCGGGCACAGTAAAGACGAAATCTTCACGTGGAGACAAAAAAGAAAAAAAAAATATGCAACTGGTGCTTGCGGCACGCGGAGGGTGAGGTGTGATGCTCAGATTGCTCGTCCTGCGTCACGTGTGTACTTGCTTGTGATCAGCGTTGACTCTGGCCAGACCGGTCATGTCGCACTGCGCCACCTCTCTATGGGGACGGAAATGACCTGACACACAACCTCACATGGACGGGGTAGGACGGGGGGCACAAGCCTGATAGAAGTTCGGGAGGGGAGAGGTAGTTGATTGGGAGGGAACCACGACATCTTGGGGCGCAAACCAGAGTCGCTCGGACGCTTGAAGCCAGATAGAATGATGGAGGCTGTTCGTGTTGTCCTCGAGATTGTCTTTCAGACAAGGAAACGATATCACTGAGTGATGCAGTTAAAAGCGCATTTTTTGTTTGTTTGAAACGGCTGATACTTCGTTTTGATCTTTACATTATCACTTATAAAGTACTACTAATACAGGAAATTTGGAAATGAGTTTAAAGTGCACACTGCACATCGACTTATGAGAACAAGTGATGTGAACTGGTGTGCTACATAAATTCTCCAGCTTTTAATACAGCAGATGGGAGAGAAAAGACATGCCAAAACAAGATCCGAACTCATGATTTCTCTGTCTTCCTGACGAGCGCTAAGTCGCGGCTCTACTAGACCGGAAATGAGGGGCTCGTAGTATTAATCCCTGGCTGTAACGGTCGCCTAGCGGGTGTTTGCCTTGTTGTGTTTGCCTGGTGCAGGGTTACTGACTAATATTTGTGAAAATCTCGATGATTTAGAAATACGGATTGCACGTTGTATTATCAGGCCGTTTCTATTGCCCATGTGTCATGCTGGCCAAGTATCTCATTCATTTTACTCGCCAACAGCCTGACAGTCCGCTGCTTGCTTCAGTCATTCATTTTCCTTCAATTGCACGACTTGCAGATGGCGCTGTGCTCACAATTGGCTTGGTAATGTTTGTCTTGTGTGTGTGCGTCCCCCTTTTTGGCTTTCTAGTGGAATTTATAACTTTCACTTATTTTTAAAACATGAAATAACTCACTTATCCACCCCAACAATAATCAAAAGCAAACAATAATTTATTATGTTCTTAATATAGTAACTCATCGAGTACTTGATTGTAGTATGGCTGAAGGTTTTCTTTACGAATTGTACAGAAAATTACTTTACTTAAATATTCAAAAAATGTGTTTTATTTTAGGCTGCACAAAACAGTGTAGCTAGATCAACAAAAATATTTGGTATCCATCACTTGTACAATCACCGATGTAAGCAGGCTTTCAAGAAAGGGCATTTCAAAAGAAGTCTTTGATTGATTACAATGACCTCCCCCACAGAGAGTTCGGGGAAAGGTGACAGAAAAAGAAGATGAGAAAGAAAGAAACTGTAGGAAAAAAATATAGCGATGACAGATGTGGATGAAAGATAGAAAAAAGGTTCTAGAACCTGTCTGAGACAAGCTAAAAATGAAGATTCCAGAATGTTTTCAAAGCTAAAAACGAATGAAATCTTAAAGTTTGCAAACGTGCTTCTACTGTTTTTAAATTAAGTGTTTCATGCTGGTAAAAATGGTTTCAAGGGAGAATGTTGAGAAAGTAACGGTCTGTCTTTTGGTGGCTGTGATGTACACTGCGGGAGATGTGGGGAGAGGAGAGGAGAGCTCCTGCCAAGCAGACATTCTTGGTGTCATCGGTGACAGATGCCTGCGTTCAACTCCATCCACACCATGCATTTCTTTTAGCTCCGGTTAGCAAACTTCTCACGTGGAAAGAAGAAGTAAAAAGGCGACGAGAAACAGGCTGAAACTTTTAATCATCATCATCATCATCATCATCATTACAGATAACGATGGTTTTTACACACTAGATGATTACAACATGTCCTGCTGCCAGTTGACAACCCCGAGTTCTGTCACTGTCACTGCCAACGATGCCCACCTCCTGCAAAGAAATGTTGACAGACCTTCTCTCCATCACAACTCTGTGAACCAAAACAGCGAGTGATAAACTGCAGGAACCATTTCACACAATCTGTCACAATGGTGTCGTCCTTTAGAGAAATAATTGTGGGTAGGATTTCCATTTTGACTTTCCCGATTGACTCCAGGTCTGACATTTGCGACTGTTGTGGCTGTTTTCTTGCTGCTAATGGACGCCGTGGACGCATCCTGATCGCTTCGGGAGGTTGGTAATGTCGTTTGCCGCTCCATTTCCACCCCGTGTGCTGACCTTTCAGTGCAGGCGACTCTCGCAGTCTCCACAATCAAAGACATCAAACAAAAGAACTCCGGCCTCCTCCTCAGTAGTAGCTGACTTCCGATTGGTTGTTTATGTGCGATTTAAACTTTTGACCCGGTTTAAAATGGAAAATAACAGTGTACAATTAAGAAAAGAAGGGAAAAAAAGAGATAGAAAAAAGGGGAAAATAGCAAAAGAAAGAATCAAACAAGGAAAAGTACAAGAATGAAAGTTAGGGGAAAAGGGGAGAGAACAGAAAAATAAAAAGGATGGACAGAAGGAAAAGAAAGTGAAATAAGTAAACCTTCCTATGTGGTAATGTTTCTCTCGCCGCCAGTGGTGGGCCCCTCGCCCGGCCAAAACCTGATTCCGTCTCGCCACACGCCCGGAGGAGAGAGAGAGGGCAAAGGTCACGTGCTTAGGAGGCGTGCAATCACGGGAAGGCTGTGCCTCTCAAGTCCAGCAATTTGCAGCAAAGGTGCCAGTGTTTTTGCAACTAAAACGACTGTAACTCATTTTGCGAGACCCAAAGGTTTCCGGCGAAATGCCGGCATCGAGCAGCGCATCAGCCAGCACGGCAAGCCCGGCGAAAATCAATGAGGCGGTGTGGTCCTGGCCAGCCACCAGCTTATAGGGCTGAGCATTAAAGGGGCCGTCACTGCCTGGACTTCGGTTGCGAGGAAACAACAGCAACATGGGAGACCGCCAGTTCCTTTAATGTTTGCAAACCAAGAGCATGTCAGCCTTTCATCGATGGAAATGTAGGTGGGAAGTTCGTTTCTTGCATCATCCTCTCTATAAGATGTTACAAAGGTCACGATAGGGGTTACTGCCTTCAAGGCCTTTTCTGGTCTCAGATTTAGATGTTCTTCCGTTGGTGCCCTAGCACTATGTGTGATGTGACAGTAGAAACCCTTTGATGTTTCCCACGATGCTGTCTTAGGCTGCATGTTCAGAGCATCAAATTAATTTTGTTCTTTGCTTTAGAAGATTTACGAAAATTTTAAGTTTTAGAGCTTCTCCAAGTGAAAGCAATGTCGGGGGTTGTCCAAGCTGCCTTTCCCGTTCAGCTTCAGCTGACGGCGGGTTAAAACAGGGCGATGATGGCTGCTTCTGTTGACTGCTGGACACCACCTTGTTTGGGCCTGGTTCATGCTACATTTGAAAAGCCTTGGCAACCAATCATGAATCAAATCATCCAAATATTGACATCTGCTGTTATGATTCTTTCTGGTAGAGGAGGGAACTCGCTAAGGTGGGTCGGGGGGCTTGTACAAGCTCTAGGAGTTGTCATCCTTGCAATTTTGTCTTGATGAACCTGTCCACTTTGCTTTCTTTGTGCTTGAAAGTTATGGATGTAGTAACTATTAAGACTAAAACCACCCTCTTGCCTGCTCACTGAAGCAAACAGGAGGCGACTTCAGATCGTAAGCTTCCGTTCTGCCGGAGATATTTTAAACTTAAAAGCAATTCTATTCTGGTCTATCTGCATTTTTGATCCAGTCGTAAATGTGAGAAATACAGAATAAATGCATGCTCGTGCCAAGCAAGACCTACAAACGCACTCACACACGTCACATCAGGTGGTCGAGACACAAGTCACTTTACTTATTGTTCTTACATCGAAAAGCCTTTCATGTTTTATCACCAGACTGTCACATCTGGTGAATACACTTGATCAGTATTTTTTTAAAATGATATAGAATTCAGATACAATGGCTTTTTTGTGTATGTGAGTGACCCCTAATAAAACTACAGATAAATACAACGACTGACCACCATGAAATTCAAAAGACACGCAGCTGTCTGTGATTAGTAAAACGTAATGGAAAGATTAGTCTCTTGAGACAGATATTAAAAAATTTAAGATATACTTTTTTCCTAAATATAATTGGACCCTATATAACATTGTAAAATCCTCTTTTTAAAGACTTTCTGAGGTAGGTGAAGTATTTCTATAAACAAATACACTCGTGGGAGACTACATTGCTTTGAACGTATTATGTGGCACACGTGAGAAGCTTGTTGTCAAAAGTATATTTCTAAATAATGTTTCCACTCAAAATCTAGAGAAAATGTCCACAATCATAATTAAACATAGGTTTCCCCTACAACTTCTATTGATAGTCACAGGCAGGGACCAGTACAGACTAAAGAAATCGTATTTTACACACGCACACCAACCTCCTCCCTCCCTGCAACAGTCAAGCGGCGGTTGGTCTGGTTTGGTCATGTGACCCGGCACGACACCTATTGGACGACTGTCAATCAAAGTACCTGAGATGGTAATCGACAGTGTAGTGGCCAGGGGAAGAAATGGGGTGGACTGATCTCTGCTCACTATCGCGGAAAAGAGGTGAGAGGATAAGGACTTGTCAGATGCCTGAGTGTATCCATGTATTTACCCCAACAACGGGTACCAGTCACGTGACAAATGACTGACCCAAGCACACACAAACTCTCTCACACACACACACATGATGGACGTGTATTGATGGACTGATGTCTGTATGCCGAGACTCACTCTTGGCCTCTTGCGAAGTGATCCGCTGTTAGTCTCGGCGAGCCGTAACAAAAAATGTGACTAAACCGGAAAGCTATGTTGTCTAATGCCTCGTTTTAGCAGTTAACTGGACAAAATCGTCTGCTAGCAGTCCAGGGATATTAGTTTTTGCACACACACACACACACTGAAAAATAAACTCTCTCCCCTCTTTCCACACATCAGGTAAAAATATCAGATTTCAATGTTTTTTGTTCGCATAATCAAATCCCGGGGTATGAGAGGACTGTCAAAATTACAATGCGCAAGTCATGTTTTGTAGGAGCAGCACCAGGTTTCTTCTGACAGCAAGGGATTCGAATTCCTCTTAATATTTATCAGGTGGCTGGAGGAGGGGTTCAGACTCATGTAGCAAGTTCTTTGAGGCAGAAGGCGTTTTGAGTTGTTTATTATACTGTTCTTATATTATTTGCAATAGATTCTACAATGTGTGTCTTAAGAAAAAGCACTGGAAGTAATTTTTTTTTAAAAACATGGATGAGAAGAGGATCTGGTGAAAAACCGAGTTAATGGTCTCCGTCCTTACCGTGCCTTTCTGTAATCTGTGCAGCATCAAGCAGCCAACACGTAGGTGTTTATAATATGTCTACACAGTTTACTGAAGCAGCAGAACAGAGGCGAAGACCTGAGCAAGGGACGTGAGAGGGCGAAGGTGAAGGACGTGACCTCATTCCCTAGTGGGCGCACGAGCACAGACAATAAAGTGGGTCACTATGAGGGTCGCGATAAAAATACACTTTCCTCAATCAACATTCCACTCGGTGTAAATGATCGGCTATCTATACATTGTAGGCGTACACTAGGAAGTTTTCTAATCGCTTGCTCGAGGGAGGCTCGAGACATTTTCTGATGGAGGATGTTAGCCCCACGCCCACAGTCCTCGTAATATATATTTCAGAGGTCTACATTACCCTCGTGTCCTCCAGGCACAATGCTTGATGCCATGACAAAGATTTCATTAGTGTTGTGATGTGCTTAGTTAGAACCCTATCTGTTTATCTTAAAGGTTTACTTCTTATGACTGGGTTAACGATGAACGATACTTTTTCCTCCGTCCTGACCTTTTTATCCAGCTGCATGCGTCCAGGCGAACAAAAACTCCAAGAAGATTGAAATAGTTAAGGACACTGATCCTCTACCATGAAAGAGTGATGCTTTCATCTGTAATAAAACTATATCAGAAGAATAAAGAGAGGACACGATCTGAAGTTCTGAAGAAAAGCACAAGTTTGCGTGATCAAAGGCGGTTTTTGGAGGTAACAGGCATCAGATGTCAATCAATCCCTCATTAGAGAAGAATTAGCCGGAGCATGCGACAAGACTGAAGGAAGGAGTCGCAGGACATCATGGCCGATGATCAGGTCTGTTTCTTGTCAGCATAAAGACAGAAAAGAAGGACAGATGTGTCTTAGGCATGAGATAGGCTTTCATTTTGAAATACAAATTATTCAGGTAAGCCATCCACTTTCCGCACAGGTACACGTGCACTGACAGCTGAATGCATTGTTGAAGAGTGAATCAGAAAGAGGCATCCAGACTAAGCCTGCAGGCGAGACAACTGATACTTGCCAAGGGGAGGTAATAAGATGCTGTTAATTATAAATCAAATTGTGTAACAACTGTGGGTGTATGTAACTGGGTGGCTGCATGATACAGAGTTGATCTTGCACATAAAGCGACCAGTGCTCGCCCTGCTACTTTCATCCATCATTCCACATTTCCCTGCAGTAGCTTCTAGACCTTTCTATCTGTTGGAGCAGTGTCGACGTGGTGGTACATGATGCAGCTTAGTCTTTGTGCTACTAACACGGGTATTCTTCTGAACAAACGTCTGTTTTAGACACATTTTATACCTCCTTCACGGCGATTGTAAAATGTATGAAAATCGTAAAAATAACCCAGTGATCTTTCAGACGTTTTGGGGGAGGACAGAGACCCTACTTTCACAGCACTCCACCGCTGGGTAACCTGGGGTAGGGGTGGGCTTAGTGGTCGCTGCTAGTCATCAGACTGTAATGGCTACCCGTATAGCCTTAGACGGTGTGTATGCACAAACATGACAGAAATGTAAATACCTTGATAACAAAGAACAATGGCAGAACTACAGCAAAAGACAGATGGACGGATGAAATAAAAGAAAATCATAGAATAAAAAGGAAAGAAAGCCAGTCACTGTGTGTGGTGGTGCAGATGTGAGAGAGAGAGAGAGAATGTGTGAGTGAGAGAGAATGTGTGTGTCTGTGTGTGTATGGTAGTGCATATGTGAGAGAGAGAGAATGTGAGTGTCTGTGTGTGTGGACAAGTGCGTGTGTTTGAGGGTAGAGGGCAGTGGGAGGAGGTAACTTCATAGCATATGTTCACCTGAGTTTTCATCGATGTCTCAGTTACCTGTTATTTTGCATGCAAGAACGCAAACGTATTGACTTTCACAGTGGGCTGCAACTGTTTGACTGGCGAGGGCCAAAGTCTGTGTGTGTCGTCAGCACAGCCATCTGCATGTTTGCATGTCAAACATCGATGTTAGCGCTGAGAATTTATGTGATGACTACCCAGTCTTTCGGTCTGTTTTATTAGCATTTGCATCCGCCATAGCCCTCCTCGTATCGATGTGGAACTGGTACTCATAAATGTTGCCTGGTCGAGACAGAAATCATTATTTGTTTTTATTCGGTATCAAATACACAAATTGCTCCATGCTTCCTGTTCTCCGCGATGAGAGCAGACAGATGTGGCGGCCAGCAATATGTCCTCGTAATATTGCCCCCATAATTCTCGGCCCACTAGGAGAGCTCCTCTGTCATTGGTAACAGCGAAACTTCTCACCTTTTACAGGTGAGCGATTGAAAATGCCCCGGGACTGGTGTGTGTCAGAGGGCAGCGCACCACACGTCTGACAAACACAGAGACTTCCATCTCGCCCACAGACCTTCTCAAGCTCATGGTGCTGAGGACATCGAGCATCTCCTCCATTCTCGTCCCACCTGCTCGACATTCATTATCTTCAGTAAGCTAAAAGGTAAGTAAAAAACATTAGATTATTATTTCAGTGCATAAATTCTAACATTTGCTTGAAGCATGATAATTCTTACACTTCAGTGGATTTCTAATTTAAATCGAAATATTTCCTCTCAGTCTACGCAGTCTGGCTAATTTTTGCGACAACGAGGTTTCTTTATACGAGTTTTAGTCTGGACTACTTCCAAACATTGACATAAACTAACATATCTCACAATGTAGTTAAAAATAAATTTTCTGCAAATAGTTAACTAAAATATTTAGTCTTTAATAAAAAGCTTTTAACTTCTATTTATGCGTGTGATATGCGTGTAACTGAACCACAAGGAGTTTGATGTTTGAAGTACTAAGTGGTTACAGACATGGTTGTATATACTTACAAGTATTTGTCTTATTTTGGGCAGTACAGTAGGTAAGACGTGTGAGAGGAAGATTTAATTTGGTGTTTGTGTGTGTGATTGTCTGTGTGTGTCATTGTTGTGATTATTCCCTCTGAAATAAAACTTCCGTTATCTTTCTGTTGTATGGAACATAGCTCTACGACATCCTCAACGTCGACAGTGACAACGGATATTTGAAAAAAAACAATGGCTGCCAGAAGAGAATATATTCCATTCAACGACAACGGCAACTCAACCGACGTGCTAGAGTACTGCGATGACGTCACGCTACCCACCAACACCAGCAACTTTTCGTTCCCGAGCTTCGAGACGATGGAGAAAGCCCTGACATGGTTCTGCGCCGTCTGCTACATTCTTGTCTTCCTCCTCGGCTGGCTGGGCAACGGTCTCGTCATCTACGTGGTCCTGCGCTACGCCAAGATGAAGACTGTCACCAACATGTACATCCTCAACCTCGCCATCTCCGACGCGCTCTTCATCGTCAGCCTTCCCTTCCTGACGACCACCAGCATCCTCAAGCACTGGGTGTTCGGCTTCGCCATGTGCAAGATCTACTTCGTCCTCTTCTCCATCAACCTGTTCACTGGTGTCTTCACGCTGGCGGTGATGAGCGCTGACCGCTACCTGGCCGTGTGTCATCCTATCCGCTCCATGAAGTACCGAACCACACGCATCGCACTGTTCCTTTGTCTCGGCATCTGGTCCGTGTCCTTCTGTGTCATGCTGCCGGTAATACTCTACTCTAACACTGTTCTGCAGTTCAACAGAACGGAGGAGCGGTACACCTGCACCATCGTCTGGCCGGAGGGCCAACCTATCCCTGCCGACAAAGCCTTCATCTGGTACAGCTTCATCTTGGGCTTTGCCATCCCAGTGTCTCTCATCGGCGTCTTCTATGTCCTCGTGGTGCTGCGACTGGGCAAGGTCGGGCCGACAAAGAAGTCCAAGGAGAAGAAAAAGTCCAACCGTCGGGTCACCCGCCTGGTGCTGACCGTCATTTCAGTCTACGTTGTTTGCTGGCTGCCGTACTGGACTTTTCAAGTTTACATCACCTTCCTCCTGCACGAGAAAGAGTCGCTGAAGATATGGCAGATTATCCTCTTCAACGGCTTCACCGTGCTAACCTTTGCCAACAGCATGCTCAACCCCGTGCTGTACGCCTTCCTCAGCGACAACTTCCGGAAGAGCTTCATTAAAGCCTTCAAGTGCGTCTCGCCCAAGGAGGTCAACAAGTCGCTAGGCAACGAGAACAGCATGTTCCCCAAGAATAGTCAGACGTACACCAAGTGCTGCGCCGCCACCACTGAGGAGCGCCTGGAGCTGTCCGCCTTCGACAACAACGGCAGCAAGATGCACTGTGGGATCTCCGTTGATGCCCACTGCAGCAACGCCACCCAGTCCACCGTTCCTGGACGACTTCACCGGAAAGACCTTCCAGGACGACCAGGGATTCCTCAAGCCTCCCGTAGTCTTGTGATTCTCTTGCTGTGTGTGGTGTAGCTGGTGTAGAGACCTGACACCCACCGGTGTTCTTGTGATGCTCGTGGGTGGTAGATGGACTGACTGGGTGCAGAGAGTTGGCGTGGCAGATGCTTTGGGGAGGGGATCTTCTCTGGTGGCTGCTCCACCCGCATTTTCCACGTGCTAATCTTAACAATCAAAGCTGTGCTTGTTTACTTTGTGACACTGATTTCAGTAGGCAGGATGTTTTCAGTAAAATCAGTTTTTTAAGAGTTACTCTATGACATGAAAACAGGATGTGTTTGCTACCACTGTCTCACAATAGAATACAAAACCTGTGGTCGCTTTGAAAACGGATAATAAACAACTTCTCTAATGGCCAGACAAAACCCTTGCTCTAAGCACAGCTGTCTAGTTCCGGCGTCTGCATAGTAACTATAAATGAACCATTGTTTTAATAGGCTTTAGGCGAAAGAACAAAAGAAGGTAAACAGTGAATTTTCATCGTGTTAGTTAAAAGAGAACAAATCTCACATCTGGCTCAGACCAGCAAAGGAAAAATCCACCGGCAAAGAAATGGTCAGAGGCAAATATTGCAAAATAATCTAGAATGCACTTGTTAATTCATAAGCGAAACGAACCACAACAACAAATAGCAACATAAAGAGGTTGTGCCTCTGATGACAACAGCGATGATCCGTGAGGTCACAAGAACAACATTCTATTCACTGTGACAAGTGTGACAAGTGTCACAAAGGAAAAGACCTCACCACAGTCCTCTTTGTGTGACTCAGTCGCGAGCTAACCCAGCTGTCAGTTCTCCGAATGTCGCCGTGTGAAAAGTCATCAGAAAAGACAACAACAACAACAGCAGCAACATTAACAACAACAACAACAACATGGCATTGAGTGTCCTGCACCTCTCACTGTAGCTAAGCAACCACAAGAGGACATGCGGACAAAAGACGCTGACCCTGGGAAGTGAGGTCAGACAGACGAGAGTGACGACGAGGAAAGAGGATGAAGGGAACAGTCACGTGACGAGCTGTCCTTAGACTTCATTATCTTGACGAGGACATCACAGAGGTATACACATGGCGAATCATACTATGTAACACGAATTTTGTATCACGTGTTCAGAGACGACTCTTACACCTGATGGTTTGGGGGATTGGAAACGATGGAGGGAAGGGAGTGAACCCAACTATCTGAGCATGGTTCCCCTTTATTAACATTAGCGATGGCAAGAACCAATCACCGATTACAGGAGGGCCGCAGTATTGTACAAGGCAGATGGCGCACAGTACGATGTCTTCATATTAAAGGAAAGAATAGAAAATAAAACGCAGATTCCATTGGACAAGAACACAATAGTTTTACGCTTGATGACGAAGATTGTTTACTGTAAATAAAAAAAAATTATTCAGGCCAGGCGGGAGTGAACAGCGGTAAAGGACAGGCTTAGATAACTTTCTTTGGAGTCAGCTCCGATGTCGCAAGACTGACTGTGGGGAGAACCACCAGCAGACTTCCTGTAGCAGTGACAGACGACAAACATTCTGTAATGTAGTGTCCACCTCTCAAATCAAATTACACGAGTTTAATTCTGCTAACATCTTTCACGATTTAATCAGGTTGTCGTCCATAAAAATCATTGTCCCTCACTGTCCCTCAAGACAATGGAGGCGAACCCCTATGGTAGTGTCATCCAGTAAGCCCTGGAGACAAGCGAGATCGGGAAAAGTCTGTGAACTCTTCAATCAAGACACTAGTGATTAATTGATTCATTATTCTAAATGCCTGAGGACTTTAATTATCTAAATGGCGGCGACAAAGATAATGAAATATATGCGTGCGCCTCTGTGTACATATGTATGTGTGCATGTTAGTATTCTGTATGTATATCTTCAACATTTTTAAACCTTTTGCATATATGTATATCTGAGAAAAAGCTACACAAAACAGATGTCCTGAAGTGAAGCAGGTCAAGAAAATTAGTTTAACAAGTCGTAAAGTGGTCAAAGGTTTATTGTGTCTCACCATGTATCAGACTTTGTTTATTTGTCAATAAGATAGAGAATGTGGCGATACAAAGTGGTAGTGATACACAAATGTGGCTACATAACAAATATATTGACCTGCAGACTCTTGCCTGAAACATTCAGTGATCCTGTTAACCAATGTCTATGTTAATCAATCTCTATGTTTATTTGTGTCACTGGCTGCCTCGTCCACTGCCATTTTATTTGTTTTTGTCAGTCGTGTCAGTCAAGAAAATCGTAAAAATATAGTATTGTTGACAGATATGGACAAGTTGAAGCTTGATGACTTTTTATTGAATTACTTGTAGACTAGAATGGAAATTGCAATGACAAGTGTTTAAAAATGTATGTCGCACTAAAACACAAGAGATTTGCTTCATGTTCAAAATTATGTCTAGCAGTTACTTTATACAGACCTTTTCTTTATTCTCTGTTTCTTCATTACTGGCTTCTACCTTCTATTTCCTCGTTATATCCCACGCTTCCTAATTTGTTGTCTTTTTTATTTTTATGTTTTAAATGTTCCTTCTTTCTTTCTTTTCCTACTTGTTTGCAATGTTTCCATACTTAGTATTCCACAATAAACATTCTACTGTTTTCGTGGGTAAAGTCCCAGCCCTTAAAGTCCTCGCAAGTGAAACAGAATCATCATCTCTGACCAGTGATGTGAGCAGGCGCAACACGAACAGGCTAGACATTAAAGAAAGTAATTGGGAAGGAAGGAACTAAGCGGGATAACTCGTGTGTTAGGGGCACTAACTGCCTTAAGCTTACAGTCCCCCTCTTCCTCTCCTCATCTTCTCTCCTCCATGTCCTCATGTCTGACCTTGCTGAGCTGATTGTTTAGTTGTTGTTCCTCAATGTCCGAGGGCTGCCTTGTGGGGGAGGTCGTGTTGGTCGTGGTGGTCGTGGTGGTGGTGGTGGTGGTGGGGTTTGCTGATGGTAGTCTATGCACGGTGTGGTCTTTGGTGTTTCCTCTCGTCTGATTCTTAGTTTGCTGCAGAAATTCTTCTTCTGTATTGCCTCTGCCCATCAATATATATATATTCTGTATATTTATATATTTATTCACAAGTTGCCCGCATTATTGTACTTGTCTTGCCCAGTTAAATCACTTTGATCAAGTTAATGATGGAATTCACATATACTCTTTAAAACACAAAAATAACTACTTTGTTTTATTATACTGAATGACAAAACTGATGTATTAAGAGATTATTTGAATATTATTTCAGCGACTTTATCTTTTCGCTATTTCTAAATGTTTCTATTACTTTATCATTTCTTGTATATCACCATTTTAGCTACTTAAATAAACAGTAAACCCTATCATTCAGTTTAAAAAGTTTTAGAAATATGATTACTGTTAACATGATAACTAATGATCATCAAATCAAGTTTACTATATTTACTGTTTTCCTGTAAAAAAAGCGATGTTATACAGATAAAGTTTTGTTTGTATGTATTCATTGAAACTATTTATATGAGCGTGGATGATGTGGCCACATAATCACCAAAGATCTTAGTTACTACTTACTGTGATATCTTTTGTTGCTAATATATCAGTTTGCTGAACATTTTGTTGCTGATGTATCATTTCATCATACATTTTTATCATTTTGTCAAGTGTCAGTTAAAATATTTTTATAAGGTAGAAGAAACATTAAAACAACAAAGCTACGGCATGTATATAACTAACCCAAGCTAACAACAAGAACTGGCCGCACCACATCTCTGTATCCATGAGTGATGTGTGGCTGTCACCGTTGTCTCAACAGGAAGAATGTCCTCGACTGCCACGAGTTTCCCTTGAGGCACCGAGTGACTGCCATGGAGGACCCCCCAGCCTGTCCGACCGTTTCCCCCGCATGACATCCTGGCTGGAGGTCGGAGTTCATCAATGTACTTGGCTTTGTACTCGTGGTCCAGGGTCAATGTGTACATTTCATTTCATTTCACTTTCCTTCTCCCCTCCCAACATCCTCCAGTGCTTTGCTGCTCTTTCTCTCCTGAGGGCGATTCGTATAAAGAACGCTTCCGTAACTGATGACCCGACTTGTTCTTGGAGTCAGAAAATGGGAGTTGTGATGGGGATTCTATCTCTTTTCTTTATTATTTCAGCTGGATGTGGTTTTCTTTATTTTTTTTTCTTTCTTGGGGAGAGAAAACGAAACTTCACTGCTTTTCTCGCTGTAGGCATGAGCGGGCGGAAGAGCATAATCTACACACACACAAACACACTGACAACCTCCTCACGCACACTACCCACCTTCCTTCAAGAATGTGAGATAGTGGTTGTGAAACTGTTGGTATGTCGTGTAGAAGAGACAATTTTACTGAAAAATCTGATGATCCTAGGAATATTATTTGTGATATGTAAAAGGTGTTATATATATAATATTATATGTTTTCATGTCTGGCCTGTGTTCTTTACAGTAGTTTCGTCTCTTTGGTGATGTCTATGTCCATTAAAATTAAACAGTTCTCCAGCTTCAATTATGCAAAACATTTAGCAGTCATATACTGAACACAAAGTACTCCCACATAGTTTGCTATTTTCAATTATATTAACTATATCGGAAGGCATGATACCAAGCTGGACTAGTGTTGTGGTGTTCTCTGTACAATCAGTCTGTCCATCGTGATGATCCTCCCCAGCGTCTGCGGGATTTGCTTGGTCCTCCCCACCTCCACAGCTGTGTGCCGTCTGTGATGCTCATTGCCATTGGTGTTGCTGTTTTATTGTTTTCAAATGACATTTGTTAGTGCTTACTGTCGAAAAGAAAACGGTGAGGGGACTAACGACTTGGAGCGAAGGTGATGCACATGTACTCCCGGGACTAGAAATAAACATTATTTACTAAGAGCGAGTAAACAAGATTGTTCAGAATACACAAATTCAGATTATTTTCCGCCGCTTTGTAAACTTGTAAACTTTCACAAACCTCTCTCCACCCACAGTTATCTTCCAATGAATTTTTATGCGTGGAAAGTGAGTGTATGTGTTTGAGTGCGTGCGTCTTGTGTGTATGTGTAATGTTTAAATAATAAATCAGCTAGTGGGTGCACCTGTATTTGATGTGTGCTCTAAATGTCATATAAACAGTGAGGAGGACAATATACAGAAAGATGAGAGTAATAACAAGCTGAACAGCTCAATGCTTTCTTGGTTCTTTATTTGACAGTACAACAGCTTGTCTGGCCACGAGTCTGGGTGGAGGGGATGAATGTTTCCCAACACCTTTAGGAAGTTTCAGCAAAGCATTTTCACAGGTATTAGTAAAGGATCTCAAAGATTAGTGATCGTAAGGATAGTGTCGAAGGCAGCGAGTGTGGAGTTCACCTCTCCCGTGCACCTTCACTAATGATGCAATGAGATAAAGCAGGATAGGGACAGAAGGACATCTGCTTACATCTGTTCACATGATTCAAACCAAGGACTTTCTTCTAAACAGCTGGACCACCAGGCTCTGTAGCAAACAACTAGAAGAGTACACGTATTTCAAAGTTACTTAACCTTTGCTTACTACCTACTGCTCTAGGGACACTGGAACCTCTAGACAATCAGTCCACCTCTAGGGTCTGCATCTGATGGCATTCAAAGGAGCCGCCCACGCTCCTCGTCCATGAAAGACCCTCAAATAAAGTCACTCATGATGCTTTAATACTGCTCCAGGCTCCGGACTTCCCCAACAGTGACTTCCCATTGTATTTCATAGTCCAGGTATTACTTTCATTGTAATTTTCAATTAAGTCGATTTAAGACACACAGAATATATCCTATGGACTTTTTGATAGACGAATAAAGAAAGTCAGTGAGTTCCCGGTGTCCTCGGCTTCTGAAAACAAGTTCTCTATATAATTATAAGATGAATACTGACTAAGGTATCAGCTTCCAAACAAAAAAAGGAGACGAATGTTTGAATAGTCTTGCCACGAGCCTCTCAGGATGTTCATTTAGTGGAAACCTTGTATGTCTGACTGTCGGAGGGAAGCTCAAACATTGACATCATACTGCGACCAACTTCTGACAATAATGCAGTTCAGAAAAATCAGATACGACAAACACTGGTTACTAGTGGTTACTCTGGAATCATGATGGACTCTGTTATTATCACCCTTCTTGCCATTTTCTGTCGGCTAAGTAAACACTTTTGTCATCGGACATGACGGGTTAAATGTTTCAACTTCGTTGGGGAATGTGCGTTTGGGTTTCATTCTTGTCGTTTTGGCTTCACTTTTGTTTGACTAAACTCTGTTCATGTAAATACCTTCACATTTTATTTGACCAGAGCTGCTTTTATGGCATTGGTTTATCTGTGTCTTTTCAGATGCTTTTAATGTAATTGATCACGTGACCTATGCTTTGACATTTGATCGCATCGGCAAAAGACGGAGGTAACATTTGTATGTACATACATGTTGGTGATGTTATACATTTGTGATGGACATATATGTTGCACCCCTACCCATGTTTTAAATGAAACTTTTTGTGTTCGTTTTATTACGGATGAAACCAGTTATTTCAATAATGTGTCGGTGACAAACACATCTCGTCTGCCCAATTCTGTTAATTCTAGAAATTTTAACTCCTCTTGCAGATGTGGTTCAGCAGCAAACATTTTACTGCTGACATTTTTTTCAAATTAAAACTCGATTTATGGCTATGATTGATGATTATTATATAAACGACAATTTTTAAATAACTGCAAATTTTTCTTGATTCACTTTTATAACTTCATTGTCACAAGGGTCGTTCTTCTAACATTCATTGTCATTCTATTTCTTGTAGGATTCATTCGCACAAGGTTTGCTCTGATAAGATTCATTTTTGTAAGGTCCACTTGAACACCTCACCACTCCACTCACGTTTGCCATTTTCACAAGGTCAATTTTCCAAATGAACCCCAGCACGAAAAATCATAAAAAATAAAAAGTTCCTGTCACGTTTTATGTCTTTATGATTGTACTGAATAATCAAAAAAAATATTCTAGACGGAACATCGTGTTGTTTCATTTATACACGAACAGTCTGAAATTCTTCATATTTCTGTTGTGCATATGAGTTTCGTTCGGTGGTTGCTTATACTGATATATAATATAATGCAAATATCATGAACATTATTGCCGGTCGCTGTAGCAGCAACAGTAGAGGTCGCTGCAATTAGCAGTAGAATTCATTGTACAATCTGCCAACAGTCACTCCGGGCACGTGACCTATGGAGGCAGACAGCATCTTAACAACATATAAAACTGCAAATTTGATTAACTGTATGGAAAGATGTTAAGTATTCAATGCAAAAACAAAAAATCTCAGCCAGTAGTTGGTTCTGGGGCTTGTGAAGTGTGAGTGGTAGACTGTGTCTAGACATGTCCTGCTGTACATAATTATTGCTGACAAACAATGGAAGACTCGTACCTGTATCACCTTTTGCTAGCTTCCTGGTAAGAGCACTATTTTTGTGAAAATATATGTTACACTGAAAAAAAAGTTGCTTCTCCTGAATTACAAAAAATAACAAGCTATCTTGCAAATTAATTGCTGACGAGATTACTACCTCTCTCACTTTTTCTGTCTTCTCCTAACTATCCATTATCAGACAACTTCATCAAACAAGTTCCAGACTTCTTGCAATTTGCTATGGAGTTAGTGTTGCGACTGAATTTAGCTTTGGACGATTATTGCCAACATGTCTCCTGCTTTTGTCTTGTTAATGTCTGTGTTTTATTATGTGATATTCGCATCACTTTCACTGATGTTGGATCACTGTTTCTTCGTTCATTTTATGAATAAACTGTTAATGCACAAAGAGATCGTCTTATTATGATTGATGACATTTAAATATTATAGTTCACCAAGCTTCATCGAACTTTTTGCTAAATATGGAAGAGTGTGTGTGAGAGAGAAAGAGATATATATAAAGAGAGAGATAGAGAAGAAAGAGAATGGTAAGAAGGAAGAGCTTGTGTGATTGTGTAATTGCGGGCGTGTGTGCATGTGTGTGAGTGTTGGAGGGTGTGTTTGGTCTACATATAGTCAACTGTAACAAACGGTCAAAATAGAAGCAACGACCGTTGACTTTTGAGTCACCTGCAGCATTATTTTTAGAAATCGTGAAAATCAGAGAAAAATAGTTTTCTTTTCCCCCGAAAGGGAGTAAGGACTTTCACCACTAAAGTCAACAGAGCTGGTAGCTTCTAGAAGCTGTATCTACCACTAAGTGATCAATTGGGTAAACGAAAGTCAAGTTGTAACCATGCACGGCACCAGCAGACTCCTCCATCCTGACAGTAACGACCACCTGTAACCTGACAGAAACCACGTGACCCCAAATCAACCAGCGAGATAATCAACAGCAGATGAAGTGCAGGTTGTACGGAGAGAAGACAACATGGACTGCACACACTCATGGCTATCTGTTCACACACACACGTGCACGTGCATGAGAGCACCTGCGGCCTCTCCCATCACTCTCTCCACCAGGAAGCCACCCGCCAGGCGATGCTGAGTGGTGCAGTGGGGCAAGAGAAAGCTCACTGACTGTAAAGGAACAGCAGGCTGTCCAATGGGTTGTCAACCAGACAACAGACTCCAGCCAGGCATCCACTTCACCCTACATCCGCGGTCACTGCCCTCATAAATCCACAAACCAGATTAATTGTTAGAAACCAGATTATCTGCCCGGTGTTTGCCCAGATGTTGTAGAAGCGATGTCTAGCGTGATAACGACAATAACTAATGATTGCATGTGTGTGAAGATAACTCCTATTTGACCGACTGTGGAGTAACGGAAGCTGGGTGATAACACTTCACAGTCAGCTAACATGTTAGCAATAGAATGTCGGAAGCTAACTTCTAGGTATCAGCCACATAGCTAGTGGATACGGGTACAGGTACAAGGTCCCCGGATGTCAAAGCTGATTTTAATGAACATGAAAATGCAACATTCCCAAGTTCGACACTTTCCCAATATCAGAGACTGGATGGTCATCCTGTTCGTCCGTTCACATTCTACCCGACCCTGTCTACCCAGCTACACCCTGACTACATTGTAACCAAGTCATGGCACGCACGATGGCGCTCGTGTGAAATCACCAGACAGGTCACGTGCTTCGATTCCTGTTTATTGCTTCCTTTGAAGTTGTGAATATTCCTGTCACACAAGTCTGCCCTCACACATTGCACCTCGCTGATACTGAGCATTATTTATGAGCTTCTCTGCCTAACATGGTGCTCGTGATCTTCTGAACAGCACTTCTCCAACACACAGACATGGTGTTGCAGGGACAAACTTGCTCCTAGTCTGGTCACGTGATGCAAACGGACGGGAATTTTTAAAAAGCTAAATGAAGCTGATCAACAACAAATGTTGCCCTGAAGTGCTTTAAATGTTAGACTCTCCCTTAGGTCTTTAAATACATCAGGGACATTTTTGTCTGACCTTTCTAGTGTATTTTTGTTTTAATTGCGACAGAAGGACTCAGGACTTTTCCACACGGATTCAAAACTAACAGACCCTGGCTGGGTGGGTTTAAATGATTACTATAATTAAGCCATCAAAAAATCCTTCAGGCGATGTGTAGCACAATATATGCCACTGTATGTTTGTAATTTTTATAAGTTGTCATTCATGCGTGATTTTTGATTCTTGACCTGTTGTTTTCTTGGATATCAAAACTTAGGAGGCAGGATATCAGTTTATTCGTGTTTCGAGCTGATTTGAAGATTACGAGTGGAAAATGGCTGCGTGTTACTCTTCAAAGATGGTTTCCAAAAAGACCTTCTACTGCTTTCCCCATGACTGTATGCATATATCAACAGCGTGCACAAGATTTTTTTCTGAAAGTGAACAGTTCAGTATGTAGTCCCTGGCAGGCTTGTGTTTGTTTGCTGGACTAACAGACTGTCTCCTGTGGAGGACTCACTCGGGCCTGTGACCACATCTTCCCCTCATCGCCTCTGTGCATGCAGCATGCAGGTACCCGACTTACAGGGAAGATGGCAGCAGTGGACGGGGATGGTTGGGCTGATTTCCACTCATCGTCCTCTTGAAACGGTGAAGCAGTTTGTTATTGCCTCCTGCGGCTGTGAACTGTGACGACACGTCACTCATTTCATTCCTTCTACTGCTAGCCTTCCACGTGCATGCAAAGTAAGTAATACAGACACGGGTAGATATTTCCACTGTACTACCTTAATCACAAACATTTTACTAGGTTTCAGCTATTGAAACGTGTACACCAGTACCCGGCAAATGGCGGGTAGCAGGAAGCAGAAGTAATCCTTCTTTGTCCAAGAGGAGGAGGCGAGAATGTTTGTCTCAAACATCACTGCATGCTCACGGCCTGTGGACAGACGATGGCATGGCCGAGTATGTGTGTGTGTGTGCACGAGGACAGCAAACACAATCGTGTTTTCTCTCCCTTTCTCAAGAGCTTGCCTTCATAAAGTGGCAAACACTACTGGATGAGCGGAACAAAAATAGTTTCAGTATATTTGACAAGTTCTGGAACCAAAGTCGCTCACCATGTGCGCCGCTGGCCAGTCCAGGCAACTTTTTATTGTTGTTTATTTTTGTAGGAGTAGGCGGGGTGGAGGTGTTTAACAAGAGCAATCACCGGTCGCTGGGCAACCACCATGTATTGCAGACTTGCGGGCTTGTGTAGCTGGTGATTTGAGGTTTCCTGACAACCATCTAGGAGCATTCAGACATCCGAATGTCTTCTGTGCCTGCAGCCGGTAACGGGTGGAACTCGTGCAGGAATGGAGACAGACAAGTAAGGTGACATGGAAATACATCAGTAAACATGTGTACAGGAGTGTGTACACACGGACGTTTGGAGGTGCATGTTGGTGTGAGTCTTGGTGTGCATGGAGAGAACACATGCTTGCAATAAAATGGTGTGGTCGTGTGTGCGTGCGTGTGTGTGTGTGTGAAGCACGTGGCCGTGCGTGCATGTAAATACGTGGAAATGCGTTGGTGTACAATGCGTGGCAGTGCGTGCGGAGGGATACACGCGGAGTGATTGCCTTTGCACTGTAGTGAAGAGCATCTTGTCTCCTCAGCCACCAGCAGGATGATGACTACATTAGACGCCACCTGATGCTCGGACGAGATTCAAATGAAATGTTAGTATGACTGGGTCATTTTATTTACTTTTTGTATTTCCTCTAAACTCAGAGTTTGGAAGGCTGTCTCTGCAAAATTAAACCTAAAAAATATTTTCCTGGCAAACAAACTCGGAAAACTGTAACTCATGTCTTCTTGTTCTCCCCCACCTCAGACAAAAGCCTGACAGACAATAGGAGAGAAAGAAAGAACAGCATCCGTGATTGTAGGTCTACGCGAAATTTAATTGCCCTTCATTTTCTTCCTACATTTTCTTTCTACTCATTGTTTTTAAGTAGGACTAATCACCTTGTTGCTATTGGTAAATTCAGTCTAATAGCTCAACATTTGAAATCCTGGAAGTAGATTATCTGTAAACAGAGCTTTCAAACAATATTATATCTTGTCCTGTATTCTTTAGTTTTCTCCAACTTGCTTATTACATTATTTGTCATTATTGCACTTAGTGTTTATGTTCAACAGGCTCAAGTAATGTAGGAGAGTGTGCCAACAAACTTCTGAAAGTGGCCAGTCGTCATTTATTTATGCTTTTGTTACATGACAGCGGGCTAAACCTCGTAAACACTCCTGAGATGTAAGCAGTGTTCAGCCACTGCAGACTGGAGTACAGCCAGTAATAAACTGCTTCTGTGTCTTCTCACAGACCCTCACCCCCCATCTCTCTCTCTCTCTCACACACACACATACACATACACATACACACACACATACACACACAAACACACTCACACACACACACACACAGGTCTTCACTGTTTAGACTCCAGTCAATGGGTCCAGGCTCCAGGGCCCGTTATCTAGCGCATGCGCAAGCAGTGGGTGCATTCAAGCGTGACGGGGGACAAGGGGTGTTTGTTTCCCTGACAACACAGATCTGTCTGGACAGTTGTGGAGGGGCTACTCCTGTGTGTATGTATACTTGTCTACTTGTTTCTTTCGTTCTTTGTGCCCTCGTGCCGGCGTTGAGTAAATTTTGCGAAGTTTCATTAAACTAATTTTCACTTCCCTCTCTATCTAACGTCCACTAATTGGCTGCAACATGTCCACCTTTTCTTTCCTGTTGAGAACTCGTTTCGCAGGAGCCACGGTCACCTTATTAATGTTTCCCCCGAGTTAATTAAAAAATAGAATTAAGAAAACACGCAGGATTCGGCCCTAGCGCATATATTTCAGCTGCCTCGTGACTGCAAGAATAAAACCATTTTTAGGCCTCACCTGGCTCTGGCACAATCAACGACCATTCTTTCTGTGGAAGCAGGCGATGTGGATACAGGCAGACACATACATCTGGCACTAATGCAATTGCAGTCTGCTGATTGGTCAACACTTCTCGAGGAACTGTACTTGTGTTCACCCTGGTGATATGGAGCCTCTTGTCTGTGGGAGGGAAAAAGCTGCATGCACGTGCAGCATGTAGCAGCAATGGCTGCTGTTACATCATCTCATGCAGTCAGAGAAGTAATGCAATTTTCCCCGCTTCTCTCTTGCTAATGTTCATTTATTGTCATTTCTTTTCTTTTCGTTAGGCGCCTGTAATCTAATTGAAAAGAGAGCATTTTCAAGCCTCCAAGCGAAAACCATCTCGAGAAAAGAATCTTTCCTTCGTTACAGTCCGTTCGAGTTTTTTTTTACAAATTTGAAAATGTTCTATGTGGGGAAAAATGATTGTAAAAGAAATGACCTTCTCTACACTTTAAATGCTAAGATATGTTTGGGAGGTCTTGTCATAAGGTATATTAGTATATCTTTCATACAAATTGTATTTCGATTGTATTTCTCCGTTTATGATAAGGTTTAAATATCTAACAATCTCTCATTAAACATATCAACAAAAACATTTTAGAATACCTAGACCTTAATAATAAATTTGCTTCTTTAATTCTATCCTTTTATTAATAACATTATAATTTAAACTTTTATTAAAAAAACTCATTATATTTCTTTGAAATTTAAAAACTTACTATATTTTAAAATCATTCATACTTGGCGAAATACTAGTCTGTGACAGCTTTTGTTTGGTTTAATTACCGTGTTCTTGAATGACATTTTATTAAGGACATTGGCTTTAATTAAAAGTTGCTTGAATGTTCCTTTGTGTTTCGACCAACACATGAAAGTAGTCGTCTGTCACATCCCAGTATTTGGCTGTGCAAATAGTCCACAGGGCAATACGCCGGCTTCTTGGCCAGAGCTCAGATCCTGTTTTTCACATGAATTCAATTTCTCGCCTGTGCAAATTAAAGCTCGTCTCAATCATGTTTTCTTATTAAAGGAGGACTTTCGTTTCAATTTCAAGATCGAAAATAAAAACTGGAAGATAATCAAGCGATGTCACCTCCGGAGATGATGCGTATGGCATTCATCAGTTGGATGTTCTTTATGCAATAATTTTACTTACATACACCTGGTGGTCTGTGCTCGCAGATCAAATAACGGATAACTTTCTACTCTTGATGACAGTTGAAGGCTTACAGAATATCACTATTACACACAGTGAAGGTTGGCTGTCGTCTCGGGCACGTTCTTTCTCTGCACCATCTGTTTACAAATATCTTAGTTGCTGGCACGGCGTAAAACACCAATGCCCCCCCCCTTCCTCTTCACCTCGGTTAACCTGCAGTTCATCGTCGATGTGAAATCCTTTGTCTTTCTATATGTTATCAGTCTGACTGACTGTCTCCTCTACTAGAAACGTTGTGCTAAAAAAAGCCGACGTGACCCCGCTGCTGACCTTTCTGCAAAAGACACACAAGGTTCTGATGACCTCTCTGCTCACACTCGTTTGTGGACGAACTTATTGAGAAGAGGAAAACATAATTACCCTTCCTTGGGTAGGGGTGGATTTTTTCCCTCATTATTATAGTACAAAGGGATGTTTCACTCTTTAACAAAGTCTTTTCTGACCCTCGCTTATCTCTGTTGACGTCTGCAAAGAATTATTTGCTAGTACAGTATAGTCACTACTAGTATAGTCACTGAGTAGTATAGTAATTACTAATAGAGTTAGTATAGTTACTAGTATAGTCACTACTGAGTGTTATAGTCACTTAACTGTACTGAGAAGTTATAGTCACTACCAACTGTACTAACTAAATAGTATAGTCACAGAGTTCAGGAGGAAGGCTGATGACTGATGACGAATGATACACTACACCAGACAGGTTTCAATGTCATATCAACGAGCCTTATGAACTGTTCATACCTCTATGCCCTTTGCAGAATTTTCAATTAACGGAAATGTCAAAACATGGTTTTTAGCTAACCTATTGATGACATTTCCATGCCTGCAGGCAGATCTGTGTGCCAACTACAAGCAAAACTGTGAAAAACTGTAATACATCTCTGACGAAATGCAGTTGTGAACACAGGACGACATAAGGCTTCCACAATGCATGATGGGATCTCTCAATACCCGGGTTCTCCAGGGCTTCACCGCCTGTCGCAATGTTTATGGACGAAATCTCGTTGTCGGTTGATCTCTTTGCACTCGTAAAATGCTGAACCCAAGAGAGGCATCCTCACGCCATCAGGCTTTTCACGAGACGAGGAGATGTTATTATAAATGAAACATGGGTCAATGTAGTTGCACTCATGTCGCCCACAGACGGTGTATCAGGCACCTGTGGTCCCAGGACTGGATTTGTACCTTGTCACAGCTCTTCATCTTCCCCGAGGTTCATTTCGTCTTCTTACTTCACTGGTAGGATGGTCTTCTCTGTAGTTGGTCACTGTTGTCGAAGCTAACTTTTCAAACTTTGAATCTCTAATCCTGAGCTTGTTTGAAGTAATTCATTCGTGACACTCCTTCTCTCTAATAACTTTTGTTTATCTTGGCGTTCTTCGTGCCCTTGCTCAACAATTTGTAATACATGGATAAATAAACCTGAGACAACCCTAATATCCGTAAGCTAAATTATTCACATATCAGTTTGTTTACACCTTACCTGCAGTTTTCTATTTTTCCCATCGCTGCTTTTAGTTCCTCCTGTTAAAACTTCTCTCTTACATTCGCTTTAAACATTGTTTCAGTCGTGAGTGAGTGAAGATGGTTGTATCGGGATGAACTGTAGGAGAGGGTGGTCTGGATATTCTCACTGTCCGTTCTTCTCTCTGTTTCACAACCCTCGTTTTCAAGTCTCGTGGAAGTTTGACAACGTGACGTCAAGTTTTTCAATCAACAAGGAAAATAACCACTCAAAGGGAAAAACACACAAACAACACAAGGACACAAGGAATATAATGAAATGTCACTTTTACCAAGAGGGTCTCTTTAAGTAAAAATATGATTGAAAGAACGTATTAAATTAAAATTTAATCTTCAAAATATCAAAAAACTGAGCAGTTTTTTAAAAGGAGATACGTAAAACAATTTTCCCCGAAACCATTGACGGGTTTATGCTTCCACTTTAGGTATCCGTTACCGAATTAAGCTCCAATACCAAAAATAGTTCTGCGCTTTATTTGATTTGATCCGCAGGAAAATGATTTCATTTCTTCCTTGTTTACGACTTGCCAATTTCAGTATTTGTTTAATTTTTTTTAAATTAATTTTTTATGCAATTTTCGATTATATTTTTCCTTTGTTTTTCTTTGCCTCTCAATCATTCTTGGTTGCACTTTATGGCACAGCGTATTTAAGATTATAGTTTAAAGTGTGAATGTGTGTGAGTGTGTGCTTGGTGTGTGTGGTTTGTGTGTGTGTGAGTGTGGTTTGTGTGTTGTGTGTGTATGTGTGCGTGTGAATGAACTGTATTTTAAAGACATGTTGGTAGCTGATGTTGGGCTATTACACTGTAATATGATGTGCGAACTTAGGAACCGTATTATTAACAAATATTGAGCATGATGATATTGAGCTTCGTGTTTGTGGTTGCTATTGATACAATAAACAATAAAAAGAAATATGAGAAGGTCAATGAAGTGATAAGTTCACCGAAGGCTCTTGTAACCCTCGTTGTTTGCCTGCAGTTTATTTTCAGAAGGAAGGAACCATTGGAGCATAGAAGTTGTAAGGTTGAGAGGTCTTTGTCGGCAGCCACAAAAGGTCAATGTCTCAAAAGTCATATTTCTCTCGTCTTCCTCCAACAAAGGCTAACACTCATCTCTGTAATTCAAAGTTCAGCACAGTGTATTCAGATAGATATTGCTTCAACGATACCGATGTTTTCAGAGCAAACTAAAATATTAAAAAGGAATATCTTGCATTTTTTTCTCCATTGTTATGAAATTAAAGGAAAGTTGTTCCAGTATGTCAGCAAGTTTAAACCATGTAATGTAGAGTTTAAATTGAATCACCACTGTAGCCTCTCACAAAAGAAGCTAAAGATTATTCAAGCTGTTAAAATATTACCATTCTGAGTTTTGTCTTTGCTGCAGATGTCTGCTCTAGTAATTGCTATCTGCATGTCAAGAATTGTAGAGGTAAGCCTGACAATTTGTAAAAGATTGATAATATTGCAAAAGAGACCAGAGCGTTGACGGACCAGGAGTTCCACCAGAAGAGTGCTCTTGATGTGGTCGTATCGTCTGTCCAAAGAGCACGGACTCTGAGAACATCAGTATGTCCAGAAGAACAACGATGCGCCAGAACGGAAGACGATTTGCTGAAACAGCTGATGGATGTGTAAACAATTAGACTGGTATTCACGGTCTCCTTGGATGATGTATAGATGTAGCGGATAATACACAGTTGTTTATTGTTATCAGTGGAGTTAATTGTCACATTTGTTCTTTGCATTCTACATCAAGAAGCGCTGTGTACACAAGTATCACACATGAACCATGTTGCGAGCACCGCGAAGAATATCGTGAACTGTATCACACGAGGGCTCAACCACCGGCAATTCATCTCCATGTTGGAGGAAGCTGAGGCCGATCACTAAGACCACAATAATGTCCGGTGGCTCAGCTTTTCAGCTCTTAAGCCAGTTTGGGAGCTCCACGAAGAAATAATTCTGTTTTCAGAAGGACAAGACAAACGCTTTCCCCGAATGCCATGAGCTCCAATGGCAGACAGATCTTTCTTGTTCATGAGATATATTTTGCTGTGGACTCCTTTGAATGGAAACTTGATCTCTTGACACAAGTAAAAGAAAGACAATTTAACACTTTTCTACCCTGAACCCATTGACACCGGGTGACTGTCAATCAAACTACAATAAATCTTTGAGTGATCAGCGAGATGAATTTTCACCACGTTTTGGGAATTTCATAAACCTGGAAAGTAAGCTGAAAATATTGTCGAATCTGTTGACCGTGGAGTTGGAATGTGTGTCCGATACTCTGTAACATGAGCTGGTCGAGCTCCAGTGCAACACGGTGTTGACGGATTCTTTTAGTCCCCGAAACTTTGTCCATTTCTTCAAATCAAATATTCGTTTGTATAATTTAAGCTTATTTTTAATTTTGGGGTAATAAAGTTTTAGACACATTGCTACTGAAAATGAAGGAGGTCATTTCGCGGCTAACATATCTGATCATGTAGAAGACAGATGAACCACTCACCAAACCTTATTTGTTAAAGTGTGCAGACGATTGCATGGAGACAGTGGCCACAGTGTTAAATACAAAGTCCATACAAAGTAACAAACGACGAGGACGATGAGTTAATGACATACCCTCCTGCACACTGGTCTACCCGCGTTGATAAACGCCTGTTGTCTAAATACCCGAATACATGTTTGTGGACAAAGCTATGGCGGCATGAAGCAGGGTGGGGCGTCAGGATCATCGCCATTTATCTCATCGCAGGTCGTGGAGTTTCATCTCATCACAGGGTGGCCGAGTTTCATCGTCGATGAATTATCTGCTTCTCAAGCTCGTTTAATCCTGAGTTCCCTGGTTCATCTCCTCACTGACGTATCGACCTTCTCCTGGTCATCTAACTTAATCTTTTAGCCTGACAATGAAGTAAGGATGTTTTTTTTTTCTCGTTAACATAGCAATAAGAGCTTTAATTATTTTTCTGTGCTTATCAGGCACACGTTCTTGATGATTACCCTTTTTCTGTTTCTTTTAACACATCCACATCTTCCCTGCTACTAACCATGGAACCCTTCTGTTGACAGAGTTTACTGCTTGCTTTCGTGTTGTGTGTAAAGAAATCTCTCAAAGCCCTCTTCTATTTGAAATTTTTGTGGGAATGTAAAATGGAGGGAATTACGCCCAAAGCAATCTCTGATTAGCCTCTTTTGCCAGAAAATGTCGGCTTTAGGAAGAGGAAAAACGATTTTAGGCGGACATGTTAATTTGGGTATGAAGTGCACAAAAATTGTAACACAATATTTAATAGAACAATGCAATAAACATCCGGAAAACTTCCTATTATAGTTGTAATTCTTGGATTTTAAGTGGACTCCTGTAGTTATAAAATGCATTGTAAATCGATCAGCAATGTATCTTCTTTCTGTCACCATGCTGTCAAACGTAGACTCAGGAGCTGCTTTCAGACAATAAAATTTCACCAAAATAAATTAGAATTCGTTCCATACACATTAATTTACATTCAAACTACGATTTACCCTACAAAACAAAGTCTGGCAGTTAAGGTCTTTTTCATGCAATATCCTCCTTGAAGACCTCTGCCTCAGATCCGAAGGTCCAATGTGAAGATATCACAAACATGTCTTTCTTAGGTTACAGCCCTTCTGGAAGCCATAGCAGAATTCATAACAACAACAGGAGGGAAAGTACAAGACAAAAAGAACAACTGATAAAAACATTCCTTGATACCTAACATCTATTCATGTACAAACTCATGATACTCATAAAAACGTGCGAGTTTATATAGACGTGTAGTTATTTACATTACAGGACATGACACAAGGTGAACAATACATAATATTATTGTCAATACACAATACACAATATTATTGTCAACAACTCGCGTTCACAACTCGTTCAGGACGACTGCGCATTTTTCTTTTTACAAAGAACATTCTCGATTTTATTTATGACCACGTGTGAGCCACTGATTACATCTTGTAATATCTTTAATGTCTAACGACCCAGTGTAATTTTTGAATATCGATGACTTAGCCCTTGAGATGAAGCCAATGGTGGAATCAATAAATGATCAAAGGTCAAAAGTCAAAATCACTCTCTCCATCCGACGGCCTCCTTGAATATTGAGTTGCACTGGTGGTATGTTTTTGTGATGTTACTTGAGAACTCTATTATGTGATTGTTCATCATGCGTTAAATAATGTTTCACATTTTTTCTTTTTCATTTCGTTTTTTTCTTTAAATATGAGTATCCCGACTACCAGGAAAAATTAAAACTCAGGTGAAGAACATTGGGTGAAGCAGGAAACAAATATACAAGATTCTCTCACAGAACAAACTCAAGTTCACCACTTCCTCTTATTAAACATAGACAACAATCTACCAGCAGATACACAACAAACCCCGAGAGAAGACAACCCTAAAGAGAAAACAGGGGCGGCTGTCCGGGGAGCGGAACCCTCCACTTTTAGAAAAGAGCCGATCTGTTTCCGTCTCACGTTCGCCACAGTTTAATCGCATTGATTACCTGTCTTCCTCCCTTCCCGTCGTCGCCACTAACCGCTTTAAGAGTTCTGTGGGAGGAGAATGCGTTCATCGACTCCCTGGCCTCCAGTGCACCTGTTCCTTGCCGCCATCGTCTTCGTGCTGCCAGTCGGTCTCCCTGCTTCTGATGTCAGGTCCATCTTTGTCAGGTCTTTAAACTGCAACTGGTATCAACGACTCGGTGTTGGTGCTGTGAAGGAAAACATTCATCCAGCAAGCTTAATCTGTGTGTGCTTCACGCCTCAGTTGTGCACGATTCACAAGTGTCGGTGTAAAACTTGACTTATTCGTCCCTTACTGCCTCATTCCATGAAAATTGAGAAAAAAAAGGCATAACACGAGACGACCGTTAACCATAAAAAACGGTTATTTAAACCTCGAAAACTAGGAAGGTATGAACACCGATAAAAGGTCGAAGGTCACACAAATTGTGAGCTTAGATTCTGCACATTTGCCATATCGCCAGAGTTTTACAGCTTTGATCATTTTTCATGCAGAAAGGATGCCATTACCGTGAAATACAATCTTTAAGTGCTCTTAGTTTCCAGGTCTTCTTGCCCAAATTTAACAAAAAATCAATTTCAGAAATTAGTTCATTTTCCTTTTCTTTCCACTACTAATGTCAATCAGGGTGTTATTGCCGTTTCCGACAGCAACCAGCCGTGTGGGTGTCGCTAACCGGGGTGTCGGACATGAAGTCGGCCATGCGTGCTAATTAATCGTCTCGCCAATGGCTTGAACCCGTGAGATAAACTTTCCCGCGAATTAGTGCAGCCCAGCAGTTCATAAAACCCAGCAGTTGAAAGGTCGTAAAGGAACAAGCGAAAATTCGTGAAAATTGGTCAATGGAGTGAACGATATTGTTGAAAACTAATTACAAGATTATCGGTTGTAAAAAGAAAACCACAACACACTTGGGAGGCTGCTCGATGGAGGAAAAGATGACTGAGGCAGGACTGGGGGATGATGCATGCGGACGGACGGACAGAAAGACAGAAAAAACCCACAAAAACACAAAAACGAAAACACAAAAACATAAAAACGAAAACACAAAAATGAAAACACAAAAACACAAAAACACAAAAACACAAAAACACAAAAACACAAAAACACAAAAACAAAAATATACAAAAATACAAAAACACAAAAGCACAAAAACACAAACACACAAAAACACAAACACACAAAAACACAAATATACAAAAATACAAAAACACAAAAGCACAAAAACACAAACACACAAAAACACAAACACACAAGCAGGCAGAAGATAAACGTGCATACGCACAGAAGGACACACAGATAATGACACAAAATAATATGCACAAACAGAATTAAGGAGACGCTGCTGTAGGAATCATATTCTGGTGTTTCTTCTGCAAATTTCTCATAGTTTTGAGCCGCTTTCGAATCGCAGACTTAGAGAATGCATCAAGGAATTATAAGAAATTATCTGCAACGAGTTTTGATAATTTTCAATGTCCGTTTAACTCTCCCTTCTAAAAATATACAAGTGAAAAAATTGTATTGCAAAATCCCACTTAGTCCGTTACATTGCCACAGCAGCAGTTAGGAAAAGCCTTTTATGTTATGAGAGAGAACTTGTATGAACACTATCTTGTTGAGGATGCTTATGTGAAATCAATTACTATTTGCACACATTAGACAATGCATGTCAATTGGGTTTGTACGAAAGAAAATCACATCGTAGGATCGCTTTTATACTTATGAACGAAAAGCCAGGCTTTTGTGGAGGAGAACAAACTACAGCCATGGGTCCTGGCCCCAGGACAAAGCAGGACCACTGCAAGCTTTGAACCCACAGACCCAGCTGCCGGTCATTTCCGCTGGCTGGCTGGCTGGCTGGCTGGCCGCACACACAAATAACCCTTGTGTCCCATCACCAGCTTGCGTCGCGTGACTTGTGGAGCCTGCTTGGCGAGGGGGTCGACAGATTCATCAATATTACATTATATTCACATCGCCAACCTTGCTGGCAGTAATGGAAACGGAGACCAATATTCTACATCTGTAAAACCCAATACTGTTGGGAAATATCAATCCACGCTTTGTAGATGTGTCATGGACAGCAATGGATTTTTTTTGTATCTCAATATTGAAAAATATTAATTTTACTACTAGGGCTACTAGTTGTTTACATGAAAACATGCTTGAAATAATCATGTGCATGGAAATGAAATTTATCACTCACTTTCATCGTTGTTATTTTCTGTGTTGTTAAAATTATTTCAAGATTATTGGGCATGATAGATGCTGTTGTTATAACCGACATTGTTGTAAGCACACAGTCACAAAAGTCATTTGCCTCATCGAAAGCTCGTCTCAAGTTTCTGACAGAAATAACCCAGGAAGAAAGCCAATTCCCAGGAGAAAAAGAAAGATCAGGACCAGCCTGCAACCTCCAGCCATCGTCGGGCCTAATTGCAAGATGAGTGCTCCACCGAGAAGTGGTCAGTCAGCTGACCTGTAGAGACCTTTCCTAAGCTCTCATCGGATAACAGCGGCGAGCTGTGTGGCACGTAAGCCGTCGGCTTGACAAACTGGTCACGGTGAGCCACTCACTGCAGCAGTCGATACAGAGGTAGTTGTCCACCCTTTTAGTCGTAAGCCTCTTCTCCTCCACCACTCACTGGTCAGCTTGAGGGCACTTTCCTTTATGGCCTGTCTCATAATTTCATCGCCTCTTTCCTTCACCCTTCCATTATTAGGTATCTAACTTCTCCATTTCTTTGCCTGTCTGTCTGTCTGTCTGTCTGTCTGTCTGTCTGTCTGTCTGTCTGTCTGTCTGTCTGTCTGTCTGTCGGTGCACCTTATCCGCCTGGGTGTATCCCCACTCAGTGCGGTGAGAGTACCGCCAGAGTGGCCGAGTGAGCACAGACATCGGCCCACGGTCAGAGTGTATGTTGCCATACTCCAGACTCCTACCAATCACAGTGCACAGCTACGCTAGGTTATGTCCAATGTGGCGACTCGCTTTGTGGCCTTTTGACATTCAGTCGATGCTGCATAGACCTTGTCATTTTTGTTTGACATAGTCGTATTCATGTTTTATTGTAATTTTGTGTAGGTGGACACGTGGTAAACACAAATTTTGTAAACAAATATTCAGCGATCCTTAAACGTTAAAGTCGAACTTCCGGTTTCACATTCACGATACGGGATTGTTTATATTTCTCCTTTCTCTTGTCATAGGAATTCGCTATTATAGGCATCTTATATATATATAATAAGTCGAGTAAATAGATCTTAATAAAATCACGTCTACCATCCCCCACCAAAAAAAAAAAACAAACAACAACAACAACTAAAACAAATGCAGGGTTCATAACAACATTGCGTCGTCTGCTGTAAACTGAGGCAGCGAACGATATATATTATATCTGCTTAAATGCTCTTTCCAATGACCTTTCGAAACGTGTTTATTCATAAGTGCAATTATTTTTCTCCGTCAGCTGTAGTTCAATAGCATACATAAATTCAGAAAATAGATCTTAAGGAAATTACTTAAATACTTGGGTCAGTAACTATGGAATAAAACTGCGTGGGTCACACAGAAACAGTACGGAATAATTACTTCAGGCGTTTTCTTATGTTACTTATTGAGTCCTATTGGGATTATCTTATTTTAACGCAATTTTTTTAAATATCAGCTTGAATTCACTAGCATACCATAATACATTATAATTATTGGGTTGTGGCGCAGATAAAACTTTTTAATCTGCTGTACAACAAGGGCTGTAACTCTTAGAAGACTTTTTATGGCGCCAGTATTTTATTTATATATATTGATTTTGGAAGGCGAATAAAATGGAAGCGAAGAAAGCAAATGTACGTAAATATAAACTGTTTTCAAAAAGCTGCTAGGGCAGTTAGGGGTTCTAAAAGTCAACACATGTAAGCCACATAAATCACGTTTGACGGATTGCAATGATGGTAGAGACAATTTAATCCATCGAATATAATAAGTAAACTTTACATAAGCAAACCTGGCCACTTCTACGGCTCCAAGAGGGTATATGCTTCATTCGTAATTAGTGAGCTATCAGACAGTTACATTGGCTTTGCAAGATCTCTACAATGAGGAAGTCAGTGTTGTCAAAACAAGATAACCTGGACACCAACTGCCAATTCAGATAGCAGTGCTGACAGAATCACATTGTGAAGGTGTATAATTCCTTTGGTAATTGCCTTATGTAGATTTCAATATTAATAGGACTGTATAAACAACCAAAACAAAGAGAAATAGCCATTGATTTACATAAAATCCTTGCTTTTTAAATTTTTTTCAGATGCAAAACCCAAGAGCAATAAATATATATTTTGGGGTCATCTAGTAATGGTTGTTAGAAGGCAATCATTTTGCAAGCTGATGATGATGCATACAGACTTAAACTGTGCATTACATGTTCATGCAGTTCTTTTATATGCAGCACACATTCTCTCTGATAAAAATTTAGCATGCTTTCGCAATTCCAACAGACAGAAACAGCCTCAAATATGACAAATAAAAATACACATATGACCAGTAATCATACCACTTAATGGGATCATTTAGCACCACGTCAGCAGTAAACCTGATTGTGAGCAATGTGATAACCAAAGTGTGCAAGGCCTGTACCATTTTTTCTTAGCATATTCTAAGTACATACGTAATAGATATATATTTCACTTTTTCATCATAAATTCCCCTGCTCCTCTTAAATTCACCTTTTTGGGCAAGGACTGTCAGGGAAATAAAGCTACTAATGTTGTCATAAACATAACAGAATGTCTGAAAATGACAACACCATAACTGTACATATAATCATGCAATATTGAATGTCATTGTATTGTTTACCAGTAAGTTGAAATCTAAACACAATTGGGGTATTGATTTTGTGCAACCACCCACTGTTAACGTGTATGTAACCAGCAGTATATGGTGTTGATATCGACCAGATGGCCTCCCAAAAATTAAATAAAAATTATTATTATCACACACACACACACAGAGTACAGCAATAATTGAAAACAATACCAGAAACCGATGTATAAAAATTACATTTTTCTTCAAAGCCGGTCATTCGGAAAGGTTCCATGGCAAGTAATTATACACAGTCATGCCTGTGTGAAAGTAAGATTTGTTTGGACACAACTAAACTGACAGGCAACTTCTTATGTAATCCTTTACCATTCATAGTAACAAAAAGGATCTGCTTGTCTCTACATGTGTCAAAATGATCTCATATGTAAACATTTTGATATCACTTTCAAGGATGTTATAATTTTATAACTGCATGCTTTAAATACATTCTTAAATCTTTGAGAAGAAGATTAAGTATACTGATAGCCATACAATATTTGAACTGTTATGACAATGGGATCATGCAGATAATACTAACAAACTGACAATCTCTTTAAAAATGCACACAAATGATTTTATTTTCAAATGAAGCGAGTAATCCTGATTAAGTATAGTTGCAAGTAGGTGCTTTAATCATCTCTGCTACTTGTGTTCAATGATACATGCATTATTCTCAATTGCTCTTATTATTCTCAACTGTTTTTACTTAGAGTGGGAAACAGAATATGAAAATAAGGATGTTTTAATGCTGTCCTTAGATGCTGCTCTGTACACACTTAACGTGTAGACTGTTGTGATACTGATTAATGCATAAAACATTAACAGAGTACTCAGAGCTACAGAATAAATAAAAATGAAGTTAAACTTGATACAATATGTGACTTATTTTATTGAAGAGATTACCTGTGCTAGGTAAAAATATTTGCAATGTGGTTTTCTTATTATTTGTTCACAAAAATACATTGTGATCTGTTTCAATACATTTCTTTGTGTAAAAGAACACTGAGAAAAAAAAAGTAATTACCTAGACCATACTTTTCTAATTGATGCTAATTTCCTTCCTTAGAAAAGTGGTATTTATGAGTTTTTGTACATGCACCGAGGCTGTCATAAATAGTCAAAGTATAATAATATAAATGTGTTACAATATCACAGTATGGACTGCAAGAAATTCAAGCTGTTTGCACACTTTTCACTGGACGTTTGCACTTTTATGCTCTATTAAGGTGGCAAAAACAATGGGCAACTGTGATACTCGCCCCAACAATGAAAAAGGACATTAACATTTGATAAAACCCTTTTTCCAAAGATATATCATTGCTTCTATTAGTAATAAAAGAGTAATTAAGAAGAAATGTATTTTGAGGCAATTCTTGTAACTTATCTGAGTCATGCAGCTACGTGAACATGTTTTCACTTGTTTTCAGACAGGAAAACTGCTTTATCTGGTTACAATGAAAAATGCCATGGATAAAATATTATGCATAGATGCATAATATTATTATGAAGGCATTTGTAAAAAACAATATCCAGTTTATCAGAACTTTTCTTAAGATATTCAACAGTAATAATGAAGGTGAAATCGCACAGATTAACATAACTCTGTATTCACTGTGGTAATGTCAGAGCTTTGGGTACTGGACATTTTTCCAGGAGTGACCATCCTTTAGCTGCACCAAAGAAGAACAAAACTTTTTTCTGTTAGACTTAGCTAAATTGTAAAGCTCAATGCCTGCTTCTACCATCAAGTCCATCCTATACGAAGTATCATGTAAGACACAGTCTAGTGCCTCACAGTCACCATCATGAACATATGCACACAACGCATAGGTGGATGAAATCAGGACTATGAGAAAAAAAAGTATCAGAACAGGTCCATGACAGTTACTGTCCGGAAACGGATGGTCAGCGCGACAATGATCTTTAGCTTTGCAGTCTACTTTTTAGCATTTAATTTATTCATCCCTTCACTGGTATCAAATGGCGCCCTGTCAAGCTTCTCCTCCAGAGCTGGTTGTCGAGGGAGGGTGGACAGGTGGATATAGATGCATCGACTCACCAGGCTCATTTCTGAGGTCTGCCTTGATCAGCTGCATGTCAGTTTTGCATGGTATGGCAAGTCTGTTATACCCAGCAAGTATTTTTCTGTCTTCCCTACCCGATCAGTTTTGACCACCGTCCATGGTACCCCGAAGGACGATATCAAAGTATGACGTCGTACCGGTAACACCGCCGAACCAGACCGGTTGACATCGCTTTGTTGTTCTGAGAAAAGATTATTGGGTTACCACTAAAAGTGTTGAAAATGAGGCACGCGTCTTAGTCTCATGTTGCATAATGACTATTCAGACCAAGCTATCTGCACACTTACAACGGTGCTTTACTTGTTTTCAAGACCCTAACTGCAAACCAGGCCTAGTGGTCCATCTTGGTGGCAACCACACTTAGGATAGTCTTATATGTTGGTCTTATGCTCAATTGATGACAGGACGTCTGTCAGTATTCGGACTGGTTCTCTTAATCATCAACATCACCATTCGATTCATTGGAACTTGCCCAACTTGGAGCAAGCAAGCCCACTCGTAGGAGACCTACCAGTTCCTCTCGTCGGGTATACAATGAGACGTATCAGCGGCGAAGTCTCCCAACGCTTCCGATCCCGTGGGTGGACATCAAAATTAACTCATTCGCGGTCGCCAAGCGATTCTTTGGTTTTTCTCGACGATGACTGCCATCTGCATACATTGTACGAGCGTCTTTGGCAATGTCATGCCAAGAATCAACCATGTCAGCTTCCATCATTTGATGGTGGTGAAAAGTGGTTTGTGGTGACTGCGCAACGGACTAATTCATTTGTTGTGTTCTCTGTCGGAGATTCGGAGGAGTCCCCTAAAGCACTTTATTTTGAACGCCTGGATCCGTCGCACGGACTCGATGAGAAATGTGCACGCCATACATCGCAATAGAGACAACTAGGGACTTTCATAGCTTAAATATGGTTAGTTAGTTAGTTCCCGTTATGCCGGTCGGCACGTAGGGCAGCGACAAAGGTCCTCCACTTTTGCCTGTCCTGGGCTAGACTCCCCACAGTACCCCAGCTGAGGTTTTGGGTCTTCATGTCTGCCTCCACAGTTCGGCGCCAGGTGATCTTGGGCAAACCTCGCTTGCGTTTTCCTTCTGGCGTCCAGTGTAAAGCAGTTTTTATGATGGAGTTGCTCCCGCCTCTGATGACATGACCAATCCAGCGCCATTGCTTCTTCAACAGGATGGTGGCCATACTCTCCTGCCCGCACTGGGCAAGTAGTTCATCGTTGGAGATTGTCCTTGGCCAGAAGATGCCCAGAATTCTTCGCAGGCTTTTGGTGTGGAAGACTGACAGTTTGTTGAGGTCGCTGCCAGTCATTCTCCAGCACTCCGAGCCATACAGTAGAGTGGACATGACCAGACTCTGGTAAAGTCTCAGCTTGGTATTGATGCTGTACTGTGTCGACTTCCAGATGTTGCGTAGGCTACAAAAGATGCCCCTGCTTTTGCTCAGTCTGCTCTGGTGCCAAAGCTGATTTCTGCTGCCTATAAACTGGTGAGCCTGGCCATCGTTACTCCGATCGTGAGCCGAATGCCCGGCGCACAGCTATCATCACTGGAATTAATCGCGTCTAGGTCTGAGCCTTCTTTAGTTAAACTCCGTTCGTGTGGATCTTCACTCTATACTACCAGACCCAGTGGTGTTCACCATGACTTCAATGCTCTTGTCCGTGCTGCTTTGCTTCTCATAAGCGTTCGCGTTGGTAGTGAGCTTGTAGGTCAGATCCTGTAATTTGGTGTTGTTACTGGACATCAGACCGATCTCGTCGCAAAGCATTGGTTAAGTAGCGGGCTCCCTCCGATGGACACAAAGATGTGGTGGTCCTGATCGTGCATCATGCAGGAAAGACCTCACTCAGTGTTAGGAGTACCGCAACTCCTGGAGCCGTCGTACAGCGCTTAATATCACTGCTAAATAAGTGGAAACTGCACAACTTGGAAGATGCGCCTCGATTGCAGAAGAAAAAAGACTGTGCGAGAAAGAGAGTGCACACGAAAAAAACATATAGGAAGAAAGAATTTTACAGTGCACCAATGCACTTGCCATAAGCGGGTGCCCTACATACCCTATACATAGAAGAAAAGTCAGAGGAACTAGCAATGTCTCATATGAGTTTGTGCTTGTAAAAAAAAAGCACACTTAGATGTGTCTTAGCATCCAGTTATGGTGAAATTTGACCTTAGGGATAGGATGGTAAGTGCATTAAGTCAAATAAGAAAACACACAAAGTCTTGAAATTACATATGATAAATATATATAGTCTCTTATTTCACTAGAATTAAAAAAGTCTCTTCAGTATGAAATCCCACTGACTCTTATCTCAGAATTGTGTATATTAATGATTCCACAGGACATTTGCTGCCTTTCACTTTTGCTTTTATTGTTTAGACCGCCTTTGGAAAAAACTGACTTTTAATTTTATTGTTCGTAAGGTGTTTCATATATATATCTCTTACTATAGGTACTATCTATAATACACTAGGGTACTAGGATGGCCTTGATGGTAGAAGCAGGCATTGAGCTTCTCAATTTAGCTAAGTCTAACAGAAAAAAGTTTTGTTCTTCTTTGGTGCAGCTAAAGGATGGTCACTCCTGGAAAAATGTCCAGTACCCAAAGCTCTGACATTACCACAGTGAATACAGAGTTATGTTAATCTGTGCGATTTCACCTTCATTAATACTGTTGAATATCTTAAGAAAAGTTCTGATAAACTGGATATTGTTTTTTACAAATGCCTTCATAATAATATTATGCATCTATGCATAATATTTTATCCATGGCATTTTTCATTGTAACCAGATAAAGCAGTTTTCCTGTCTGAAAACAAGTGAAAACATGTTCACGTAGCTGCATGACTCAGATAAGTTACAAGAATTGCCTCAAAATACATTTCTTCTTAAAGTTACTCTTTTATTACTAATAGAAGCAATGATATATCTTTGGAAAAATTGTTAATGTCCTTTTTTCATTGTTGGGGGCGAGTATCACAGTTGCCCATTGTTTTTGCCACCTTAATAGAGCATAAAAGTGCAAACGTCCAGTGAAAAGTGTGCAAACAGCTTGAATTTCTTGCAGTCCATACTGTGATATTGTAACACATTTATATTATTCCTGCTTTGACTATTTATGACAGCCTCGGTGCATGTACAAAAACTCATAAATACCACTTTTCTAAGGAAGGAAATTAGCATCAATTAGAAAAGTATGGTCTAGGTAATTACTTTTTTTTTTCTCAGTGTTCTTTTACAAAGAATGTATTGAAACAGATCACAATGTATTTTTGTGAACACATAAGAAAAGAAACCACATTGCAATATTTTTTACCTAGCACAGGTAATCTCTTCAATAAATAAGTCACATATTGTATCAAGTTAACTGCATTTTTATTTTTTCTGTAGCGCTGATTACTCTGTTAATGTTTTATGCATTAATCAGTATCACAACAGTCTACAAGTTAAGTGTGTACAGGGCAGCATCGAAGGGCAGCATTAAAACATCCTTATTTTCATATTCTGTTTCCCACTCTAAGTAAAAACAGTTGAGAATAATAAGAGCAATTGAGAATAATGCATGTATCATTGAACACAAGTAGCAGAGATGATTAAAGCACCTACTTGCAACTATACTTAATCAGGATTACTCGCTTCATTTGAAAATAAAATCACTTTGTGTGCATTTTTAAAGAGATTGTCAGTTTGTTAGTATTATCTGCATGATCCATTGTCATAACAGTTCAAATATTGTATGGCTATCAGTATACTTAATCTTCTTCTCAAAGATTTAAGAATGTATTTAAAGCATGCAGTTAAAAATTATAACATCCTTGAAAGTGATATCAAAATGTTTACATATGAGATCATTTTGACACATGTAGAGACAAGCAGATCCTTTTTGTTACTATGAATGGTAAAGGATTACATAAGAAGTTGCCTGTCAGTTTAGTTGTGTCCAAACAAATTTACTTTCACACAGGCATGACTGTGTTTAATTACTTACATTGGAACTTTCAGAATGACCAGTTTGAAGAAAAATGTAATTTAAACATCAGGTTTCTGGTATTGTTTTCAATTATTGCTGTACTCTGTGTGTGTGTGTGTGTGTGTGTGTTGTGTGTGTGTGTGTGTGTTGTGTGTGTGTGTGTGATAATAATAATTTTTATTTAATTTTTGGAGGCCATCTGGTCGATATCAACACCATATACTGCTGGTTACATACACGTTAACAGTGGGTGGTTGCACAATCAATACCCCATTGAGTTTGAGATTTCAACTTACTGGTAAACAATACAATGACATTCAATATTGCATGATTATATGTACAGTTATGGTGTTGTCATTTTCAGACATTCTGTTATGTTTATGACAACATTAGTAGCTTTATTTCCCTGACAGTCCTTGCACAAAAGGAGAATTTAAGAGGAGCAGGGGAATTTATGATGAAAAGTGGAATATATATCTATTACGTATGTACTTAAAAATATTAAGAAAAAATGGTAAATCAGGTTTCCTGCTGATTGGTACTAAATGATCCATTAAGTGGTATAATACTGGTCATATGTGTATTTTTATTTTCATATTTGAGCTGTTCTACCTGTTGGATTGCAAAGTATGCTGAATTTTATCAGTGAGAATGTGTGCTCCATAATAAGAACTGCATGAAAATGTGATGCATAGTTTAAGTCTGTATGCATCATCATCAGCTTGCAGAATGATTGCCTTCTAACAACCATTACTATATGACCCAAAATATATTCATTGCTCTTTGGGTTTGCTTCTGAAAAAAAATTACAAAGGCAAGGATTTTATGTAAATCAATGGCTATTTCTCTTTGTTTGGTTGTTTATACAGTCCTATTAATATTGAAATCTACATAAGGCAATTACCAGGAATATACACCTTCACAATGTGATTCTGTCAGCACTGCTATCTGAATTGACAGTTGGTGTCCAGGTTATCTTGTTTTGATAACACTGACTTCCTCATTGTAGAGATCTTGCACAGCCAATGTAACTGTCTGATAGCTCACTAATTACGAATGAAGCATATACCCTCTTGAGCCGTAGAAGTGGCCAGGTTTGCTTATGTAAATTTACTTATTATATTCGATGGATTAAATTGTCTCTACCATCATTGGCAATCCGTCAAACGTGATTTATGTGGCTTACATGTGTTGACTTTTAGAACCCCTAACTGCCCTAGCAGCTTTTTGAAAACAGTTTATATTTACGTACATTTGCTTTCTTCGCTTCCATTTTATTCGCCTTCCAAAATCAATATATATAAATAAAATACTGGCGCCATAAAAAGTCTTCTAAGAGTTACAGCCCTTGTTGTACAGCAGATTAAAAAGTTTTTATCTGCGCCACAACCCAATAATTATAATGTATTATGGTATGCTAGTGAATTCAAGCTGAATATTAAAAAATTGCGTTAAAAATAGATAATCCCAATAGGACTCAATAAGTAACATTAGAAACCCTGACAGTAATTATTCCGTACTGTTTCTGTGTGACCCACGCAGTTTTTATTCCATAGTTACTGACCCAAGTATTTAAGTAATTTCCTTAAGATCTATTTTCTGAATTTATGTATGCTATTGAACTACAGCTGACGGAGAAAAATAATTGCACTTATGAATAAACACGTTTCGAAAGGTCATTGGAAAGAGCATTTAAGCAGATATAATATATATCGTTCGCTGCCTCAGTTTACAGCAGACGACGCAATGTTGTTATGAACCCTGCATTTGTTTTAGTTGTTGTTGTTGTTTTTTTGTTTTTTTTGGGAAGAGGGGGATGGTGGACGTGATTTTATTATTTTATTAAGATCTATTTTCTCGACTTATTTTATATATATGATGCCTATAATAGCGAATTTCTATGACAAGAGAAAGGAGAAATATAAACAATCCCGATATCGTGAATGTGAAACCGGAAGTTCGACTTTAACGTTTAAGGATCGCTGAATATTTGTTTACAAAATTTGTGTTTACCACGTGTCCACCTCCACAAAATTACAATAAAACATGAACACGACTATGCAAAATAAAAATGACAAGGTCTATGCAGCATCGACTGAATGTCAAAAGGCCACAAAGCTAGTCGCCACATTGGATGTAAGCTAGCGTAGCTGTGCACTGTGATTGGTAGGAGTCTGGAGTATGGCAACATACACTCTGACCGTGGGCCGATGTCTTGTGGTCACTCGGCCACTCTGGCGGTACTCTCACCGCACTGAGTGGGGATACACCCAGGCGGATAAGGTGGTCTGTCTGTCTGTCTGTCTGTCTGTCTGTCTGTCTGTCTGTCTGTCTGTCTGTCGTGGGTATGTCAGTTTGTACTGACTCCTGTCTAAACCTAGAACTTACTAACAGAGATGAAAGATAACTACTAGCGCCATCTACTTTGAATTCCACATCAAACAAGGGGAAACATCACAACTCTCGCTTGGAACCGGAATGATATTCAGAATGTGCCAGAAACTGCCATAAAACACAACAATACGGAACACAAACAAACATGGGCGGCAGGGAGGGAACTTCCGGCGGCAGTCTGTCTGATGCTGAGCTGAACTCAGGAGAGAAAAACATTTTGTTCACAGCTTGTGGTCTCCGTGGTGTACAGACTCCTCCTCCTCCTCCCACTAACATTCGTCCTTCTGTCGCTCGGCCAAACAGCGGGGGTCCCGTGCCGGGCTCCTGTATAACAGATTGAGAGTTCGAGTTTCTTCTGATGCTTTCCATTTCAGCCTCATATCCGGTGTTTGGTTCACCGAAGTAATTGGGCTTTAAAAAGTTTACAACAAAATGGAGTCTCAATAAAATCTGAAGTAAAGCCTGCAAAAAATAAAAGGAATTTGCTGTTGGAACACAGATGCACATGCGAAACTCGGCGTTTACAATTCTAAACACCAGATTAGAAAAAACTCTATTGAAATTGGTTCATAAAAAGCAGTATCATCATCTTACTGTTTGTATGTCAGTTTGTCTACTTGTTTTTCTGTCCGTCTGTCTGCCTGTCCTGTCAAACCCAACCGCAAACTGCCATAAGAACGCCCCAGAGAGAGAGAAGTATCAGCCCTCCTCTCTCTCTCTCTACAAGATCTTACAAACAATTTTTTTATGAGGCTAATATTGATAACAATACTGACGACAACTTTTTATTTGATGCATTTCGTCCTTATTTGGAATGACTCCGTCAAACACCCAATTTTTTTAAGGTTTTTTGTTTACGCTTAATACGCATGCGCCCCACAGGAAAAGTTCTTCAGAAGTTCAAAGCTGGCTGCTGCCTATAGACTTCAAAGCATTCGAGTCTTTTTAGCAGTTCAGTTGTTTTTCCACTACTGGGAAAGACGGTCTTTTGAATCAAACTAGTCAGTTGAAAACCAGCAGAATATATAAATAAATATTCAGCATCTTGATGTGTCTCTACCTGCAGTGCAAACACCACGACGCCAAACACTGACTGATGACAAGGCTAAAGCCCTCTTTCTCCAACTCGCCATTGCTTCCCCAACTTCGATTTTCTTTAGATAATCAAACACTAGGTTACACTCAGTTACAGGTCTTCTGCTAAAAAGTTATCCATGGATCTAGGAAAAGTAAAATGCTGATTGAAGAAAATTTCAAAGAAAAAGGTTGTGTCCATTTGGCGCGCGCACCTAATCTTCACGCGCGGCCAGAACACGCGCTTTCAAAGTCTTTTTGTGCCTCATGCAAAGAAAGAGCTTTCAACACTAGTCCACAGAAATGGCTTTCCCTAAAATTACTAGTTCTTATAATGTGCATGGCTGCAATGGGTCTTTCTGGTCTACGCAGATGGAAGATGTCGTTAGCTTCAAATGTCTTCAATCTGGATCCTCCCTCAGACATGTGGGGCAACACCAACCTCAGATTGACAAACAAAACTCTATTTATATCTGCGAGCCACGCATTGCAATTATTACTGGCATTCAAATGTCTTCTTCTCTCTCTCATGAAATTCCCCCGAAGTTGAAGATCTACAGTTAAGCATTTGAAACACAAAATGTCATTGGTCCTTATGAAGTAACATCAGAACCGCTAAAACAGTATCAGTACTACTCTCCTCTCTTTTGGTAGTTATTTTATTATTATTTTATTATTTATTCTCGTTAAGCCAGCTTCCAGGCTATAATGGTCTATCGTTTATCCATCACATAAAAATGATGGAACAAGATAGGGAATAATGAAGATAGTAATCACTACGGCGATGTTATTCTTCCTAATGCCAGACATGGCAGAGTTTTCCTAATAACATTTCCTATGGGAATTTCTGACCTGAACACTCGTAATAATACGCAACTATTTCGTAGTTGGACTTGAATTCCCTCCTTTGTCAGACAGCTCGAGATGATGAAATACATCTTGTTCACCACCACCCTCTAGTGCCCGAAGAAACCACTCGGAATTCGCTTGCATGAACATAAGATGACCCACCCCGTAATGAGCGGGATCGCCTCACTGGTGGGTTGGCAAGAAATCCTTGAGGCAACAGTCAAATGTCACGTGTCTGACGTCTGCTTCTCTGATCCCACACAGCCCTCGTCTACAACTTGTGTTCTTTCTGAGTATTTTGGACGAACACCGACACTGGTGCACAGAGAGACAGCAGTGAGAGACGAGAAGAACAGTTGGGTGTAAGACCTATTTGTCCTCACAAAACAAACTCAATGTAGGGCGGCTGGTCAGCTGTTACCTTGTGATTAGAAACTTATAAGTCCATTATGTTTTCTTTTTATATTTTAATAATAAAATTTTAGGAACATAAATGTTCGATAACCTAGGAAAAAAGAAAAAAAGAGAGAGGAGAGAAAGGTTGAGAGTTATCGGGAGATGAAAGCAGGAACTTCGAAATGTATTTACAGTTTGTGTGAACACACATACACAAGTCACACACACATATGCATGGTCACACACACACACAAGCATGCACACACACACATGCATGCTCACACACACACAGGGGACAGCACTCCATGAGACACGCAGCGCCGCCAGAGCTTGGTGCACACCTTTGTCTACATCTCTCAGGTTTGTTTTGCTGTCTCGATGTTGTGTTTATAAGGATGGAGTGAGTTTCTCTGTAGTGTGCATGCAAACCTCTCCCCGCCTCCTCCCTGTCCTAAGCTGGCCCTTTCATGTGAAAGTAAACTTGTGTGGCTTGCCAGCGCCACCGTCTGCGCTCACCTGCTGCTGCACGGCGCCGTGACTCATACCTGTCCGTGCAGTCAACAGACTTGTTTGATGTGCTTCACTTCCCACCTGCCACCTGGCACTTGTTCCTAACCTGTGCTGTCTACGATCTTCGGCTATGCTTTTGTTGGGGGATCAACTATTTCCGTCAGTCCATCTTTAGGACCTGCCAGAGGCTAGTTATTCGTGATTATGTTTGGCACTCGGATGGAGAAACTGAGTGGGAGGAAATAAGATGAGTTAAGGTTGCTATGTTGCCATGTGTTTGTCTTTAGCTGCATAATGATGATACAGATAGTAAACACATTCAACAGAAGCCAGCGTTTGTCAGTCCCATTGCACGACAGAAGGCGAGGAATCCTTAATTAGAAGAAGAAATTTCTCCTGCGTCCTGAGAGTCGCAGCAGGTCCTTGGAGAATAGTGTGAGAATGAACAGTGGAGCGGAAGATTAAAGGAACCAAGAGCAAAGGTTGTAATGAATGAACTGAATGAAATGGGTGTGTGTTAAGAATAGAAGAGAGAAAGAACGACTGAACCTGTGCCCTCCTGCTAAGAAAAAAAATTTGATGAAAGTGGGTTAAGTAGGCGAGGGTTAACACCAAGAATTCAGATGGGAGAAAATCAGAAGGAATGCAAAGTGTAAGGAACAAAACGCAAGCTCTGCATCCTTTGAAGACGAGAAGTACAGTTGATTCTGTAAGATTGTAATGGTCAAGCAAAAAAAAAAATTACATTGGCAGACACCATTAATTTTGTACTTTTGGATCTTTTTTTCCTGCAAGTTTGTGCGAAAGTGGTGTTACTTGCCGGCATGATAGTCGGTCTCTTAGGCAACAAATGAGTCCTGGAGGCTTGAAGCTGTGCTGGTCGCAGCGTGCAACCTGTCCCATTCCCTCCCTTCTCTTTCAAACCCAAATCACAAAAACAAGATTGGCAAGTGGCTGGATTTCAAAAGGTCTGAGAGCAGACAGAATAACATAAAAAGGTTTTGTATAGGATTATAACTAAATACCACAGTTCCTGGGTGGGGTCATACCCGCTCTGTGCTACGGAGGACAAAAATAATACAGAACTTGGGAAACAGTGTGAAGGGGGCACAAAGTTACCTCATTACGGAGTATTCACATTTGCCTATTAAATCAGTGCTTTAGTGAGATTGTGTGTCTGTTTGTGTCTGTGTGTTTGTGTCTGTGTGTGTTTTCACCATACATGGTTGTAATGATCCTCTTTTCAAGTCAAGGTGGATGTGGAGCGGTGGAGATGGTAACTTCGTCAAAATGCTTTATCGATGGTTGGCTTTCAAGTTGGTTGGCTGGTTAAATTTATTAGGGAAATTTGTTCACAGTATTTCGTTCATTTCGTTAAAAAAAGGCAATAGGACTACCCTGAGAAAAGTCTGACCTGTGATGACTAATTGTCTTTTGAAGAACGACAGCACGACACCCATTTCACTTTCCCTCCCCAGCAGGAAACAAGGACAGGACCCAAGCGTCTTCCCCATCCATTAGTCTCGTCTTTCTTGTGTTTTCTGCTTTCTCTAAAAACTAATTCTTACCATGATGATGTTTAGGGCTGTAGACACGAGCATAGGCAATGTTATCTTCATGAAGGGTATGTGAGGATATATATATATAATTATCACTTGCAGATAGCTTCTTCTCTTTATTTGCTCATATTTTTGACTCCTGTTTTTTTTATTTCTTATTTTTATTTTTAAGGTTTTTTGTAACTAGAGTAGCTTCCCGTGTTCAAATTGCCCACTGGGACAAACAAAGTCGGTCATTGTCATTGTAATTGCTCTAGATTGTTAATTATAAGCTGTTGTCCTTAACAGTCTTGTTTCCGCCGCCATTATCATCATTATGATCAATAATAACAACAACAACAAAAGCCAAAAACATCGACACAAGACACGATAAAAAGATTTTAAAAAACGGTTTTGGGGACACTGTGTGTTTTCCTCAGTTTTCTTTTTGTCCGCTAATGATTTCTTTTTTTTAAACTAAACAAACGCTTGGAGAAACGATCAATGAGAGAAAAAACAACTCTGACACAAAAATGTCGACGAAGGCCACATGGTGACGAGGGGCGATGGAGACAGAAGGACTTTGTGTTATCAGGTAAACATTGTCATTGCCTGCCCAGCCCCAACATGCGACTTGTCGCTTTATCTCGCTGCTCCGACATCCACGACCGTGTCCTGACCATAACTCATCCCTCACAAAGAAAGTCACACACACCACCGAGCACTAACTCAGCCAAACTGCTGGACAGACGGAGAGAACAAACACATTCATCCTCCCTGCTGGTTCAGTCGGATCAAAGCGAGGCTCCTTCTTGAGTTTGATAATCAGCCACAGGACAACATCTGCACGGCCCGCAGGCTTCCTGGCTTCTGGCACAATGCGAATACACACTCCCTCTCTCACTCCCTCTCTCCCTCTCTCTCTCTCTCACACACACACTACATATCACACACACACTAACACACACTAATACACACTAACACATGCACACAGACTGTTTAACAGTGTTTCAATAAGTCGGTTAAAACATTGTGGTCACTTTAACATCATTTCTCTGTTTCTGTTTTAATGTAATCTGTTTCATGTGACAGTGAAGAGAACCGTTAGCAGGTGGTTTCTGGAAGAACTTTGACTAAGACTGAGAAGCTCACAGCAACACGACCATCTCCTGTGGCTTCCTGCAGTTGTCCCCCTTTAACAAAGCAGACAAGGGACTGTTTCTCACCCAGTGAGGGGAGGAGTCCAAACCTCAGTCCATCTAAAGAAGAATAACCAATAAACGTCAATGTTCCTCCCACCCTTTCTTTCTCTCTAGCCCCCGTCCCTTATACAAGCGACCTCTGTCGGTCCTCCGCCGGTAGGAAGAAGCGAGTGAGGACCCTGACTTCCTGTCTGCAGCTGCTCTGGCGGAAGCCGTCAACCGTCGTAATGTAGCTGGCAGCACCAGCCAATCGCTCACGACTTGTAGATGTGAACAACGGGTGGGGGTGAGGTGGGTTGTTGGGAGGGAGATCAGTCAGTCAGAGTAACTTTAGACATCTGATGAGTTTCATGGTACACACTATACCAATATCAATAGTTGTTGTTGAAAACCTGTATATTGAAGACAGACAAAAAACAAAATAAATGCAAAAATAATGAAATAATACAAGGGAAGAAAATAGCTATTAGTGGTGACCATGGGTGATCGTTGTTGCTGGTGGGGCAGGTTTTGATGTACTGGTCATGATGATGATGATGATGATGATGATCCACAAACGTTCAAAAGTAATATAATTTGTAGTGCTACATAACATATATATAATTTATTATTGAAATGAAATGCAGATGGATGTATAGACTCATTCACTGTCACATTCAGCTTACAATGTGATGAGACTGCAGCCCTCCCTCTCTACCCTTCTAAACGCCGCTCTTTGACATTTCGTATCCTTCCACTCATACCAAATTGGAGAAAACTAATCTCTACCTCTAATTTATGACAACTGTTACAAATTAAAAGAAGACAAACGTCCGTACAACTTACGATAAAGACTTGTTTTCAGAAGCAGCGAGAAACCCGTTGCCCCCTCAGGTCATGGGGAAGATCATGGAGACCAACTCGGCATGTCTCGTCTTTCTGTGGAGCTGCAGGCAGCTGGACCCACTCAATCATTAGGGACAAAAGCAACATGCTTTCTTCCTTCTCTTCAACGTCTCAGATAACATGGCGACATAGCTATGCAATTCCAAAAGTAAGAAATAACCGATGGACAATTCTGCTCGCTCAACGTAATGGGATCGAAAGCTCAAAAGACAATAAAATACTTGTGCGAAAAAACTCTCTTAACAAGATGAGATTCTTTTATCTTTCTTTTTATTTTTCTTTCAGTCTTTACTTTCCTGAAAGTGTCTATTTTCTTTCGTTTATTACTTTGCTTTTTAATCTTTCTTAATTTCCATGTTTTCTTCACTATACAAATTTTTACTTCGGTTTCTCTCTTATCAATTCGTTCTTTTTCTTTTTAAATTTTGTGCATGTATCAACGTCTGTCTGTCTTTCTGTCAATCCATCTGTCTATACGTAAATTAATAAAAAAAATATCTTTAAAAATTGAAGAGAAGGTTGTGTCATTGTCGATACAGTTGACACGGTTTTCGTCCCTCAGTCCTTGGATTACAGGAAGAAATCAGGTCACGAGTGCAAAACAGCGAGATAAGCGTGTTTTGTTTTGTTTTTGTTTGCTTCTTTTGTTTTTGTTTTTGGTTTGTTTGGTTTTTTTGAGAGGGGGGGGGAGGATTATGTATAGAATTTTCTAGAACGGTAGTTGGCCCTATAACATTTTAAATATCTGACGAGTTTTACATTCTTTTACAGCCAAAAAACCAAACGGATGGCGTACCTTCCCACTAAAGTATACTAAATATATCATTTGATGTATTGTTGTTTTCTCTTTAACAAAGGGATTTATTTAAATAAAAATGGAGATTAATGTTGAAAAGAGATGCTTGGATTTTGTGTATACAGAGAAAGTTACCTAGTGAAGACATCAGGACCTGGTCACACGAGTAGCAAGTCCTTCTTACTGTACGGCCATGCATTTATTTCAGACAATTTTTTCTAAGCCACGGACTGTGCACACAGACAAAGGGGATAACCAAACAATGGAATGTTGGAAATAGTGGGAAAACTCTTGTTTTTGTACACTATTGGGCGAAGCGACTAAGTTTTGAATTTTTGGTTTTAGTGAAATGATTCGTTGACAGTCCCTTACGTTCATTGTTTGCTGCTGTGCCATTCATTTTTGTTGATATACTTATTTGTAGAGTTTTGTTTGATACTGCTCATTAAGAATATTTGCACTGGTTAAGGGAGTATTTAGGTGGCATTGCAGAAAAAGTTATAGAAATTAGGAACCAACTCCCTTTAACGAACTGCTTTTAAATGAACCGGTGATATTTGAGGTTTTGTTCTCTGCATCGTGAAAGGTTGCTCGGACCTTTCAAGTAGCGGACTCAGCTTCAAGCTCCACCAAGCACTGGTGCGGCACATTCGTTAACAGGAATATTTACCGCCAGCACCTTTCCCTGAACTCAGATTTGTCGCTTTTTGCGAATATTAAACAAGGTCTGCACAGGCAGATGTAAATGTGTTGGTAAAAGGTGTTGCGTAGAAGAACATGCGAATGTGGGACTGTACGTGTGATGGAGACGAGGGCGAACGAGGATGCTGTGACATTCCCTCGTAAACCAGGGTTAGTCCAGCTGCTTTTACACCCATCTGTCAACGTCATCAGCCTGCCTTCATCCGCCCCCAACCACTGCACCACAGCCTCCGGGGCATCACTGGGGCTGACAGCAGCTTCTTCCCAGCAGGATCTTGACTTATCTCCTTGCTGTGATGTACAGGCCTCATTCCGCGACCCACCTTCATAAAAAAAAATTTTGCAGCGATTGACTCTTTTAGGTTTCAGTTTAAAATATTCTCCATTTTTCAAATTTGTACAACAGTCTTCGTAACAGCTTTTGTACCACACGTTGTATAGTACATTGCAACATTCAAACTGATGGTCAAGTCAAATTTTCGTTGTTTTTTGTTTCCATTTATCTCGGAACATGCGCTTGGACATCCTGCTGAATGATTTAATTATGTCTGTCATTAAATTGTTTACAAGGATGTTTTCTACATTTAACTCTAGCAACGAGCCATCTTGAAGTTACGCCGAGAACTGAAATGTGACTACAACAAGCGTTGTCACGTGACGCTGTGACGTAGCAGGTTAATGGAGTGTGTAATGCATCCTGGCAACAAGCCCGGTGAGGTGAGAAATATACTCAAACCGTTTTGACTTGACAATGTGGCATTGCACCGTTGGTGAACCCAGTCTGTACTTCAAGGCGATTTTCTTGTCAGGGTGTGTTAACACGGATGTGGCCGATCGCAACTAAGCCTTCCATCCTCCAAGACGTTGCGAGGGTTTGTGAGATTAAATTCCACGAAAATCATGAGCCTGTCTGAATCCGAAATCACTTTCTTGTCTTGCACTGCCACGAGAGAATACATTTCTACAGCGATGTTCAGGGTCAACAAGAACAACTTGGTGTTTGTCTTAGGATTAAATAAATAGACTGGGTACCCTGTAATCTTTGCACATGATGGGGGCTTAAAATAACCTTTGGTCGAACACCATCAGAGAACCCTAACTACCCTTGCTCTTCTTCAACGCGAAACCAAATCATAAATTTTACAAATAAACATTTTCCTTTTTAACGTGAAGCTGAAAAACTTGACTGAGCTCAAGACTCATGTAAAGTCCCTGGCTGAACAGTGTGCGGCCATGTTTACATATCACAGTTGGTATGTATGAATACGTATGTTCACAGATCTTCTTTCAGTGAAAGTCAAGTAAAATAAAGGAAATATGCGCCCCCTGCACCAAACTGACAATCTTACAATATTTTGTATGTCAATAGTAATTTGAATGCAGCCACTGCTTCCTCCTCTAAGTCCACGTCCAGTTCCTGTTTCCTCTCATTCAAACAATTCTTCACTTTTCTCTTGCCTGTCGATAGTTCTCATCTTGAAAACTGACGGAGTGTGTATATCTGTGTGTGTGTGTGTGTGTGTGTGTTAGCGAACACTCTTGGAGGTTCAGTTAACGTGCGAGTGAAATTCACTTTAGAAGATTATCTCCCCTTCCATTCCTTTCTTTCGTTTTCCCGATTTTCTTCTTTCTTAGTTTTCTGTTAAAGCCTGCAAGTAATTAAGACAAAAGACAATTCATGTTGACAATCACAACGATCTTTTCCGGCCCAGTTTTAAGACTGTCTCTTTACATGCTAACAACGACAGAAACGACATATTCGTGTCCTACGAGCTCTATCATCGGCATCATTATTTAGACACCTCGTTTCTCGTGAACGTCTGGAGTCATCTAACCGGAACTGCCATTCAGTTATCTTGCTTCGAAAAACAGCTTACAGTCCGAGACAGATGTAACACGCATTAACCCTCAACTCAAAGCCAGCAGCAGCAGCTCCAGCAAGAACCAACACTCGTCCTCCTCCTCCTGATGTAAAGGTCACGTGACCGACCGAGAGTCCAGCAGCTCGCGGACTAATGTTAGACGCCATGACCTTTACTGTTCTTTCTATCATCTTTCTGTCCCGTTTTTCTTCTGGCCGACTTTGACAGAGAAGCTGTCACTGACAGTGGCAGTCAGCTGTCAGTCATGACGATGGTCATTAGCCCCGCTAGGTGGCGCCAGGTCTGCACAACGCGCGGCCTGATTGGCTCCTCGTCCGCTCGAGGCATGAACTTGGCGACCTCCATGAATGCCAGATGGCGCTGGATCAAGACCAGGACCAGTGAAGGTTTCAGGATTTTGCTGAGCCCGTGGTTGGCAGAGCGTGAAGGATGTGAAAGTCCATCAAGCGCAAGGACCTGGCTGTCGCCAGCCTCGTTATCAATGCGTCTGACCCGGGTGAGGATAGCAGGGGAGGGCTCCTGTTGGTGAAATGGGATACAATACAGAGTCAGTGAGCCAAAGACTTTAAATATCATCTTCGAGTGCACTAAGGACACGCTGGCTCCACTGGTCCATTAGCGGCTTTTATTTGGTCGTTTGCTCTTTCAGATTGGACAAAAAATGGCGATAACCTATTGGAGAGGTTCCAGCTTTGCCTTGCTGCCTCTCAGCATCACTGTCGCGCATTATGGAAAGGCGTCAGTTGTGGACTCGACTGAAAATCATTTAGTTTTAAAAAAAAGATTGAATTAAGGTTTGCTCCAGCTTGTGCTCTGTGGGTGACATTTGGCTTGCGTACTTCGGGTGGTTTGGGTGTAGAATATTGGGTAATGTTGGTTACTCAGATCTCATATATTTCGTGAGCTTTGAGAAGAATGCGCATTGTGTAGTTTGGTCTCAACGTAGGTGGCAGCACATCACCTCTGAAAGCAACAGGTAGTCGTCTTCAGCAGTCATTTATAAAGGACAAATCGAGCGCTCAGGAAAATATCTGGGAATAGAGAATAAAGTTTAATGAGGTGGTATTTTATGATGACGAGGCATCGAGGAATATCACATTAATGTTTTTATTTTAATCATACCTGGACTTGTCTAAAAATGATGATGAGCGCTCACAATGTCCAAGGTGGAACTACAAAATTCGAATTGAAAATAAAAAAATGTTATTGTGAAAAATATTTGCACATCCAGCATCAACACTCAAAACTAGGAAAAGAATCGAAAAAATCAGTGAGGCGAGGTCACACCAGTAGGACCAAGACAAACAGATACTTTATTGTACTCAGCAACTACAAAAACTAGGTGTAAACAGTCATTGCAGCAAAGAAAAATAAAATTAACCACTCTATCACGAAAATGGGTATCAACAAAATTGCAAAAGGTCGCTAGTCAATTCTTCTCTCATTCTTTTTTGATGGGACTTAATCAGTGTAGAAGGTAGGCAGACTAGAAAAACTACCAAAAACTGTTACTGGCGCTTAACTCAGAATTAATAGTTTCCGATTACATCTGGACTGTGTTATGAAATAAATAAAATTCTCTGACATGTAGATGAAGAATTGTTTTAAAGCGTAGGTAAATTGATGTTTTATCAGCGCAATAGATATTTGTTCCATGTTTACATTGGCATATTAAGACACATCTGCTCACTGATTTATTGTTTTGGTAGCTTTCTGTATAAAGTTTCACAGTAAATCATATCATCCTACTAGTTCGCAGACAGTATTATACTTTGTTTCCTCTTTCTAAGATTACTTTTAAAGTAAGTGAAACCCGGGTTAAGCAGGAATGACCTCGGGGGCGACAATAGCAAAAGCTTGATGAATGGAAACATCTGACACCAAAATGAAAAAAAAAACTGGAAAACTGAGTAACAGTCACTGCGAAAGTCGTGCTGTAGGATTTAGTGATTCTTGGCTGCTACTGAGAGTCCCGGGGACTGAGATACAGTAAAACTGTCTTGTCCCCATTTTATTTCTCCCATCCTCCGGTGAAGGACACAGAAAAGCTCGTGATGGACTCACGCAAGGCATGCAAGTCCAGGTCGTTAAAATTATCTCAGTGTTTTGCATCCCTGGATGCGAAAGGGAGGCTATGAGGACGCATTTGCAGCCACCATCTCGCCAATCCAACGGTTTTATCGAATGTGATGCCGCCATTAGCAGCACCATTACACGGAAGAATGTGGGGAGGGGGAGGGTTGTGCGTCATCACTCCTCCACTCAAACATTGGCGGCAGTGCCCTCGACACAATCGTGTAACAAATCGGCGATTATTGCCAGAGTTACGTAGGATCGAATAAGGTGATCGAGATTTACAACTTTTTCCTTGCGACGAATACAAGTTTCACTCATTTCTTTTAGCGCGCGCAAGAGTCGCGTTAGTCGAGACATGGATGACAGCAGCCAGGAGCCAACTGGCTTATCATCCAGAGCTTCTCACAAAATGATACAGAACGGAGAAAGGTAGGATATTGCCATTTTCTCCTCTGGAAACAACGATGATGATGACGACGACGACGATGATGATGAATTATTTTTATGGAAGTGGGTAGGTGAGTCCTTTTCACTCAAATTCTCATGACACTTTTTTTTTCTCAGGGGCTGAGCCTATGGCTACAATCAAATTTTCTTTTCTCAGCGGTTGAATTTTTCACTAAAATGTCTTTTCGGATCACTATGGAGATGTATACCACAGAATTAGGTTACAAAATAAAGATATACAGATAGTTAATTGAGACAGAGGAAAAGCCAGGTCTGTGTTACTTATCGGAAACGAAATTATTCCAAGTTTACCAGACAGGCACAGCGACATTACAAGGAATTTGTTGCCAAGGGCTAAAAATAAGATGTTCACATTGTGTAAGTAGCTCCATCGACAAAAACGGATTGAAAACTTTTTGAGCATATCATCCAAAAAACTTGCTAAGAAAAGCTAACTGAACAAAGACTGTCAAATCTGTATTTTGAAAAAGCCATTTTAAATTGTCTTTTCACTTTAAAAAGTCCAAGTATTCGTATGATCAAATATCTGCAACTCTTTGTAGTCTAAAGGTTGTACATACTTCACCATACAGACGACCTCAAGCACAACACCAAACATACGAGGACTAACATTCATTGTCTGATGTCCACAGTATCCGCATATAAAATAAAATGACAAATATATTTAAGGGGCCACAGCCAATTTCCCAGCACCACTTTAACTTTAGCCATACTTTACCACCAAATATTCGCCTTGAGAGAATTTGAGTAGATTATGCACAAATAGAGGCAAAACCAGTTCTTTCTGAATTTTTTTTACCCACTTTTATAACTTTGGTCTCATTTTGTGAGGGAGAGATATAGCTGATATATTCCCCAATGATTAATAAGAAGACCTTACACATTGGGAAGTCACTCAGGATGAATAAAAATTGCATGTTCGATAAGGGGATGAATGATTGGATACAGATAAACTCTCTTCGTGTACCTCAAGGCAAACAGAACTGGGAATGAAACAATTAGAATGCATGGCACCTTCCAAAGATCCTCACCAAACACCAGTTGTTCAGCCCGTCCTCCAGCGACCACCAAAACCATTGAAAGGCCACAACAAAAACAGAGCTTTGTCCTTACTTCTGTGCTTGAGGGATTCAAGTGACAGATGATGAACACCAAAGGGGAACGACGACCAATGTGGCAGCACGACGCCCTTAACGACTGAAGAGCTTCCCTTGATCCCACACAAACTCCAATAATGTGTTACCTCGGTGGTAAGAAGAAAAGTCTTAAAAAAGCTTAGCCCTAGGTAGGCGGTTGTTCTGCTTCCTTGAAGTCCGGAAAAATTAATACTTCAGGCAGAAAAGGAACACCCACGATAAAGCTGAAGAACTACCCCCGGGCATTAAACATGAAGCAGAATTAAACTAAATTGTTAGTCTGCAAACAGCAACACCACACATCATCGGTTGAAATTTATAGTTTAGGTGGATGATGGTGTCAGGAAGTAATGTCTGACTTTGAGCTCATTGTCTCTCAGGTGTTGCTGAATTTGCGACATGGTGTGAAATATAGTTTGACATTTCTATGATGGACAGTGTAAGTAGAAAACAGACTTTAACCTAATGAATATTTGAATCTTCCAAATCTATACATGCAAGAATATTCAGTTGCGTATGAAGGACAGATATATAATAGATGAACTAAACCATATAAACCCCACAAAGCCGTTCCCAGACCAACATTTAAATCCACAATCATTCGCCAAATGTCATGACGACAACCATTGAAAATAACGAGCTCATCGGAGACACCCTGGTGGTGCTCGCTGTTTGCAAATGCCAAGAGACATTGGGACAGCATCAATCATACGATGTTATTTCTTCGGCAACATGCAGACAAGTCTGCAGGCACCCAGTCTTTTTATCTCTACACGACAGAGCATGTGTGATGTTCTCGTTCCTGGACTGTGTAAACTCGCCCAGCTCGCCCAGCTCGCCCCAAGTTCTGTATAGATACATACAGCGAGTCCCCATCGTCCTTAACATCTTCCTGCGGCGTGTATTACATATTTTAAAGACTCCAGCTAAGAGAAAATTGAATAAAATTATTCCACTGACAACTGGTTTTGGTCAGTTGGAAAAATGTTCTTTCGTGTTCACACACATGATCCCACTGAATCACAAATTTATACTTCTTATTCTTGCCAACACAGAATACCCACGATCCAGTTTCGCTGTTGAAGGATTTTATTTTTTAAACTTGGTCGTTTACAGCATTCATTCGCTCAAGTTTTTTTCCCGGTCACTGAGAACTGGTGTTTCAAAATGCATCGGCAGTTTATCATTGTTAAAAGCTGACCCCATTTCATTAGGGAACCGATGGGTCGAGTTAACCCCACAGGCAAGCTGCTTTCAGATTTACGAGCCATTGGAGAAGGTAAACTAGCTAGCCTACTGACATAGCGGGAATTCCATGAAAAGGATTAGATTACGCATGCTTTGTTCAGCTAAAAAAAAAAAAACACACACACAAGAAACTGGCGAATGCAATTCATTCACTCTGATAAAAGGATGGCGGTCGTATAAATACTAGACACCCACAACATTGAATACTTCAAAAGCAAAACGACCCAGAGGGGTAAAAAACCGATGATGTGATTAATCCAACAACGGAAATCAGAAACATGTGATGCAGAGTTTTGTTTTTATGCTGTCTGCTAATATCTTCTAATTAAATCAACAAAAACTGTATTTGAGAAACAATTCAGCGCCATCATGCTGTTTTTTCACAAGATCTTGAAAAAATTCTATGTTCGCTTCTGTTTGACTTGATCAAACATTATCTTCCCTATTTTTACTAGACTAGGTCTGTTTAATCCATGGGGATTCCATTGGATGAATTCCCCGCCGAGAACCGGTTCGGGTGGATACCATAACTACAGGTTGTGAGAAGCTACCCACTGGTTTGCGATTTACTCAGTTCGGGTAGGACAACGTGCTGTGTAGATATGTTTCATGAATACAAGCTTTGGATGCAAGACTACATGTCTTTTTACAAAATATTTATCCTATAATTTATTATTTGTTACCCCGGTAACCTTCTTCCTTTAGGAGACACTTCAAGGGACACTTCAACTGTTTTTGTTTTTTGTTTTTTTTCTTATCAACTTGAAGTCATTTTTTCGAGTAGACATACAGCAAAGTACGATAAGCTCAATATGTATGAAAAAATGGCTACATCAAAAGGAGATAATAGTTTAGGATGCGCATGCACACACCTGCAAACAGAGTGAAACACAGGAACACGTGTTCCCAGGAACATGTCCGCGGCCCACTTTCTGCCCATCACTGACGTCGCTCGTCTGCCTGCTTCCTGACATTTTATCAGGCATTTGCTGTAATATTGCGGGGCTGGGAGCAGAATCAGAATGTAATTTGAAGGATGGAGCCACTCTCGCGGGACATGGCCTTGGCAGTCGCCACAGGCGAATTTTGCGACGTTCGTGATGAGAATTACCATGCGGCGTGTCTCCTGCTGGCCTGCCCGTCCTCCGCCCTCTCACTGGGTAGCGAACGTGGGGTGGGCAAACATCGACAGTTGGGGACACAGCAGTTTTTACCAGCTGAGCAGCCCTGCCAGTTACACATTAATACCCCCGACTGCGAAATTACCATCATGTATTAAAAAGACATGAATTTTGTTTACTGAAAAGACGATTATTCTAATAATGCTTTTTTCCGTAGGATACCAATCATCAAAAGAAACAGTCGTGCTTTACAAAACAGAAAATTCTTTCTTGATATCAATATTCCAGTTTTTGTTTTAAAAAATACATTGAATTTAATATTTACATAAAGAAATTTGCCATTTTGTTTCGCTAAAACTTGGAAATGCTATATTGATGTGAATATTCCCGTTTCTGTAGATATGCATCATTCATTTGACTCTTACATTAAGGATTTTTCTTACGACTGTGTCATGTCATTTATGGCAATTGGGAGGGGGACTACTATTGGCGTTGGCCTAACAGTAAGTAAGAAGACTTTCTGGCAGCTCGGACACTAACATCCTCAAACAGTAATAGCTGCTAGTAATGACACTGACAGCTGCTAGTAATGACACAGCAATGGCAGCTTTTTCCCTTCACATCTCCTTCTAGCCTGCTGCTGTTTCTTGAAAGAAATTGGAGGACTAAGCTGCGCTTTGTGGTTGTGGACCAGCGAATGTCGTTTCCTGCAAGTCGTTGTGAGGACTGGGGACAGGGGAGGGGGATTATACCCGGCTTCAAGTTGCGCTTCACTCGGCCATAGAGCGTTAGCGCCGGACACCTTTCCTGCCATCTTCTCTCCATAAAAGACAATTGTCGATGTGCAAGTGTCCTCCATGTAAAAAAGGTCAAGGTGATTCTCTAACCCTTCCGGTCGTGGGCGGAGTGTAGTGTTAGAACCCTCACTTTTGTGGGAAGCAGGTGTTTTACGAGGGCGGTGCCCATGTCCTGTCCCTCGCTGCCTTCTGTGGAGTCTGTGCCCACCCCGACGACTGGGTCAGCTAGAAGTTTGCTGCCAGTGCTCGAACTACTGGGCTGTGCTCGTCCAAGGCAGATCGAAAACAAAACTTTAGAGAGTCTATAGGGCAGGATGCGGCGCTGTACAAGTGATTAATGTTGTTGTTGTTGTTGTTGTTGTTGTTGTTGTTGTTGTTGTTGTTGCTGGAAAAGACTTTCAGCTAGAGCTGATTTCGCACTATGAGGTGTTGGAGATGTTGGAGGGTATGACACCGAAATGCCTGGAGAAATCCCCCAGCAGCAAGCAGACGGTGTACCCGAGACGAAAACTGCGTGCAGGACTGAATGTTCTCACCGTAGTGGAGACAAGATCGTATTTTCACTGCAGGCCACCCCAACACACGCACACCCAGGGTAACCCAAGAATTAATAACTGAAGGCCTGAATCTTTTCCATCTGGTTATTGGTGAGAGAACACGAAGTTGGCACAAAAATAATCTCAGCCGGTGCCGCTATGTTTTCTTACCTTCTCGCCATTTTGCTGGAGAGTGGTCTTCTTTTATTTGCTTCATGTTATGTCTCTTCTATTTCTGTCAGCAAGACTGGTGGTGGGACTACTAGCCAAATGTAACAATAAGTACAGATCCAATTTTTTTTACAACCATCTTTTTTTTGTTCACAAATTGAAAAGTTTGACGACTGAGGGAAGTATTTTTACCTCTTTTTATTTGGTCGTCATAAAACAAGGGAAGACAAGATGAAAAGTAGAGAAAGAAGATTGCTCTACACTCTACATGGTTGGTGCGCTGCAACTCCTGCTCCTGTAGGCGAAGTGTTTTGAGAAAAATGATAATAATTATAGTTTATATTTATTAAAAATACTGCTGCAGTTTACTTTCTAAAGATATGAGCTACTTAGGTGTCCTAGCAGATGATGTGCATTTCTTTTATAGTCATTTCAATCCACTTTTATCGTTTCTGCGAACCTTAAAATGTAACCATAATCATATTATTCGAACAATCACACAAAAGTATAGTTATCTATATACCACTAGCTCCACTGAACTTTTTTTCCATCTGAACTTCCAGCATCACCTACGTTTGCTGAGAAGAACTGGTAAGACGGATAAAGCCAAGTGTTGTGGGGCTCAGATGCTGGCTAAAAATATTGCTGAAGCCAGAAACTGTAGGGTTCTGCAATCTAGCATCTCATCTGAAGCTTTTGTTGGCCTCTGTAACTGTCTGTAAGAGTGCAAGACATCGCCAAACATAACAAAAGGAGATTAAACAGTGACCTCATCAAACCAGACGACCCTTGTACAAGCAGGCGTTTAAAAAAAGTAATTTCCAGTTCTTTTATGTTGCCATAATAACCAGAGAAGTTTTTAAGTGTTTACATTGTGGCCAAGATGAGGAGCACGTGACATTATTCATATGGGATTTGCCCCAGAGAAGCTGTTTACATTTTTAGCTCGGGATTGATTCCAGCAGGTAGGCTGGCTAATTAAACATTAGACAACAATGTTTTCAGGTCAGAAGCGACCTCACAGGCTGTACATTACAGTAATGGTCGTCCTACACATCAGAGAATTGGAAGCTTCACTGATACTCAGAAATCCTCTCTTGATTGAGTCGTCTTGTTACAACCTTTAACCTGAGCTCTGATGTGTAAACTACGGGTGGCAGCGTCACGCAGGTCTGGGGTAGCGGCTCGCGGTCAATGAACTTTGGAAGGTCTCCTGGGAGATGAGCGTCTTGGCCAAAGAGATTCGGCCTTTGACAACGAATGGTCGTGTGTCTCGTTTTCACTCATTCTCGTCTCCATCGTCTTAGCCTTTTGAACTCCGAGTCTTCCATGTTTGTTCCGTTCAGCGATGTTTGCTGTCGGTGAAAGGGTTTGTAGACAGTGTCAGCACTCTTCCCCGAGTTGAGGGGATAGTATCTAATGTCCAGCTTAAACGAGCGTCAAGCCAGCGGGGATAACGAAATGAATCTCTCTCTTTCTCTCTCTTTCCATCTCCATTCCTCTCTTTTCGTTCTTTTTCCCCCCTTCCCTCTGCTCTCTGATGCAGAGATTTCTCCTTGAGCATCCCTCTTCCACAAATCGTTGCCTTAGTAACATATCAAGAGAAATTGCAATCATCATTTTTTTTTTTTTTTTTTTTTAGCTTTTCCTTTCCTTTTAATTCTAAAACGGTTTCTTGTATACATATTAACACTAGTGATTGCAGAATGCATTGTTTACGATTTTTAATGTAAGAAAGGAATTATCCAGTAGCTTCGAAGTGACTTCAAAATATCTGGACGTCGAGTGAAATTTATAACTAGAGGGGACAGTATAGAATTTAATAATGTGCAGATTAGTTTGTTTTCTCCAAACGCATCAGTAAACTTCCACATTCTACATTATTTGGATGTGCCTCTAAATCATACAGCTCCTTCAGCAGTTCATGTATTTGAATAACCTTCATGTATTACTCTATGGAAATAAGGATACCCATGTGTAAGTTAAAATTTCTGAATGTCTGCTTGCCAAAGTAAATGACGGTTTTGTTTTTCGCTCATTATGCTTGTATGACGGTGAGAACAGGAGTATCCTTGAGTCTCTAGAGTAAGCCTAAATTTAAAATTAAAATTTTAGTTATAAAGTTTCTTTTATCTAAGCATTTGATCTGTATAGCCAAAGAAATTAGTGTTCAAATATGCAAGAAGAATGAAAAAACTGCATTGTGAAGCAATTAAATTCTCGACAGTATAAGACAAAACAAAGTTCAGAATGTTTAGTTAGACAAGAGAATGTTTGGCCTGATTAGCAAGAAAAAAAAGAATGTTTGGAAAGAGTTGAAAATAACAGGTTTGACGGTCATCGCCGATCAGCGATCGTAAGACAACGGTAATCACCCTGACGAGCTGACGTCAAACCTCGACATACCCTCGTGCGCCACCCCGGTTACCAGACTTTCATTAGTCAGACGGCGGGTGATCCTCACACCACCACCAACATACTCAACGTCAGCAGCGACAGTAACGACTGGGAGACGACCCACGCTGACTGTGGGTTTTACCTAGCTACTCCCGCTGCACGCTAATAGATTGTCTCCACAGTCTGGAGAACCTTCTGGGCTGAAAGGAGACTTTTGTTTCCCTCCCCTACAGAAGCAGACGATGTTATTTTTAACCGCTTGTTTATACAGTCCTTTGAACTTGGAAGGCAAGGTTTCTACAGAGTGTGGGCTCTTAGGAGACAGAAGAACCTCATCATTGAAGACAAAACTTAATCTCACTCGTGAAACGTGAACTGGATTTTGGAAATGGTTCTACGGCTTCTCCATCCTCCATCGCTGCTAATCTCAGTTTATAATTCATAATATTATTTTACATCAGATTTATCAGATTATTGTATTAGAGAGTAGATACTATACATAGAAGTTACTAAGTATATATTCCTATAGTGCAGTGGTGTCGACTCCAATAGGTAATTCGTCCTGCAAACTCCCAAGTACAATTTTATTTTCACATTTGATTCACCATTTTGAGTCCAGCTTGTTCTAGGTCAGTAATCACAAAGAAAAATGTGAAATTGTCGAAATCTTTGATGCCCAACAACAGTTATCTTTATATTTTAACAAGTTCCTTTATTCGATGTTCGTTTTGCTAAAAAAAGGTGAAAAATCTGATTTCCTGTTAGGATAACTGTAAAAGGTTTTGACGCGGTGGAAATGAAAACTTATTAGTCGCCACAGAAGAGCTCCCAGGTTGATGTGTTGAGTTAGAGTTGTCCTGACAGACGACTACAAGTGGCAACATCAGGGAGGAAACCACCATTTCTGACGTCAGCTATCCTGGGATTTGAAGCTGTCTGCGACTGGAGGAGAAGCCAGAAGCCAGATATCTAATACTGAGATTTGTGGAGACCAGTCATCGCCGCTTCCTTGCGATCGTCGTTCATACACACCTTGCTTATTTCCTGCCCTGGATGCTTGGAGGATCTTCGCCGATGTCTGTCCATATATTGGAGGAGACACATGTCTAGAATCGCAGGCGGAGGGATATGCGTGTGTGGAGGTTTTTGTGAGTGGAATCTCGCATCACGTGGTATCGCCGGGTGTACATCAGCGGCGCGCAGCGACTTGACAATTTCTAGAAGGAAATGGGAACGTTGCGGGCAGTCGCTCACGTTATACGATTTCTTCCCCGTCCACTCCACCTTTCCCTCACCTCCCTCTTCAATATTTCTGTAATTTTCCTTCTTCTTTCTTTTTCTTTCTTTTTGTTTTTCGTTTCCTTCTTTTTTTTATTCCTTTTTTCTTTTCTGGTTTGTTGCTGTTTGTCTTTACTTTTCTTGACTCATAATTCTCTTTTTATTCATCTTTTCTTTGTTTTCATTTTTTTTTCTTTCTTTCATGCAAAGGTATCAAGATTTTCTAGTCAAATAAAATCACCCTCTTCTACTACGCTGTCATTTCTCTAACACACATGTCTAAATTTCTTCATATTGTCTTTTTTTTTCATTACGTTTTTGTTAAATTTTTGTTAATTGTTTGCTTGCGAGAAAGAAAACAAAATTTTTACGTTCCCAGCAGAGAAGATGTTAAAAAATGAAATTTTATGACGGAAAAGGACAAGTTGGTGATTATCCCCTACTCAACCCCTCAACCTCTGTGATCGGTTGCAGATGTGGGTCAGCGGTAAGAAAAGAACTCGTCAAGAAAATAGAAATACAAACAGATGAAGAACCAGTGGTAAAAATGAAGGGGATCTTTAATTTCCCAAGAAAAAGTTTCTGCATTTTTCTGTCTTCCTCTCTCGTTCTCTTCGTCTACGTTTCTCTTTGTAAATTGCCTCCATCAGTAACCTGATTGTTTGTAGACAAATTTGTCTTCACTAGACTGCCATTTGCCATACAAGGAGACAGGATCAATACAAACTTAACACTGATTGATTTACGTGGTCTCCTGAATTAATTGTGATATTTGGTATTACTGGATTATCAGAATGAAGGCTAATGATTCCAACGGCATTACTTAGCTTGTGGAAGTGAAAAGCTTTAGTTTCTACTTGTTCGAAGCATAACATCAGGAACGGATCACTTAGAACAAGTATTAGCACCCGTTAGAACATAATTTTAGAAACCTTTAGCCTCAATGTAGAAGCCCCTGGGCTTGAATCTTGGAGTCACAAACCCTTAGCAGCCATGTTTGGCATCACAGGGTTAGTAGTCACTTCCTTGGATCCTATTTTAGTCACTGCTAAAACATTCTTGAAACAGTTTCAACAGCTTTTGCCCAACTGTTGTTGGAAAGACTGAGGGACTGGCTGGATACATTGTGTTAGAGACCGCCGCCATGATGCTTCCATGGTTAGTTGAGTATCTCCGTGTGTGAAGCTCCGAATATATCTGACAATTTGTGACCCGCCACGACTAGATGAGTCCTAGGTCGGAAAGTTGAAATTTGTCACATTGATTTTTTTCCAAATTGGACTTTCTTTTGCTACCAAAATTATTCTTCTAGTCCTAAACGTGAGCGAGTTATAAAGGTTTGAAGTGTGGAAGTGCGGCGATGGCCTTTTTGAGAAAAGCGGGTTCAAAGATTTTCAGTAATTCCATCAGGTTTTTCCTTAGCAACGGCTTAGCAACGGGCACTTCTAGTTATTCACGCTGTGCTAGATTTTGTGTCATTATAAAATACGGCACTCCACATCATTCAAGTAACAGAAAGTACAGAGAAATGAATATTTTTTGTGGTTTTAGTGCCTTTGCCTGTTAGCAAAATAAGCGGAAATGGAAGAAAACTGTTACCGCAATCTGATCAGCACGCAAACTCACAGAAAAAACAGACTACAAAAAAAATATATGTTAGTGTGACAAAATTGAGTAGAGGAAAAAAAGTAAAAAATAAAAAAAAAACTGCATGCTTGACATACTGGAAAACATGGAGAACTGATGTGTGACACAAAACTAGAAGCAAAACTGTTTGTTTATAGACATGTTCTGTTTATTCAATCAGTACTGAATAAACACTCCACCCTTCATTCAATCAAAAATCATAAAATGTGTCACTGATTTCATGGATTAAAAGCTAATAATCTTCGTCATTCACACATATTCTCCATGCTCTCACTTTACACAGCTCGTGTGAACAAAGGAAAGTTTCGTCCTCTTCAGCCAATCACTCAGCGCCTTTCTTTCGTTACCAAGGAAAGTTTAGTATCCGATTCTCCCATTGGATAGCGTCGAAAACAACGACCAGACTTGTTTACTCCTAAGCTTTTGCAGACAAGTCTTTTGATTCGTTAATATTTGAATCAGTCTTTAAAGAAATTGAAACCCGGACAACGACAACACTGTGGCCATCTTGCTCCAAGGGTCGCTACGATGATGCGCTGGGCCAACAAAAACTGTTGTTTATTGATGTTGTTTATTTTGTTTATAGCCAGGAGCTGTTGTTGTGGTGTCGTGTTCCAGGTGTAAGCAGCAAACACTTTGTCAGCTATCCTCTGACGTCAGCAGGAAACCAGTCAGCTTAAACTGGGAATAACTCCTTGTCCAGGGTGTAAATAAGCGGTAAAAAAATATAAAAACACACGAGTTTTACAGAGAATAATGTTAAGGTGTATCCTTCTTAAATAAGTGCCTGAAACACGAGACTGCAGAATCTGTTGGAATACTGCTGTTCTTATTAACATCTACATCACGTGACAAAAAGCTGTTATATGGCGATGGTAGGCTGAAGAAAGCGTGTGTTTACATTCATTCTCCCTTGCGTGTGTAAGAAAGTCTTCTGAGATAAACTCTAAGACTGTCAAAACATTTTTTTTCTCAATCAAGAGACCGGGCAACGGAAAGAGGGGGCGGCTGAGGTGTGAGCTGCGTGGGAGTGCGTAGGTGTGTAGGTTGGTGCGAGCATCTCCTTGGCCGCTTTTTCTTTGATGTCAGGCTCTCATTGACAAGAAATTGTAAAGAACAGAGCCGAGGAAGAAAGTGATTTTTGCTGTTGCTTTTTTGTGCTTACTCTCCCTTTTGACTAGGTCGGGGGAACCTGATGCTTGTTATGTCTACCTTTTTTCATCTTGGGCCTTCAAACCTGAAGGTGGAGTATTCTAAAAATACTTTCTACAGAAGCTTAAGACCTTTATCTTTAACATGGAAATTGTGGTTTTTGTAATACCATAGGTCTGTGAAATAAGGTAATCCTTTTCTATGTTAAACAAATTTCAAGATTTTATTTATTTGTTTAAATTTAGCTTTTTGTGAGTGTTTTTCATCTCATCAAAAAGTAACGAAAAGCGACAACACATTGACAAAAAAAATCGCTGTCAATGAAATTGTGTCACTTCTGACATCAGGCCGTTGGTGAATCCCCCACCCTCCCGCGTGGGTTGCAATTCTTCACTCTGAACCTTTTACAGTAAAAGTGCTTCTCCCATTTCCAGACAAACAGGAAAGACCCAGGGCAAGGAGGTCAAGTGAAAGGCGAGAAGTCGGAGACAGAGACGAGCAGACAGAAGACAGCGGTGATGAGGATGACGACAGCGAGGACATGCCGAGCTCTGTGCACGGACGATGGGGAGGGGAGGAGATGAGCGCAGTGGCTAATGTCAGTGACTTGTCTTCAAAAGAGGACAGAGTTTATCGTCAGATAACAGCCTCAGCTGTCATCACCCACAGAGAGGAAGTCTTTGAATGTCTGCGAGTTTCTGGTGCGAGGCTGTAGACTGTGAGAGGCTGAGAGGCTCCTGCTGCTAGAGTGGTCTGGCCAACCTACAGACACGCAATCCTCCATCGGCACTGGGTTAAAAAAGGGGGGTCACCCGCATTTACGAGCAAATAATAGGAGGAAATGTACTAAACAAGTCCCATTATTATTATTATTATTATTATTATTATTATTATTATTATTATTCAAAATGTGTCTTATTCGTGTGAATGAACTATTTATAAACCAATCCATTTTTTTTTTTATTCTTCCCCCTCTTTTTAGGCTTTTTTTGTTTCATTCAATTATTTTTTATTTTTTTTATTTTTGGAAAAAATATTTTCTGTGTGTCAGGCAATTGAGCATTAATTTTTCGTGTTCTCTATTAAAAAAAAATATTAACTTACTAAAAGGAAGGATGTCCAATTTGGTGACAACGAAAAAATGACAGTTCAGTGTGGAGAAAAAGCGTCAGTTATTGCATAACTGCGAAGAATTAAGACAAATGAAGAAAGAAATTCTAGTCCGGTGGTGAAAATGGAAGGCATCAAATTACAGTCGGCAGGCTGCAGAATGACAGGCGAGGAGGAAATTGCACATCACAGCAAATCACTTCAGAGAAGAGAGTTCTCGCTGCTTCTCACAAGAACAAAAAGTTGATAGGAGAGGAGATAACGGACGCAGCGTTTGTAAGAGCGAATAGCCAATCGCTTAAGCCCTTTCCTTTGAAGGCTGTAGGCAAAACATGGCCGCCATTCACACGTCACGCTCCACTGCTGCCAATCGTCTTCCTTTGATATCCTCGCCTTTTTCCCATTTCCACGTTCGTCTCCTCCACTTGCTTTTTATTTACTTGTGATTTCTATTCTATTATTTTTATACCTCTATATGGCGAAATTATGTAACTGGCCAACTTCCCCAAAACTTGTATTTTAAAAAAGTCAAGCTGGCATATTGTGAGAGGAAGACATTTTGTGTGTAACACCTTTGTTGTGAGAGTTTGTTTTGTGTAAGCGTTTGTTTGTCTTGTTGTTGTTTACGTTCGTCGTGTAGAATCAATCACATGTCATGTCTCCGTTTTTTGTCAGTGGAAGCACTTTTTATGATTTTTGCTTGTCAAAGACCAGTTATTTCCGCAATGCAACATGATAAAAATAAAAATATCGATAAGGGAATGTCAAACATTTGTAATATTTCCCATAAAAGAGGTTATCAGAGATAAAAGTTCACAAAAACTTTTATTTTGTATTCTTCCTCTTGTCTCTAATGTGATAGTCTGCTCAACATTTCAAGTGCTGTTAATCTTTAAGATTAAAATTTTGCAGCGATGTATTTTAAGGAATTTGTGCCTCATTAAAATGACTATAATCGAGAATCGCGAGTTTATTTATAAACGTATGAGGTCAGAGTTTCTGGTCTATCTGCAACTGATTTCATTTTTGGAAGATTCATCCCATCAGAGAGGACCTACATTTCTACATCCCTATCTGGCGCAGTCTGGGTGCAATTTTCAGTTGTAAGACACGTCGTTTCCGTCAGTTAAATAAGCGGCAGAATGTTCCAGACCAGAATCAGGGAAGAGTGAGAGGAGGAAGGAGGAGCCGGAGAGATGCCCTGTGGAAGGACATTCGCACGAGAGAAGTCAGGAAAATGTTCACTTCCCTCAGGAATTGTGGTTCGTTCATGCCAGTCCATGCCAAATGTCATGTGATTATCTTTATTAAAACCGGTGCTTGTGGGTCGTGTCGGACATTTAGACACATAAAGCGCGTGTAAACGTGTCGAATGAAAATGTTAGTGCAAGACACAGGAGAGACATTAGTGTTTTATGTGACATTCAGTGCAGGCGCTGATCAGCTAGGGCCACAGGCAGAAATGGCTTCATTTTAACTAATATTAAATAAATAAAAACCTATTTCAACACGAATAATTACATCGTGTATGCCACTTTCATTTTATGTGAGATCAAGTGATGGAAAAATCTGGGGTCAGGGAATACAGAAGACAGATAATAAGTTTAAGTTTTGACAACATGAAAAGGGGTTTCATGTTAAAGAAACAAGAAGTCGGACGTGTTCTCATCAATTGGGGAACAAGATTTCGCAGATTCACTGGGAAGCCCTGCTGCAGGAAGAAGGAGGCTGGGAAATCGATGACGTCAAGGGGCGGTGGAGGTGGTAAGAAGTTATTTTTAGAGTCCAGAGAAAGAGGAAGTGGAGGGTGACATGGATGTTTTTAGGTGGCTTTTGTACTCTAGTGTCTTCACAATGTCATGGGCAGCCAAGTGAGTTTTCTTCCAGCGATGCAATGCGATAATTCGCCTGTCGTCCAAGTGGCCTCGATCGGAGGGAAAATTCTGAACGCTTCAGCAGAGGTCAAAGGGCACATCACTGAACGAATTAACCAACAAAAAATTCTTTCAAGGAAATGGCTAAAGACAGAAAAAAGTGGTTTTTGATACTAATGAGAGGAAAAAGTGAATTGCGCATGTCCAGAGATAAAGAATATTCAAGTAAAGGAATGTTTGCCGTAAAGACCAGTTGACTGAAGCGTCTGAAGTCTTCCAGGAGAGCAAGCTTTTATATAGGTTAAGTGGTGGAATGTGCACCTGGATAAAATAGTGCTACCATAATCACTGCAATATCAAAAAAGCAGTCAACCGGTCTGCTTGAAGCTAGGAAGCGTTTGCCTGTAACAAGGATATCTCACAACAACAAGTACAGTAGAACAGGATGTGTCCAAGCCTCAAACACTGAGACAAGCAAACGTGCGCTGGACACCACGAATGTTGTTAGGGAAAGTCAAGCTTTTCGCAAACACAGTTAATTAACTTAGATTTGATGGTCATAGTGTGTCCTCTACTACTGAATGGTTTGCAGGCCCTCAACCATGGGACATGATCAACAGGACAGCTGTTAGCACAGTTTATAGAATCGCCCCATCCTCACCTTTACTGAGCGCCAGCTACTGTGGCAACTAGCAGATTGCCTCACCATAATAATAATAATAATAATAATAATAATAATAATAATAATAATAATAATAATAATAATAATAATAATAACAACAACAACCATCGTCTTCGTTATCGTCATCATCATCAAGGGACTCAGCAGAAGGCTCATTGCGCTTCACAAGAAAAATTCTAAAAAATGTAGCACACATACAAACAGTCCAGTTTATGTCAGTAAAACAAAGAAAAAAATAAGTACACGAAGGATAGACTAAAATCCAGTTGTTCTGGTGTTGGCGTGGAAGGCTTGGGTCGCTGCTCTATTATATTACATCCACTATGCACACACACACATACACACACACTTTATCTGTAAATAGAAACATTGTTATTGTGTTTAACAGCAGGAAGAAACAAATTCTACCGGAGTTTACAAGTAGTTTCACTCATTTTGAACCATCACAGAGGCCGACAGGTCGAGGGACAAGGTGAGTCAGGGCAGGTCGACATTAGCTGCTCGCATCAAGTATCGGCAACAGATCGAACTTCAATATTCAGCCAGCAGTGGGCAGGAGGTTACCTCAAGTCTGCACACCTTCAGAACTTGGTGAAAGAAGTACGGGACGGAAATGTACCTGTATTTGTGAGGGCTGTGGGAAAATATATGCAATAAAATGAAAGGCTAGAGGTTTAAAAGTAGCGGGACCACATGTGAGAATGTAATGACAATAACAGTTTTGTGCCTTCAGTCGCCTTGTTCCAAAGACTTCTAGAATGAGATAATCTAGGGAACCGTTGTGCGATTATAGGATGAAGAAAAGGCTCGCAAGCAAATTACACGCTTTTCTCTACTTGAATGAAGATTTACATCGGCAATTCTGTCGGCGCTGCCCCTCCCCTTCTACAAAAAAAGACTTTTGATGAGAGGGGGGAGAGGAGACAGGGAAAGAAATAGAAAGAGATAAGCAGCTCCAACATTTTTGATGTTCACTGACACTCGGAGACATGTGGGTAACCTCTTATGACGGGGTCACCACATCTGATCAGACATGTTGAGCGCACCAGTGGCAGCACTTCAGTCATGCTGATTGCCTGTGAGTGTCTGGCAGACGTAGAAATTGTTCTCTGGGTGGCTCTCGGGAGCGCCCAACGGAATCGGGAAAAGATATAAAACATGCTTGTTGAACTTCGGGAGCCTGCCACTGCCCGACATCAATCACAGTCCTCGTTTTCTTTGCTCGACGAGGGGAATGTTGCAGCGCAAGTGTCCTCCTGGCAGTGAACACCCGGCTGCAGAGTGGACAGCGAGGTTTATGGTGTAATGTCTTTTCCAGTCCAGCTGGAAAAATCAGTAAAATGGGATTTTAAAAAAGGAGGGCTTAAAGTGTCTGCTAGACATCAGTCAAGATAACCAACTTGTGATATCTTTATTGAATAAAACCGTATAATTTATAAATCGTCTTCCCTGCTTCACAGGGCGGTTAGCGTCTGTCGCCAATACAGTGAAGGTTGACTGTCCTGGGTTCAGCTCCCGTCTCAGGAACGTTGTTCTTTCTCTGCATGTGGCATCTATTTACATATTTACAGGGCTGACTGTCTTACTGTGATTTAGTCTTAGTTGCTGGGTCGGGGTAAAACACCGATTTCATTGATTTCACCATGAGACCCGAATCAATGAAATCGGTGTGAAAACACCGATTCCCCCATCTTAAAATATGTAATAGATATCAGAAAATATGTAATAGATGTCAGAGCGTCTTCCAAGTGGTATCTCTCGTTCTGCCTGTATTCTCTCTCTCTCTCTCTCTCTCACAACACACAAACAATTTCTGGGCACATTGCTACAAAAAACAGATTCAAGGTATAATGTTCGCAGGGTAAAATAAGAAACTTTAAAAAGTTGAAAAGCCAAGGTACAAGTTCACTTGCAGAAACTGTAAATGTACGATCAAGATTTTTTCTTGTTTACTGTTAACTTGGGACAATTCATCTTTGTAGCACGAGATAGCCCCCACAAAACCCTCAAAACTCGTTGAAATTATCTGTTTGAGTGTGCGCGTGTGTGTGTGTGTGTGTGTGTGTGTGTGTGTGTGTGTGTGTGTGTGTGTGTGTGTGTGTGTGTGTGTGTGTGTGTGTGTGTGTGTGTGTGTGTGTGTGTGTGTGTGTGTGTGTTATTAAAGTATTTCATGTAGCTCTGTGTGTTTGCTATGACAGTATTCATGTAGCTCTGTGAAGAGCTCAGATTTCCGTGATCACAGCTCTTGCAAGCATCCTCTAATTAATGAATTGTGTGAGTGAATGTCTCTCTCAAGGACAAAGTTCAAGTTGGAATTAGTCAATGAAAATATTAGTTCATGTCTCCGTACACAAAACACAAAAATTGTTTTCTCGCCGTCGCAAGCCATTCCAAATGCCATTGTCTTGGAACGAGAGCAGGACGGGAAAACACTTTTAGCTTTCAACCCGGTCCTTGAGATGCTAATTATTCGCAGTGGCTGAGGTTTATGTCACTGAAGGCTGACATTGGACTCCTGATTGGCTAACTGCTGTGGGGTTTGGACGTCCAGAGAGTTCCAGCTTCTCGTCACCTCGTTACTCTCTGACCTCTGGGCGAACAGTGGAGTGCGTGCCAGCCACAGAATCCATCACGTGACGGGCGATGTCATGGCGATGCTAAATGAGTCTGGTGCACGAGCAATTAGCTGACAGAGGTCAGGGCTGTGGGCTTTCTTGGCACCTGCTGTGGGAGGATTTGTAGTTTGGCTTTCAATCGCTGACCTTTCACAACTTTTTAAAAATTTATCCTTTTCCTTATCCACATTTATTTGCTGTGTTGTTGTTGTTGTTGTTGTTGTTGTTGTTGTTGTTGTTTGTTGTTGTTGTTGTTGTTGTTGGTATTTTTTCGCTACAGTTCACCTTGTAACTTTCAGTGTTAAAAACAGTCCTTGAGATAAATTGTGTCTTGTCTGAGTTTTCTTTGTCGAATGTACAACTTTCAGCTGAATGGGCTTTTTGAACACCGAGCTTCCACGACAGACAAACCAACAAGATTACAAGTCGGACATTGGTCGTTAGGAAAACTCAACCTCCCTGTGAGGTCACGACGCATGTTAACACTGGCCACATCCTTCCCGCCGTCCTTCTGTAGGGCTTATAGGGCTTATAGGGCTTATGGGCTTATAGGGCTTATAGGGCTGATATTGTCAGGGGAAGAGGAGCAGTTGTACTTATTTGAAAGCTGAGTTTCCTGCATTGTACGAGCCCTCGCTTTCTTGGTTGGTCAGTTTGGATTGTGTTCATTAGTGGTCCAGTGCCATGTTTATAGTCCACCATCTGTCAGATCATGTCCGGATCAACGACATCTGTGTTTCTTCTACAATGTCGCCAGCTGAGTCCCTAGTATTATCTGATGCATATTAAAAAACAATAAATGCGTTTTTTGTGTAGCCTATACTCACCTCGTAAGGAGCTTCAGACAAGGACGAGACCTGGACAACAAAGGAACAGAGGGACAACAATACGACTGATGACTGATAAAAGACAAATGTAGAGAATGCAAAGAGGAATCATGTAACAAGAAGTGTGTTGTGATTCAGCAGAAGACGACGAGAGGAAAGTAGCAATAAATGGAAAAGGGATTTTTGGGGGGATGGAGGGGATATGGTTGGGTGTGAAAAACTGTTTTAGTGGATATGGAGGGAAGAGAGTTCCATATGTTTCTCTGCACAATAACGACAAAATCTGTGACCATGTGTCATTATTATGGTGACAGGAATAGGTAGGAGACAGTCATCAGACGAAGAACGGAGTTTTCTGGCTGGACAAATTCACAGAAATAATCAGGGCAGGTGTCTGCAAAGAAAAAAAACACAGTCCAGACAGATTGTACGGGATGCCAGACCGGATGGGAAGCCAGAGTACAAAACGAAGGAGAGGGTGGCGTGGTCCTGTTTCCTGGCTCTAAGCACCATAGCAGACAGACAGACAGACAGACAGACAGACAGACAGACAGACAGACAGACAGACAGACAGACAGACAGACAGACAGACAGACAGACAGACAGACAGACAGACAGACAGACAGACAGCTGTAATTTGCTTATCATAAGAGACAAACAGACTGACAGTGTGACTCAAGAAGGTTATGACTGTGAGCGGCATCTGCCACTAGTACTAGTACATTATAGGGACTGTTTATTAGTGTAGTGTCTATTGTATATATTATTACTTTTTGACTTATTCATGAGAGAGCATTACAGGAATGCACACACGCGATTCATCACAGTGTAACCCTGGGTGGAGGCACACAGCCCATGGAGCTTTCCTTCAGCCGAGCAATGATCTATACAAATGTTGTTGTTATTTATTATCTGATTATTATTTAAAACTTGCAATATGTATAAGGTTTACCTGTCTAGCATCATCTCCTTGACTATGGAAATTTGCTTGTAGCTGGAGCCAGAAACTCCAGAGAAGGCAGAACTATGCCACAGATGTCATCTTTAGGGATTTCAGAAAGCCCTTAAGGCTATACCAGCTTCCCATCCCCAAACAAATAGATTATAAACTGCCTGCCATTCGTTTCCATGTTATCAATCGGACACCTCCTTTAAATCTTTTAGAAAGCTCTGTGCTTCATGCTGGTTTATCTGATTTTCGAACCTTAATGATCCCAGGTCCAAAACAAAGCAAAACCAAAACTGTGGGACTCCGTTCTTTTCATCGTCAGAGCCCTGTAGTCGGGAACACTTTACCTTCCTTTATCTGACATTTAGATACTGCAGACCACTCTCAAAAGTCTTTAAAAACCCATCTTTTCTGATCTCGGTACCAGTCCAAGAAGATACCCGACCCCAACATACATTGTTTACCAGTTGTTGTGTGCGTTTGAATCAGAGTATGGACTGATTGGATTGCAGAAATGTTCGATTATAATAGTCTTTATTTTTTTTTTATTTTCCAAGCACATTTGATTGTATAACCTGATTGGACGGACAGAAGTATATTTTTTTGCAAATTCTTCACTGTCAGAGGGGAAGTATGTCCATACAAATCTTGAATATTATAAGTATATACGTATAATGCATGTGTGAGCTCATGTTCGTGCAACTGTTTTCTAAAAAATGCATTTCAAGTGCATGTACAGTCTCCTTCAATCTCTCTCTGTCTTCTCTTCTCAGTTACTCATCTGCTCAGGGGAACACACCAATGGAGAGGTGGACGGACAAGGAAGCTACAGCAACAGGCAATCACACAGTGAAATAACAGCCATCGATTCTGTCAGTCCTAATAGCTATCAACTTTTTTTCTTTTATTGCGTCTGCCATCACGGAGAGAAAGACAACTATCTGTCACTTTAGTTTCCAGACAGTTCAAAGGGATCGCCCCCAGAACACAACACTAACTGAACTGTTGTTTCACTTGACGGAGCGAGAGGTGAATGTGTAAAGTTTACTGAGATGGAGTGAAGCCCGGCAATCACATCCATTGTCTGGCGAATCGCCACTGAGTGCGGCCAAGAGATACTGATGCTCATTTTTTTTTTTTTTTTACATCAGGCATGATTTTGGTTCAAAAAAAGTGCTATTTTATCCCTAAAACTGTACCTTGCAAACTTTTTGGATTCGGGCTGTACTTTTCAAATAAAAAAAAAATGTCCACATTGTGAGGACGCACAAACAATGTATATTTGCTTGCAGAACAAGTAATAAAGACAATGCTCTTGACTTTTATTCACTCATTCAGTTCCTTGACCTGTACAGGGTGACCCATGCTGCTTGTCCTACTCTTCGAAGTGTTGGGTGTATGTACCGGCAATTTTGAATTCCCTTTCCTTATTAAGTTCCTTGAATATCATGTAGTTTTGTTCTCAGTTTATGTAAATTTAATTAACTATGAGGGATTTGTTTAATTATGCCACCTTCCTGCATTCTGCTCACAACTACTACAATATAAATAATTCAGTTCCTTATATCTTCTCCCTATATTTGGTGAAACACTAAACAAATGGAGGACGGATTCAAATGAATTCACTATTATCTTGGTGACTATATAAAATAACAACCTTGTAAGTTACGATTATCTGAGTTGGATTTGTGGAGTTTTTTTAAATTATTTATGATTATTAGCACTTTCCCGTGAAAACCGTGTTTTTCACTACAGCTAATATGAACAGAATAAATTCTACTGCCCAGACCGAGTCGTGTCTTAAACAAGTTTGATGATTTTCGCATTTTTTTCTGTTGCCTGACAGATTTTATTTCCAGCTTGATGATTAAAGCTGAAATTGCTATGACCACATGCATTCCAATATTGCTTTGTCTTGTTCTCGACAAAGATTAAGAACATAAAGATGCCGTGGAATGAGAAGTCCTCAAAGACTTTGACAACTTTGTAATAGAATGGCAGGGATCCAGCAAGAAAGGTTGAGTTTCTGGGAATTGTGGAGTGGTCCTGTTAAACGAGAGGTGAGATGGCGGTGTGGGGAAGTCTGAAGGGAAATCTGCAATCTGCTGACGAGGCCATCAAACTGCTCTTAACAGAGGAACAGAGCTGGTCATGCACTGATATTAAATGTTTTGAACCTTTGATGTCCATTTAAATGATGATTAGTACACCACATTATACGCCTTTCATTTTCACTTATCATTTTCCACCAAAATACCTTTCAGTTCCTCCTAAGTAAATCTTTCAGTTTTATACTTTATTCCAGACTAAAATTAATGTTTTTGTGTATGTGTATACCTATAAAGACAAAGACAGACAAAATAGAAATACAGAACTAAAGATACGCGCGTGTACTTCTTGTTTGTTTTAACTCCAACTCAGACATCTACATTTCGTAGTTGCTGTGTCTGTCCGTCCTTCTCATTATGTTTGCATGAGTCCTTACAGTAGGGAGTTGTAGATGTGCACAGACCTTGCGTGGGTGTCCTGAGAATTTGCACGTCCTCTGTGAAGGAAAGAACAAGTGAACATTTAAGTGGCATGCCACTTTTCTTTACCACCGTCTTGCGTGCAGCGAAATGCTGTCTTCCATTCGGGAAATAAACAATTTTTTTTCATTTACGTCCCCGTTCGGAAAGGCTTTAAACCTGGATTTCCTCTCACAGAGGTCCCCGGATGTTCTGGCTTTCCAAGTGTGCGTGAGCATGCTCAACAAATAAAAAAGAAACAAAATGAGATTTGAGATAAAGTTTGCGCTGAATAGAAAGCACTTGTCCTTACAAAATAAATGCACTCTTTGGAACTGTCGGAGGTCTTGTTTGAATCGCTTCAGCAATCTTGTTGGAGAGTCGGAGAAAAGCCTTTGAGGTTAAGGACTGCAAGTTATTGAGTTTCATGTGGAAGACCTTCTGGTGTCGCAACATTCGGATGTGGTCCTGGGTTTATACAAGGATGTCTCAATCCCATGGAGCGACTAAACCATACGCCCATCCTTGTTGTCGTCGGTCGATAATAGATGTGTCTAGATAAATTGTTCCTGCTATGCAATCTTATATAAACTTTAGGGTAAACTGCTTGGGAGGAAACCGTTCATCAAACAAAGCTTCCACCCAAAAGAAGTGACTAGTTGACAGAACTTCACATAAAGTTAGGGTCAAGCGGGATCATCCTTAATGTTATTTCATTCAGCTTGCTGTCGGATCTCCTAGCTACACGAAAAAAAGAAAGAAAGGATATAACGAAAGAGGAAAGAACGAAAAGAAAAAAAAGAGACAGCAATATACTAACGAAAAACTAAAAAAACAACGATGAAAAGAAATTTTTTTAGAAAATTGATTAGGTTTAGAGATTGTGCAAAATACTTCTTTCGCCACGTCTCAGTGATGTGATATTTCATCTAATGCTTGTTTTGGCCACATTCCAGAAGCTCTCTGTCTTTCTAGGCCGAAATATTTCACACACTGATTGCAGTAAATGAAGTATGCGAACTAACCCCTGCTCTTAAATACAAGGTGGCTTAGCACCACCCGGGTGACTACAAACCGTACAGAAAGGAAATAACTTATCACAATTGATAACAATTCTATTGTAGAACTAAAACAATGTTTCCACGTCAGCAAAACATTTTTTCGGTTCTACATTCCACAACGAACGCCAATCAAAGCCAAGAAGTAAAAATTGATCGTTGAAGCTCGTATTACGGGTACCATTCCTGGTGGCAGACAGGACGAAGAGAGGATGTACAGACCCGCTATAACTGTAGTCTTCACTAGGAATGAATGTATCTCAGCCGACAACAAATCGAAGAAATGCCAAGAATAATTGAAAGAAAACCATGAATGGAGGATCCAGCAAAGGCGCTGAGCATGAAGTTTGAATGTTGATAAGAAAGCCACTAGTCTGGCTGTGGCCACAGATGAGAGAACTTTGAAATAAATCCAACGACAAAGGGTTGTGTTCCCAATTTCAGTCAGTTGGACATTGTGAGGGTGGGTGAAAGCTGGGAGAAAGACGGCGGGTAGTGAGTGAACCAAGAATACAAGACAATTTTTAATGTCTGATACAAAGTACAAAGGTATCACTGGGCATAACAAAAATAATATACTTAATGTACCTCAAGGCTGTTATCGGTACTAAAATAGATTAGCCAGGCATTGTGAAAAATGTTTTCTTTCACAAGTATCTCTAGACAAAAACAAGCTCCAAAGACTTTTATCGTAATGACAAAGTCAAGGATTAGAACACGAGGTGAAGACTGTCCTCCATGAGCTTTATGGGGGAGAGTGTTGTGCGAGAGAAGTATAGCCACCAGTAACAAAGCTAAGCTCAGCGCTAAAAAGGCTAATCCCGAGGAGAATGGTGAGGACGCAAGAGAGAAAAAAATAACGATGCCGTCCCACATTCACTGCGCATGCGCTGTCAAAGGTAATGGCGGTTTTACGACCAACATTGGATCTGCGTCTGGGATTGGTGTCTTCTGCTGCGCTGGCTCTGGCATGCTCGGAAACTTTAGACGAGACCTGGGGAATAATCCACCTCCACTCTGTGAGGGTCGGGGGCTGGGGATGCAACTAATGGTCAGCTGGGGCAGACAGATCAGTAAATGGTGAAGGGACTAACAGGCATGTTAATTATCCTGTTTACAACTTGCACCATTGAGTACAGAAGACGAGACAGTCCAGTACCTCAGTGGGAAATGGTTTCTCTAACAGAATCCTGAGGTGCGGGATTCACATCACATCACGGACACGCCGTCTGTGTGTGGCAGTTGTTTGTATAAAACATTTTTCAGATTTTCTCTCTCTCTCTCTCTCTCTCTCTCTCTCTCTCTCTCTCTGTATCCATTCCACGTTTCTTTTATGTTACGAAATCATCCTCGTGTAGAAACAAGTTCTTTGAAATACAGACATAATCCAAGCTAGTATCAAAAATATACATAAGACTCAGTGATGGGCTACTTCCCGTAGCATTAGTCTTTTGTTGTCAGATTCGTTGTAGAATAAATAAAACCAGTCTGTCTGAGCTGACTCAAAGGGTTTTGTGATGAAGTTGAAGTCTGGAACTACTTTTAATGGAGTTCTGTGTCACTGGCATGAACATCTGTCCAATTTAAAGTTAGTAACATTGTGTTTCTCCTGCTGCTTATGTCCGAATATTGTAAGAAAAAGAACATGATTTTCTTTGCTTTTGCCACATATATCAGCAATGGTCTTGGTTGATATTAGTTGTGAGTCTTTGAGAAAAAAGGAACAAAGCACTAAAACTCTGACAAACTTTGTTACAAGGCGTTTGTGACAAATGGCATGAATGTAATGATACTTTTCTGTGCAGCATGTCTGATTACCGACCAATTACTTTAAGCTGATTTTGTTTAAGTTGAATGTAAGGTCCAGTAGTTATTCAGACTCAGCTGTCTGTTTGAGCATAACCTAAAATACTCTTCTCAAAACTCCGAAACTGTTTTTCAAACTGTCTAGACAAGCTTGCGGTTGTTTTGTCTGCTTGACATAAGTGAACTTTTTTCTGGAAAGTTCACGATGAGACTGTTTTGTCCTGCATCTCCCAGAACATCTTCGGAAAACGCTATGAACATCTTTCTCAAAATATTTTCAAAAGATGTTAATAAAATGTTTCAATGCATAAAGATGCGTACAAACATGTTCAAACTATTTTTAAAACTCATTGAACTTACTCCTGGCCCCCCAGCGACAGTTACAGAGACCACAGTTCCCTAATGAAGCCAACGCGGGTTGTAAACATTCTTCTTTCTTTTTCACTGCATGAATCCGTATCCATGGTTACTTGTGAGACACTTATCTTCGGGAGGCAGTGGCTAGGTGAGGGGTTTGATAAGTTATATGCAGAGATATGAGAACCAGTCCAATCATGATTACGAGTGATATATCTATATATACTTGCTAGTCCCATTACAATTACGTATTATTCTCCACTGTTACCGTCTACAAAACATACTTACTTACCTCTAATGCCTTAAAATACATATCTCCATTTTAAACTGATTTAATTCTCCTGCGTTATAAAAATGGATACTCCTAAACGCAACTTTATGGGAATACATTTCACACTCAAACCGGGAGAAATCAAATAAATGAAGTTCTGATTCATTTACACTGGTGCAGTGGGGATAATAAAAGACAAAGAGATGGGGGAGAGATAATGGTAGAGTCCAAAGAGACGATTGCAAGAGGTGGATGCATGATGGCTAGTCTGTTGTACACCAATAGACAGCAAAAGAAGTGAACTTCTGTATCAATACAATAAGTCGGACCATCGAGCGATGGCAGCTTGACAGTTTGTTCTGCTCACAGAAAGCCCCAGAGAAAACATATTATCGAGAACAATTCCAATGAAAGAGACCAGAACTTGTTCAGTCCGATGAATCATTAGTGGGCGGCAAAGCTCCTGCGTGACTATAGCCCTCAGTGAGTGGCCCAGCCCTTCTAGAGGGAGCTGATCGAGCGGCAGGACGAGAGATTTTGCACGTCTTCATGTCCAGCGCCAGGACGGAGCACGACTTGCAGACACGCCGCCCTCGTCACGGAGTCCAGTCATCTGCTTCTGTGTGGTAACGGGTCTGGGGTACAAAACCACAAGCAATGTTTTGATTGGTTTAGCTTGCGTACCCTTGAGTCTGCTTTGAACTTTCAAAGTTTATCTTTCCCTGCGATCTGTCCTCAGTCACGCGCCCACAGTTTGCTCCCTTGGCGGTTATCTTTGTTGCATGTTGTAACATGACCCTCGCTCTGGACTTTCTCTCTCTCTCCTTATATCTCCATTTATTTCTCTTGTTTTTCCCTCTTAGTCACTTATTCATTCATTAAATCTCTCTCCTCTATCACTCAATGAAGTATCACCTTCATCTTCTTCATTGAAAAAAGATGAGTACCGTCTTTTAATTACCGATATTCAAGATACACTGATGGAAAAAAAGAATGAGTGAAGCAAAAACAACAGAAAAATAACAGAAATTTTATCCAGCTTATACTGTAAATCTATTTCAAAAGGCACGTGTACTCTTAAAAGCGAAGAAGGAAGCAGGGAATCATAAAGACAGAACTTGGATTAGAAAGAGGATTCTCAACTGCTGGAATAAGCCCTTAGGCTTTCATGAAAAGGAGAACAAATACTAAAGAGCAAAGCCACTAACTTCACAAAAAGTGTCTTTTTACTGATGCAGCAATGTACTTCTCTTTTTACTTTGAGAGTTGTATCGGATTCAGCCAGAAGGGAAAAACAAATGTAGAAAGAGCAGCTTGACGCTAGAGTAGTGCGTGGACAATTTTTAAAGATTGACCAGAACTATCGAGAAAGTATGTTTCTAAAGTTTTACAGTAAAAGAAAGAGATGTGAGCTCGGCAGAGAAGGCGCAGACAGCTGTAGATGAAGACACAATGGATCAATGGAAGATACGGTTAACAAAAATTATAAATATTGTTTGATGGACTGAGGTCTGGTACATGGCTCCCTAACATCCACCATGTGCGTGAATAAGTACATAGGTACACACATGTCTTTCATGATAGGATAAAGTTGTATTGAAAACACACACACACACACACTGCAGGTGGAAATCGTTTGAGTCTGTGAGACTAGGCCACACTCACCAAATCAACGAGCAGACAGGAACAAGACAAAGGTGAAATCAGTGGTTCTGCAAGCTCACCATTATTCTAATCCCAGAGTTTATGTCTGTATGCCTGCATTACTCTTGAAAGTGATTTTCGTTTTTTTTAAATTCTGCCGCCATCTGTGAGAACTCTCTATCCGAGTGGAGAGAGAGAACGAGAACTTTCTGCTGCTAAAAAAGCAAAGTACTGTCAGGTTTCTGTGGTTCGAGACAGTTGACCTCAGCATTTTTATGCATGACTGTGAAAAAACAGCTGAAACCAAGGTTCAGGGTCCTTGAGCTCTCTTAAGCTTCGTTTAGGATCAATCCTGACATTTTGTGGAGGCTGAGGAGCCGAGGTACTAGTTACAGATACGTCGACCCGACACAAGCTCCGAGCCCTCCAGTCGTTTCTGGGAGAAAGAAGTGCGGAGGGACAGACCACGTCACACGCATGGAGGATTCCAGAACTCGCAGACAACTGCTCCTGGGTGATCGTTTACTGGGCAAAAAATAACCTCGGTACGCCTCGTCAAACACCGTGACTCGGCACAGCACGGGCAGCATTTGCCCGCAAGCACTCGAAGCAGCACGCACAAGGACAGGGGTGGGTGACGTGCCGTGCGTAGCGAGACTGCTTCACGTGCTTCCCCTGCATGGACACCGACAGCAGCAGCAGCAGCAGCACGTGACGGGGATGATGTTGGTCTGGTGCAGCAGGTGTTGATATAAAGTCACGATGATGATGATGATGATGATCCGCCATATACTAAACATGCCATTTGCATCCAGTCCTGACTAAGAGCCTCTGCGTGTTTCCACGTGGCGACGTCAGAGCTCTTTGCGTATTTCCACATAGTGACGTCAAATCTCAGCGTGTTTCCATATGGTGACGTCAGACCTCTATGCGTGTTTCCACATAGTGACGTCAAATCTCAGCGTGTTTCCACATGATGACGTCCAATCTCAGCGTGTTTCCACATGATGACGTCAAATCTCAGCGTCTTTCCACCTGATGACGTCAACGTCAGAATGCCAGCAGGTGGACGTCAGGACACAAATAACGAAAGCTAATGATGATTCCTTTTAGTTGCAGTGATACCGTTGGTGGCATTAGTGTAGTAGTTGTAGTGTTGGTTGTAGTGCAAGTGTTGGTGGCTGTGATAAGGACGACAAAAATGCTGATAAAAAATCGTCTTTCTTCGTAACTCTTTTCATTGAACGTATTGAGGTCGATAGCAGAACGAAAACAAAATAAAGAAGGATGTTGTATAGTCCTCCCTACTATTCTCCCAAAGGCGTATTGTCTGAGGAATGAGTTCGAGACCCGCAGGTTTGTTGTTGGACTCCTCGGGAGTGACGGGCCGTGAACATCAATGTTTCCACATCGCCTGGCGACCGATGACCCGAAGCAAAACTCTTTCAGCAAAAACCAGGGTCCTCCTGCTCCCTCTGGGACAGCTGAGCAACGCCGTAGTGTAGTGACATCAATAAGTCCTGAAGACTGACTGACAGAGGATACAGTCAAAGGACTAAGTGACTATGAAAATCTTTGAAAGTAAGATTGCAATCAGTAAATGGTAAAGAAACTAAAGATCATTGTACTCAAAATGAACGATGTAACATGAGTGAAACAAAGAAGAACAAAAGAGGATGCTTTCATTTTCTAGAGGAGATTGAAGCTTGAACCTGCGATGATGTCATACAATAATTTATAAAAGGGAAACAAAAGTGGGTTACCGATAGCAAAAGAAGCATCATAGCTGTGTGCGTATGTGTGACACTGTGTGAAGGTATACATGGCATCATCACTTGCAGCAAAAGTACCGGGATACAAAGTAGGCCAAATACAAACTTTGAAAAAGAAAGAAAAAGTACTATAGTCTTCGTGGAACACGAACCGCCGGCATCCATTTTTGACGTTAATGGTCAAGCTCGACAAGGTCGGGAAAGAGGACTCCACGGCCTTGATGAGTCCTTTGCTAACATTCTTACTCCTTTACAATCATCCGGGGCTTTACGTGCTGGTAAAGGTTGCAGGAATCCAAGCTTTTAACAAACACAATTGTGGGGAATCTTTACTGCATCCATTATGTCCGAAAAGAAAACGAGTTGAGAAAAGAGCTAAAATGTGGCGGTCCCTTAAGAACCCTTTGTGGCTGCGGGGTAAGAGGCAAGTGCTTTTATTATTTGGACAAACTCCACGTCATGACAAGCTTTCCAGACGTACACTTCCGCCCGACCCGGCAGACGCTCCCATCGGGGGTCAAAAAAAGAGAAGAGCTGGATGTTGAACATGAAGAAGTGGACAAACCCTCCATGCTAGAGCTTCACGCCAGCAGCTCTTGAGAGACACAAATGCAGACTGTCGGCTGTCTTGACCCACCCACACCCACCCTGACGACCACGGCGATCAATGGATTGATGCTGACGATGATAGCTGCTGTCATCTGTCTGACACCAGACGCCTTGCAGCCTGTGGTGTGGCGGAGCAGATCACGTGATAAGTCTACAGAGGTAAATCTCGGGTCCAGCTGATGGCCCAGCTTCCTTCAAACCCAGACTCGAGAAGCTCTCCATTAACCCCTTCGGTGCTGGTCGTCGCCCTGTTGTCTTGTCGCCTGGTCCCAGAAGTGCCGAATAATTGCCATGGTGGTTGCTAGCACTGGTAAATGGTAGAATTTGTTCTTAATAAATATATATGTACCACTAAGCTTCACTTTACTGCTCCCACTCTCACACAGACATGCAGTGGCACCAGGATGGACGGCAGTTAAGACGACAATAGACTGTAGAGCTGTCGACATCTCGTGGGTGCCAGACTCCCAGTTGCTGAATTGTCTATGCGGCTGTCAAAACAGTCCAATCAAACAGTAGTTCTTCAGAGCAATACAGTGTGTACATCTCTGTACAGTGCAGTATACAACAGTTTGTACATCGGTTTTACTAATCTTTGTGGATTTAAATTTTTTTAAGTTGAATTGTTTCAGAAAGGACAATACTGACTTCCTGAATTCCTTCCTTCCTTTTGTTCCCTTTCTCTGCTCTACCTGCCTGCTTATTCCAGTCCATCTCTCTTCGCTTCTTTTATCCCGCACCCAATCTTTCTTTAAAACAGCCCAGATTTATAAGAAAACAAAAGAGAAGAATAAACCAAGAAAGAAAGAATGAATTTTAAAAAGCAAGGAAAAGAGAGCATAAATGAAAAAAAAGAAAAAGAGGCATGCCCTTCCATTCATTTCGTGTTTTTAAGCCAAGGTGCAGCCCTCCCCCTACTTGACCTTTGTGGGTAGCAAGCAGATCAGAAGCTGCTAGATCGCCATCTTCTGCAAAACAAAGAAAGACAAAAGACAGACGAGGGGACAAAAAGTGTGTTTCACGACACTTCACTGGAATCCAAGACTAAGCGTATTTACCTTTCGTCTTTCAAGCATTTTGTTCTTTCATTTAAAAACAAATTATTTCAAGTTTTAAGGACTGTGAGAATTGTCGCCTGTCTCCAAAACTACCTTTCAAAGAAAAAAAAATAATTCATATTTTTTCCGCGCTGTACCTTTACAGACACTTCTAAAAAATGTTGCGAAGTTTCTTCAAGCTTTTTTCTACGGAGGCGTGAATACAATTCACTGCGTCATTACTTAGCATTCACGAAGTACAGCCAGAAGCATTGGCTTCAGATGAAGAAAGCCAAAACCTTTTTGGTGTAAGTGGTTCATTACATCGAGTTTTGGCTGATTGACTTCTCCATCCAACAGCTTAGGAGAGCAAACTCAAGAAATATGTCAAAAGAATTTTTCAGAAAATAAGGCAAGAAAAATTCCTGCTCTCAGCATCTTGCTTGTAGTGTCATTATATTGCCTATCATATAATTTTGAATTGTGAGAGAAGTTTGGAGAGGAGAGTCTTGAGAGGTACACACGTAGGCGAAAAGCAAGCGAGTGAAGGAAATTGTGGAAGTGAGTGTTGGCCCCAGGGTCGGACATTTCCGTCTCACAGAGAAATCACGAGCAGAAGTGGATTTTGGCAATGGGGCTAGATGCTTTTTTTACTTCTGAAATTCACACAGGAATCTCTACAGACTTCACGACTGACTTTTCACTTCCATTTGCTCCCAGAAGATTTTTTTTTTCTGACATTTCCAAGTCATCAGACATCGCGAAACCCTTGCATTACTAGAACCCGTTAGACTAACCTCGTGTATTGTATTGGGAACGGGGAAATCAACGGAAAGAAAAAACAAACGTTGTGTGTGCATGTGTGTGTGTGTTTGTGTGTATGTGTGTGTGTTTGTGTGTGTGTTACAGATAGAGACTCACGGTGCATGAACCACTTAGCGCCGGTCCATGCCACAGTGTGTGAGGGACTGGCACCCTGACCAGCCCATGCTGCCCTCAATTTCTGGGCTCGGTCCACACTCACGACTCGTGCTGGGCTGGAGGGACAGGCTATTAACCCCATGCACGTCAACAAATCAGGTTTCCGCAGCAACAAGTTCATTCATAAGTTGCCATCCGCTTGCCGTGAGTCTTCCACTTGGTTTTCCTCCTCATCCTTTTCATCCTTTTCCTCCCCCCATCGACACTCGCGTTCTTCTGGCAAAACGTCAGGAAGAAAAAAAGACGAAATAAACCATCCATGCCTCATGCGGCATAACTCTGAATATTTTTGATCAATATACAAAACAACGAATTCACTACAAGATCAAAGGACACTGCAAAAGCAGACCATTTTAATTTTGGAAAATGAGCGACAAATTATGTGAGCTGCAAAATTAAAATTTTGCGATTCCTGACTTCTCACTTGATCAGGAGTGGAAATCACATCCAATAGTGTCCATTGACAAGAAGGTTGATGGAATGACAGGTTGACAAACAGGTCCCTGAGTAAACACGTTGTTGATAGAAAGAATCGTTCCTCTGTGTGGTTAGTGTTTGCTGCTGCAGACCATGTCTTCAGTGTTTAATTTCAGGTTCTAAGATGTGACCACAGGTTCCAAATAAATAAAATTTACTAAACAGAGCTAATTTCGACATTTTGACATTACTCCACAAATTTTTAAAATATGACAACATAGTAACTTTTCATGTTACTCTCACAGAGAGAGAGAGAAGTTAAGAAAGGACAGCAAGAGTACCGCGTGCAAAAGACAAGAAATTTCTTGTTTCCTGACGCCGATGCCAAACATATCAGTTGCTCAGTGGAATGGTTTGATTCGATAAAGTGCTAGGTCTCAGGTTGACAATATAATCACTTGTGGAAAGTCTTCGCAGTGGAAATCGACCCGGGAGCTGCCATGTTCCGCGGCTACTTTAAAAATAATTTTGCTCTTGGGTTTTTGTAACGCACCCTAACCTACTTCTTTGATATTTTCACTAAAATGTGCTCCATGTAATCAATGTCAAGGATGGCTATCGACAGTTCTAGAAGAGACAGTAATATCTTCATTCAAACTACCCTTACTTTACAAAGTGTTCACACACACACACAGACACACTACCACACCAACACACACGGAAATACTCGATGCTCTCCCCTGCCGTCCTGTCCGCATTGACTCCTTTATCTTGTTCTCTGTAGGTTACATTTCACCGACAAAAATCAGTTCTGTAGATGTGTTTTGCATAAACACTGGCTGACTCATATTCATGTATGCCCGGGTCAATAGCTGTGGTGGTGGCTTCCATGCCAAATCTCCTACATCACTACTTGCAGCGTATCAGGACGAGTTCTTGGCGCGAACTAAAGCCATTGCTAAAACCACCGATGTCACAGGCTGCCGATGCTTTTTACATTTGCATGATCTTGCCATGGCTGTCTAAATCTTTTAGAAAACAATGTTTTAAGTACAAGAGTGGGAAAGGTGACAAGTCTTCTTCAGAAATCCTTCCTCTGCGAAAAACTTCTAAACATATTTTGTTGCTATTAAAACAGCCGCAACCACTTCTACTGATGTCCTGCAAAATCTCGTCAACATGTCCTCCTTCATTGGTACCTCCAATGTTCATCTCGCTCGCTGTTATTTGGGGGAAAAAACCGGCATCTGCAGAGCGGAAGAGGCTGACCTCCTGCTGCAGACAGAGAAGAAAGAGAAATCAATTGTGTCCATCTCCCCCATGGCCCGCGCCAGGACCATCTTCTCTCTGCACAATAATGACATTTACGACAGTGGGCCAGACGATGTGGCAGACTTGCTGGTGACGAAAGACAGTGAAGGGAAGGGTTTCAATCAAACAAGCGGCAAGGAAGGTCGATGTGGGTTTTTTTTTCTTTATTTTATTTGAAAAATGATGCAGTCTCAATCCTTTCCTTCTCCGCTTTCTGTCCTCGTCTAACATGTTGCAATGTCAGCTGCTAAAGACAGACACAAGCACGCACGCACACATGTTGTGTCCACACACGCTCCACATTTTGATAATGTATTTGGGTCACCCAAGAAACACCAGGACGTAAAAATATTAAAGCTATATTAAAATTTGTATCATTTGCAAAACCAAATACAGATTAAATAAATTGAATTGTGGTGCTTTAGTTATATATATATTAAATAAATTGGATTGTGGTGCCCTTGTCTCTTTTCTACGGAAACTCACACCATGTTTTCGATTCTAAGCAAATTTTAGAGCACTCGTTTTGACTACGGTTAAGTTACATTCCATGTCTGGCCAGAGGCTGTTCCTTTTTTCGATAGATGGTTGCCATAAAAACGAAAAACATCAAAACTATGAGGATGCTACTGCAGTATAACAAACAAATCGCTGTGAGACTTTTAGTGGAAATGTTTTCAGAAGAAAGTGGAGAAAGAAAACAATTAAAAAATTAGTTTTTATTCTTTAAAATGGTCCAACACCTTGATATCGTAAATTCAATGAATAATCATCCCTATGTTGATCTAATATATCCTCTATCATGTTATTTAGAGATGGAAAAATGAATTAATGTTTTCAGCAGTTTTTTGCTTAGTATTAAATCCCACTAAAAATATTCATAACAGCGTCTGTGGTTTCCATGGATACATGCAGATTGCACCTTGTTGCCAGCTTTTCTGGCCACACAGCTGGCTTGGCTCCGCAATGAGTCGTCGCGTGGCGACCAGTCATGTGACAGCTGTAAGGTCTCTTGACCACTCGCCCCACCGCCAAACGTTTCCCTCGTGGAGAGCTACTTTGTAATTGTCTTCCCTTCTTTTTCTGGACTCGATGTTTGCCGAGGCTGCCCTTGACATTTTTATGGTGTCGTCTGTCCTTTCTTATCAGCTCGGACCGCGAAGATTGGAGGATGTGTAGTGTGTGTAATTTCCGATACTGCAGGCCGTTGCCCTACGGTTTCCTTCATCTTCGATATTATTCCTGAATAATTTTTTTTCTTGAACGCCTTGTCGACATCTTGTACTATTGTGGATGTGACAGTGTGTCTCGCTTTAATTACACGTGACAAGTGGGGTGGGGACGGGGTATCGGATGGATTTGCATTGAGCTGGGGATCCGCGATGGCTCAGCTTCCTCCCCGAGTTCTGGAATGAAAAAGAACTCTTCAAATCTCTGACGCAAGAGCCAAGAACTGCAATGCATGGCAACATTAGTCTGATCTCACCCCAAGATGCTCTTTTTCAGAAGTGTGCAGCGCCACGTCAGGCCAATAATCTGCTTTGGATATTGTGGATGATGAGGAAAGCTGACGAGCGTTTTTCAGAAGGATGAATGCCATTAGATATTTTCCTCCAGGTGAAGATGTAAAGAAATCTTATTTTAGCATGCTCGCCTTTTGACATCAGTCTCATGAACGTGCTTTTCCCCAGTAACATTCGTTTTGCTGCGATAGCGTTTCTGAATGTCTCCTGGCAACTATCGATGGTTTGAAAATGTGCCAGGATTCGATTAAATTAACCCTCCTTCTTTTGCGCGTCATTCGTGATTTCGTTTATCAGTGTATCAGATTAACTTCTTGCTTGATGGTCTTCCCAGCTGTCCCAACATATTCTGTGGAATTTGCTGATGACTGTGCTCCCTGTCTTAGGTTCATCAAGTTTGTCAAGTTATCTGCAATTTTAAGCCAATCAGAATACAGATAGGGGAAATCTGCTTATGATTGGCAAAAAGGAAGACAGTATAGGAGGGGAGGAAAAACAGAATGAACACCCTCCATTACTAGTCTGCTTTGATGGCTGGACATGAGGCTGCCTTGAACTACAAGTTTTACAGGAGAGTTTATTAATCAGAAACTTGTTAGTGCCGCCATATTTAATTTTGAGGTATGAATTTAACAAATAAATCCCTTAATGCATACTCAGTTTTGACTAGATCGACCTCAGACTTATTTATTTGCTTGCAAATGCTCAATCTTCCCGGTATCCATAGGCTCTCAGTCTACCCAGTACCCTGCCTGGTTTTTTTTTTCTTTCAGTCCCCAGGCATCAAGAGTGCAGCATGCCCACCATTCATCCAGTCCGTGCTTTAATCATTAGACACCCAGTCTGTAATCTTTAGACACCCAATCTGCCTTGTGATCATTAGACACCCAGTGGGGCCTGCACCAGACCCTGTACCAGACCCTGTACCAGACCACTCTTATGACCAAACCGACGGCGGGTCGTTCTCGCAGAGTTTTATCGTGCAGCAGACGGGCCGCATGTTACACGATGAGACCCTGGCGATGAGTCTTTTATGCCGATGATTCGCCAGTAATTCGACTATCTGCTGTAATCACCTGCACACCATGACGACCCGCGCGAGGCGGTTTAATGAGAGTCGTCAGACAACCTTTACGACCTGGTGACCCTGCCTGCTCTCATTATGTCTGCGTGCATTCGGCTTGCCCGCTTAGCCACTTTGCTCCCCTCTGGTGCTTGTGTGATGTCGTCTAGGTTATCGCCTTATATTTATAAAATAAATTTTGTTCCCGTGTTATGCCCTAGCTTCTGCACTATGTACATCACGATGTTCCTGGTCTGATCGCTTGACTAACTACTTGATTGGTCACGTGATATAGTCTGGCCATGGTGGACACGAAGACGTATTGAAATTCGTGAAATCATGGATAGTCCAACAGTTCTATAGAATTTTTTTTAGATGAGTGTTTTCTCATACAACTTTATCTTGGTGATACATAAAAATTTTGTGCAAAAAGCTTTTTCATTATAAAGTAGTTTTGTTACAGGTAACATAGGTATGCCTTGATAGTACAACGTTCATAATACACGTCGTGCAACTTTGATATTTCATATGTAATAGTTTTGTTGGTTTTTGTTGTTGTCTTTTTTTGTTTTTTGTTTTGTTTTTTTCTTTTTGTGCTTTTTTGTTTTTGTTTTTGTTATTGTTTGTTTGCTTGTTTTCCATACGTATTACGTAGGATAACCATATTTGCATAAAATTCAGTCCACCAACTATCGTGATACTATAAACTTTGTCCTATTCATGCATCTTATGTCGTGATAGCGTAGCTTTGTGAAGTTACTGCCGGTAGTTGTAATCTACTCTGCTCAGTCATGATACACGGGTTTGACGAGGATAACAAAACTTTGGTTTGGTACGTGAAATACACTTTTGTCACCTGCTAGACGGTCTTTTGAATTTTGTAGTTTTCGTGGGAAAGCGGGGGCAGAAACAGGCGTACGCCACTTCTTTCTTTTATCTCCTGATCCTAGGTAAATGTTCTGGGCTGGAATTTTCTTGTGGGGCAACAAAGGAGCCAGACACTGTGTATTAGCAGTTCCGAATTAATTACTTTGCCTCCAAGACGTCATCGATAGACAGAGCTACATTCTCGGTATTAGAAGTGATTTCTTTTGAGAAGTCATCAAGAAAGAGACAGGCAAGATCTGGTTTGGAGTGTGTGGATTAGGGCATCAATTTCCTCCAATATCTCCCGAATCAACTGACGACTCAAACCCTAAAGCCTTGGAGAAAAACGTAGTTTGCTTGTTTTTTGCTCCCCTCGGCTCTGGTTGGCTGTTACTGTCTGGTTGTCATGGGAACCGAATTATCTTCAGGTTTGATTCTTTGCTTCTGGGTTTCCTATTCCGCGCGTTTCCGGTGTAGATTTCCTTTTCCACTCCGGATAAAATCAAATGCTTGATGGGGTTTCTGTTTACGGGGGAGGGTGGGAATCATTGCTGTCTCTCAGAGGAAGTACTAGGACCATAGAGCCACCCGCCACCCTGTGGATTTGTCCTGGTCTGGGAAGCCAGAAACCGGATGTGACCAAAGGCGCTGAACTCAGCGAACAGAGACAGAGGACAGGAAGGTGTGGGTCAGCTGGGAGGGAAAGAAAAGGGTTAGACTATCTTTCATCTCGTCTACCTGCCGTCTCCTCTACCTGGTCGCAAAACAAGATCTGCGATACAAGAACACAGTTCTAAAGCTGGAAACCGGAACACAAGATATTTATACGTATATAGCAACTGCTTGGGGGCAGTGGGGGAGTGGGGATGATCTATGATCTTTCATTATTTCTTCTTTGCCTTTCGCTAATCCTAGAATGGCAGCTGACTAGGGAAATCAGAAGAAACTTCAGACAACAACAACTTAAAAATTGTTATATGAACGAAACAAACGTCTTCTAGTTCATGTCTTCATGTGTGTGTGTTTTTTCTAAACAAAAGCTTTGACTCAATGCCATGTTCTCTTCTAACATTTGTCTGTTTTAATGCCAGCGGGGACGTCCATGTATTAGAAAGAACCGAAACCGAAAATTGTGCTTCGTTGTCGTCTGCTTCTCTCGCTTGACAAGTTGTTACCTTTATAAAGATTGTCCTAAAGCAGCAAAGGATAAATATTCAGATAATAATTATTCACTAGCGCTACCTGCAACCCTTCCCTCTAACTTCATAAACGACAACTGACTGGGTGCAGCTCAAAGTAATCTGCCCTTCCGGCGGTTTTTATTGGAGTAAATGATGTGAGTAGAGATGCTTGAGACGAGCAGAAGCGTGTTCGTGCGCATATATTTCACGCACACCCACCGCGCATGCGTGTCCTTGTCTGACGTTATCAGACGTCAGGATCAACACGCTAGAGGACGCGGCCTACGTCATACCTCAGCGACAAGTCGCTGGTGCTGCTCATTATGACGTCATATCTTAGCGACAACTTAATGATGTTTATTATGGACGTCATATCTCAGTGACAAGTCGATGGTGTTCATTATGACGTTATATCTCAGCTACAATTCCATGACGCCATATCTCACGAGAAACGTCACTGTTGCTCATTATGACGTAGGCCGATTGTTGTCTTCAGGAGCAGACGGCAGAAACGTTGTTTAGCGAGAAACAAAGCTATTGCGATCGAAACTCTGAAGCGACAGCCTTACCATAGAAGCTTCGCTCAATGGAAACAGCTTGAAGTTTTAGTTTGCGACAGAGACCTTACCTGTCTAACTTTGCTGACAAGATTCCATGTAAAAAAAAATTGCCATACGCTGAGCAATAAACAGCCGTCGAGTTCAAATGGTGAAGAAAAAAAACAGTTATCTGGTGCTAATGCGATACAGCAGCGATGACCTGGCCAGAAGAAGTTCTTTAGAAGATTTGACGTCAGATATTGCTATGTGTGTCAGCCTTGGTGGTCTGTCAGCTGACCACTCTCATTTGCTACCTGGAACCGAGCTGGCTGGTGGTCAAGATTGGACGCTATACCCTCTTTCTTGGAGTGTGGGGGTACTGCTTGACCATCGAGTCCTTTGAGGACTGTGACTACTTCTACAAGCTCGGGCCATGGGACGGTGAGTTAAAACAGTGCTGCTTGAGTGAAATAGATAATTATATATATAATTATAAATAGATAATTATATAATTATAATTATTATATATTATACCTATTATATGATTATATACATTACATTTGCAGTAATTCTCCGGTGGGTTCATGTAGTGTATAAAGTACAAAAGAACGACTGCCCGAAGGATTAAGAGGAAATAAAAAGGAAAAAAAAAAAAAGAACGTGTTGCGAGTTCGAATAAACCAATGAACCAACGAATCAATAATGAATGCAAATAGTGAAAAGAAGAGCGATCGAAGAGCGGCTAACACTGCCCCATCTCCCACTCCCTCACTCCCTACTCCATTCTGTCGTCTGTTTCCCGGAACAGCCCAGCCCACCATCCTACGGCTCTTCCAACTGATGGAGACCCTTCTCGTAATCCTCAATGTGTTGTCTCTGATAATCATCGTCTCGTGTAAGATACGTTGTCCACGCTCCAAGTGCCGGCGCAGGAACTACTTGCCGTCCATTCTGGATCTGCTTTTGGTCTCTTCTGGTAGGTCATCAGTAAAGTGTGCGTTGTGTGACTTTGCTGACCATTAATTAAATTAAATTTTCTGTCTCGTCGAAAGTTCTGCGCCCTTCCCCCCAACTTCAAGCAGTCGAATGATTTGACTCATTCAACGCCACTTAGCACTCTGTAGAGAGAAACTTTTGTCTAGTTAATTATAGAGCATAGGAGTTGTGTACCAAGTAAAAGACAACTTCTGTTTTAACAAATTAGTAAATAGGAGGTTTGAGCACTTTACACTGTGGTCGATAGTTTTGGCTGAAAACTTAACAACTCGTTAAACAGATCTATAATTTTTTTGGTTTTTTTGTTGATATGTCAGAGTACCAACAACTGAACATAAAACAATCTTCCTTCAAAGCCTTTTTTGCTTTGAGATTTTATTTTTATCATTTATTTGTCTTTGGGGTTATCTTTGTTTCCTTGCTTGATTTTTTTCTGGTAACTCAGTTTATATTTTCCTCCTATAAAACAAATGTGGTCGGATTTGGAAGTAATTATATTGGGTGAGGGCGAAATTATCATAACCTAATCCAGAAATTAAATGAGAAGAAAGCCCCATCATAAAACCGGCAGAGAGGGAAAGACTCACAGGAAGAACAAGAGTGTGGCAAGTTATTCTGTCCGTGATGAGCAGATGGGGGCGGGGCCTAAGCCAGTACTGAAAACAACAAAACTACTCAATCTTCCCATCTTGATATCAGCTTGGGTGTATTTTCAGGTGTTGCTGCCTTTGGAGGAGTCCTAGCGTTTTACCTGACGTTCATCACCTACACAACGACAGATGATACGAAAGTCATTACTCTCCTCAGCGATCGACGTCCGGGCTGGGCTATCATCGTCAGCATCATTGCTTACTGCTTCATGATAGTGTTCAGCGTCATCCTCATCTCATGCAGAAACCAGACCTTTGACCTCGAAGTCAAGGACAACGAGCTCACCCCCCGCGATGAAGGTGTCAGGGCAGAAGGTGCATATGAGATCGTGGACGATGCCATGATGACTGGAGTCAATCAAGCGGAGGACATTTCCATAGAAACGTACGACAACCCTAGCACTGAGGCGGAGAATGATGAGACACCGGTTGCGGGAAAAGACGAACCAAGAGAATCGATGAAAGAAATGTGGGAAGAGGCAAGCCGTAAAAAGGAGGAGTTGGAGAGAGAATTGAAGGAAAAGATGGAAGAAGAACTTCGCAGGCAACAAGAGGAAGACTTGGACAGACAGAGACAACAGGAAGAAGCGAAAACAAGCGAACTGATCTACTGCCTATCTGAAGTTGATGAGAAACCGCGAGAACTAGAAGAAAATAATGACATGTTGCAAATCCAAACTAAGGACGAAGAAGTGGTCAGCACCGTGACGTTGAGAGATGAAGAGTTGGAAGAGGAAGCAAAGCCCTGTGAAGACAGACAGGAGGAAGTGGCAAGTGGACAAAGCAAAGAAGAGGAAAAATCGAGCACTGACATCGCCGATGATCGACTAAACGCCAAAGTTCTTATTCCAGAGTGTCCAAGCATGGAAAGTTTGAAGAAGAAGAAGAAAAAGAAGATGAAACTGTGTTGCAATTCATGAACTGGTCACGGACCATGCATTGCCGGGCTTCTTGATTTCTGAATACAGCGAGCGAGCAGACTGTTTATTGTCTGTCGGTGTGTCAGAGAGTATGAATGGCGTCTGAGCCTGTACAACTGTGACGTAGACGTTTGATTAAGAATCTACTTCCATCGCTTCATCCCTCTCTGTCTTTTGATTTTTGTTTAAAATATGGATGGCGAGTCTATTATCTGACGCCATTCATTGTGCTTGGCAACGAGACGCTGAACACGTCTACTGTCCAAGGGGGATAACTACTCAGTGCATGCTGTACTTCAATTCTTTAGTGATTATCTCCCATGTCTTAGAGATCTGCTAGCGTCGATGGGGCACTCGTCGTTCAATAAGTGAGGTTCATACTTGTATTTAAATAACACGTACTTTTCTCTGTAGATAAATCAGACTGCCGAGCTTTTCTCCAATGTTCACTTCTGTCATTTCTTCCAACGCAGTGCGAATCTGCCTCGGGGGAAAAAGCCTCCGTTATCCCCAACCCATCGAAAAACATTATTTCAAATTATTTCAAACACACACACACACTATGCATCAGTTGAATAAAACACACATAAAGCACCGGTAGATTTAAAACTTTAATTTGTAATAATCGTTAGACAATTTAATTTAATTAATGTAGTATAATACGTTAAACAGTGAATGATACAGTTCATTAAAATATGCGTTGAAATGAGTTTACAAGATTAAAATAAAGTTTAAATTGGTGTACAAATAAACAGGTACAGCGCCCAAACCAAATACCCTCAGCTGTACATTCCTGAAGAAATGCTTCCGGTGACATCAAATAAAGCAAGCACGACATACAGTAAACACAAAACAAAATTGTTGACTGGTGGTCAACAATAACATCAAAAATAACATTTAAAATAATACAAAGAAAGTAAAAATAGTGACAGAATTATGATGACTGTTTTGATTTACAAGTAGAAAAATTAAAGGAAATAAATAAACAAGGAACACAAACTGTTTTAAAGGCGTCAGGACGCGCAAGCGTGCACACAAGCAAACACGTGTGTACACGCAGTGAATCAGCTCAACTACATTTCCATTGAATGTCGAGGGCGTTAATCTGACTTGCGAGTTAATTAACTGTCCCCCGTACCGTGATGGGGAGACTCCGACGTGGGTGATGATGATGACGATGATGACAAACTCTTTATCACTTTACATGAACACGTGTAAGACAACGATTCTCATCCCTATAGGTGTGTTGCTTTTGAAGTCATTGGGAACTTATTCAATGATCGCCATAGTTATTACATCATCTCTCCCAACATTTGTAATATCACTGATTACAAATATACACATTGCATGCAATCATCTTAATTCGGAATTCTAGGATTCCTGATTTCGTCTTAATTGAAGCGTCCTACCCCAGGCAAGCACACATCGCTCTGTATATATATATATATACGCAAGTGCATGAAGTTTACGTGTAAACGACTAGTGTGTGTTTCTGTAGGAATAAGGACTATTCGTGTGATGATGAGCGTGTTTAGGAATCTAACGAATATTTGAAATGTTTGAGGATGAGAGACGATGTAAGGATGACACTTTCCTGTGTGTGTAAAGGTTTGTACAAAGGTTAATAACTTTTATGCGAAGGTGAGCAACGTTTGTGTTAGGATAAGGAGCCACAGAACTTACCAGCCTGTACCATGAAGAATGAGCATACTTGTCGTGCTTTTTATTGCAAAAGTAACGATAGAAAATAATGCTGGTGATTAGAAACATGTTACCCAACTTGTAAACAGCAACAAAATACATCGACAGCTGCGGGTAGAAATTCTGCCATTAGCTAGTGACCAGGATTTTTTTATTCCTCCTCCTACACTAGAATCAGCTCTCTGTGCACAACTCATTGAGAAGTGGCTCACGACTGGCTGGAACTTACTCGGATTACACATATGCAAATCAAAATTCGAGCAAAATATGTGGTCTACCGACATCTTTCACAGGAACATGCCCTCGCACTTCTTGGACCACTTCTTGTCCACCTTCTACTCGTCCAGTCACCAGCCTTTTGACGTTCAAAACAAATTATTTTGTCAGGAATTATAGGATTGTACAATATATTAATGTATACAGCATTTCATAATATATATGTGGAATTGTATATTCCATGTATATTCGTGTGTTGGGCAAGAGGACTCCAAGGCGACCAGTGAGAGGCTACGCAGACGATCCGCTCAGTAACGCACCCCTCGGTAATAGTCATCGTTAGAGTAGGCCCTCGACTCCGGGTGTACGACCCGTGAATTCCTCAAGTACCCAGCATCATCGCCGCGAAAGGCGGTACGACCCACCGGCTCGTCTAGATACCCAGGGTAGGACACGGCCACAGCAGGCCGGGCGATGGGGGTGGCATAGTCGGGAGGTCGGGGGCTAGTGCTGCGAGAACGAGAAGGTCTGTAACCCTCGCTGAGGTCGTAGACATGACCCGGAGGCAGAAGTCGGCCATCATCCACGTACGAGTGACGCTGCGGCACCTTGTTGTACATGGATTCCCCGTTGGAAATCCCGGGGCTGTGGTACATGGAAGGGCCGTACCCAGGGTTCCCACCTGCCATGCTACTCCTAGACCCCGGGTAGTTGACGTGGCCGTTGTAGACGGCATATCCGGGTGCGCTTGCTGGAGGCTGGTGAGTCAGGTCATCGAAAGTCATGGCGGGGTTGTTGTAAGCCGAAAGCTCGTAGTCGCTGCTCTGTGAGTAAGGCTTTTTCTCTTTTTTACCTTTTTCGAAAAATGCTCCAGAAAGGCAGAGGCCGACTCCGAGAACTATGGCTAACCCCGAGCCAGCAGCGTTAATGGCAAGAGCCCACCCGTATTTAACGTTATTCACCGATTCGTTTGTTTTAACGGCGTAAGTGATGATCCCTGCTAGTCCCGCCATTCCTGAAACAGATTTACCATCAAGTCTTAACGTGTGATAGACACTTTAGGAAACATTCTCACCCCGCAACCCTGGGTAGACATTGACAGGTGGATCCTGGGTAGGCGTGTTATATAAGGCGGGGGCATTAATACTGATGTGCACATGATACAAACCAACTGATAAGAACTTCGATATAATAACAGACACACGGCAAGCAAGAATTAAGAATAAACAGTCGAATTGGAAATAATAAGACAATAACACACGCTTTCACACGTGTGTGTGTGTGAGAGAGAGAAATCTGTGTATGTGTGCGTGTGTTTGTGTGTGACAGAGAGGTTGTGTGTATGTGTTACCAACCTCCTAATATGCTCAGAAGACCGGCGCCCAGTCGGGCAATAAGAATACGGCCCTGGAAGTCGGAGACGATGTTCTCGATGATCAGGTAGAGGGTGGTCAAGAAGAAGAGACCAGCAGCAGCGATCTCCACCGCCCGCGTGCCCATCACGAAGTCTGCAACACAAAACACTCACCTGCTGACACCGAGACCCAAGTACAAAGTTTTGTTCATCTCTTCCCTTCCCAAACTTTAGCGGTTAGCCGAACACAAAATGACGAGTGGAGCGCAGTCGAGCAAGTGAGTAAACAGAAAGACAGACAGAAAGAAAAGGTTTGGGCAGACAAAAATCGCGGTAAATAGAAAGGCTGATGAGAGCGATGAGGACAGCTTGACAGTATACATGTACACAAAGCAACTGTCTGAACTCAACTCGGGGTCTGAAGGTAGTTTCCCTGCTCACTGTGGCTGCATGCCTTCTGTCTTTATTCTTTGTTTGACAAGATTGGACAATCATCTTCTTAACAGTTGAGTTTCATAAGGACAGTGGATACCTTTACATTTCTTTACTTCTTTACACTTTCAACAAATTGATGTTGTCAAGGCTGTTATGATGGACAGAGTATTGATAAACCCCTTTTGTGATTGTCCTGGATAAATAAAAGCTGAAGTAGTTGTAACAGAAATGGTAATAATGATGTTTATTTATAGAACGGCTTTGCTCAGCAACTCAGGTAAGCTCAGTTACACAAGCACACAATAATAGCTATCCAATGTGTCTTACAAATTCATTTACAAATTTATTACTAAGACCACATCTCTCTCTTCTCACACACACACACTTAGAACACATGCACTGACACACACATGGTGTGGGAAACAAGTGTAAGAGCAGGTTATTTCCCTGCCTATCCCCAAATGATAAAAACAATAATCTCACAATGATAATCATTCAAGATTAGCTTGTCACACACAAAGAGCATTTGAACAAGTGGTCAAGGAAGACTGGGGTGAGCTATCAGCGATAAATCGCAGCCTGAAAAAAATTGAAGAGTTTATTCAAATCATGATATGATTACCAGCATGATTACAAAACCAACCCTTCAACTCTTCAAAGCTTGGGGTATGAATGCCGGGAATCCTTAACGCTGTTTCTTGGAACCATACCCTCCTCCACCCGTCTTATTTACCGTTCAAAAATGTTTCTTCGTTGTTTTCTGTGTTCTGTGCATGCTCCTGCCCAGTGTCGTCTGTCAGGTGACATGTCCACCGACTCAAGACAGTTTACAACTTTCTGCTCCCTTTTCTTTTTCTCAGTGTCAGGTATGCACGTCCGCATACGTACCTACGAAGGGAGATTATTGTGAAAGCATTTATATCCCCCCTGGAGGACACATCGGCTCACAAACATCAAGTTACAAACCAGACGACCAATGAAGATGAGGAATTTGTACAAAACAGAAATGCGCATTCCTTACACTCGCGAATTGTAAACAAAGGGACCTGTCTTCTGGGTTAGAAACGATTTACCTCGAATTTAAAGACTTTGTAAAATGGTGCAATTCTACAGACACAAAATCTTTAGCAGCTTGGAATAATAATGAGACAAAGAATCTCCTGAAACATCTATGTTCATTGTTATGCAAACAGGATGCCGATGTTAGAAACTAAACTACCAGCCCTCGAGATTCAGTGGACAGGTTGCAACTTGCTGTGGGCAACGGGTACTTCAAGGTCCAAAGAGAGCACTCACATGCAGGTACTCGGTAGTTGATAGATAACATCTAAACAATGAAAAAGGCAAACACCTGGTGGAAACAGTACAGTTACACTTGCAGGATAGTGAAGTTTGTTGTGAATCTCTCACTTGTCACCCGTCGACAAGACCCTGGATGCCGACTATTGAAGTTCCTGGTGACATGTACATTAATGCGAAATTTCGCGAAGGATGGGGAGGGTGTTGTCATGACTGAATAAATCTTACAGCAAATATTATTCTCAGTATTTTACTGGTACCACCAGGATATAGAGAAATTCGTCCATCCTTAATTTGACATTTTACATTCACTTAAAACCATCACCTTCTAAAACATGAAAGGGGGAGATAACTGTTGAGAAAGAGACTAAAGGGCGGACAGACACAGGAGGGTGCAGTCATTGTTACAGGTGATTGATCATCTTTCCTCTCATCTTGTCTCAGCAAACCTCCCCGAGCCAGCCTCCCTCCCCCTCCCCACAAACGTGACTAGAAATCGTGTTAGTGAAGGTGATCTCCCTTAGCTTGACTTGCAAACAGTCAGTGGCCAGGATTCTCTTCTGTGGATGAGACCAGCATTCTGTGTGGGAAACTTGAGACTTGAGAAGTTGTGTGTTGCGACCTTGTAGCTCCACGAGCGATGGAAGAAAAGAATGTGCATGTCTGCAGTGTTTGACTTCACCTTTCACTGGTGTGTGTGTCTATGCGCCGCTGGCTTAGGGTGTTTACCCGACTTCTACAAAAACAGTCGTACCCACTGGGATTTGACAACCTCAGCTTGAGGTCCATCATTAAAAGAAGGTTCTAATGCACAAAAGTTTACAGTCGGGTAGCTCTTCTAACGTGTAGCGTGTGAATGATAATATTCGTGGGTAGGTGTGTGTGTGTAGGGGAGGTGTATGTGTATGGCGAGTGGGTGAAAGTGGGAAAAAAAAGTCACTTTGATGGAAGTAATGAATGTTTCGAGGAATATAATTATGATTTTGTGTGAGAGCATTATAAATTATTAATGCATTTCTATAAATTGTAAGATCCCATTGTTGCCTAGACATGTGAGCTATCCCCACCATAACAATTATCTACAGCCACTGATATTAAGAAGGCTCCGTAGTCCGATTCTCTGTAATCTATTGTCGATAAATATTATTTATCTACCCAGCCCAACCAGGAAGAGCAGATTACGTGTTACTGATTGAAAGTACGTACAGACTGTAAGGTAGCCGGGCCGCTACCCTCCCCCACCTGTCCTGTACCCGTTATGTGGCCACCCTGATCACCACAGCATGCGACACGTACTAGGGTCAAAACTCTACCCCGGTGGTTACTGCACACCCGGCTGTGTACCCCCACTACTTGTCACACCCTCCACCAGGCGCACTTCAGAGACTTGAGACATAAATGTTGTCCAGGAATATGAGAATGAATTTTTCTTAATCACTGGGTTTTTAAATTGGAAGAGTTCAATAGTTAACTACTGATGATCATCAGACGGCATTGCTAGATAATAAATACCAGAAAAGAGACTGTAGGTGTATATAGTACCCGATGTAGGTGTTACCAGTCTGTCATGACACCGGCAGATGAAGTCAACCGTGCAGTCAGTTTCACTTGTCAATGTAAGCCATAAATGACAAAAAATGTGGACGGTAGAAAGAATAAATTTACAAAGCAACAAGGGCGTGAGGATGTTTGTACCTGGCGCTGGCCTGCAAGCTATCACGCGCCATGACGTCTGGTCACGTGCTCTCAAAATAGTGACTAAGCATGGGCTAATGGTAATGTTGGATTGACACGTCGACTGATGGACTTGACGAACGAACGTAAGACATGCAGACAGGCAGGCAAACGGACAGACAGACAGACAGACAGACAGACAGACAGACAGACAGACAGACAGACAGACAGACAGACAGACAGACAGAGCTAAGGACATACTTCAGACACTGTCACGTCTGTTAATGTCAGTTTGAGCTGCTGAAGAGAAAGTAAAGCTCAGTGTAAGATGTTTCCAGAATCTCTGCTGTCGAGAAACAGGCTGACAAACATCGCCACACACAGAAATGAATAAGTTTAATGCCTGATAACACGATATATCTACTTAACATTTATTCCCAGTCTTCTCGTTGGCTGAGGGTTTTTCTATGTACTCATACACTATTCTGACGTCTATCATTAGAATAAAAATGTTGCACTCCATTAGTAAGTTGGAATTATCCACCAAAAAATAATTTAAAATAACTATACTTGGGTCAAAAACAGAGACTAGCGAACACAAAGCATATTTTAACCCTGCCACGACGAGAGAACTTGCCCTCCAGACATGTCACTACGACAACTGCCGCCTACCCCGCTCTTCCCATCTCTCCGTCCTTCCCTCTCCTCTCATGGTGTGTGCGTGTTTGTGTGTGTGAGCGCGTGTTTCCGTGTTTCCACAGTGAAAATAGCACTGACAGCAGCTACTGTCCACAATATTCTCGCTCAGACAGAAAGTAGAACAGATATGCTGTTAGAAGTCTGTGTTTTGCTCTGCCCCACCTAAATTATGCAAATTTGCGCGATGAGTAGAATTAATGTTAGTCGCTGGTGTTCATAAACTGTTCACACCAAAGCCGTTGTAACAGTGTATGAGAATGCAGTAGCTGCTGCATCATCCCGGACTGTGTCCTCATGAAGGATCGTCCTGTTGCCGCCCACCCCGGTACCCGAGTGACCAGGATACAGCATCGGGATGATGGACTTGTAGCTCCAGGGGCTGCACATCTTTAACGATAAACGATAAGAGTGAGGGAAGGAAGAGAAGATGCGAACAGCGGAAAACTGTTTTATGCTCATGCACTCACACACAATGGAGCTCCTCCCACCTGGGAGGGACGAGGCAGTACCCGTGTGGGAGGAGTGGGTGGGCGATGTAGAGGGATGTAAGGAGGACTAAATGGACACAAGCCAGACAACCCTCTTACTGATGCTGAGGACTTCTTCATCCTCAAGCCAGCAGATACTACAACCTGACACATCATCCATCACGACTGACCGATTTATTTTGTGGGCGTGCCGGTAACCCGGCTGTAAAGTATTCTCTTGCAACACACAAACGATGGTTAATAAGACCAGACACTGACACTAATACTGACTGCGGCTACTGGCACTAATGACATGACACACTAATGGTCAAAACTGACATAAGGTACTCCTACTGACATTAGCCACTAACACTGACATTTGATATAAAACATTCATGATGAAGCTGGCGACTGGTATGAGAGACAAGGAAGACATTGAAGCTCCAGTGGTGACAAGCCTCTAATGTTTAGACTGACATGACACGCTGCCAGAGACGGATGTGACACGCTGTCAGGATTGACATGATGCACTGTCAGGGACTGACATGACACGCTGTCAGAATCTGACATGACAAGCCAGGGTTGAGACTGGTGCGAAATACGAAAGTTGTTCATTCTCCCGCCCACTTTGTCCCTCCCGAGTTTTAGTATTCATGGAAGGCGTGATGGATGGTAGCAGCCAGAAGTCACGTGTTTCTACTTTTAGTCCTCGTCACACCCCTTCGTGCAATAAAAATCCTGTTATATGTATCCACAAGTTCACGTGACCTTTTAAGAATAGTAGCATGCGGAAAGTCGCGACAATGAAATGATTTTTTTTTAATTTTCCTGATGACATCGTACACAAGGATCCTTCTTGTCTTCAATCTTGAATTAAGTGAAGTTCGCTTGTAGAAAGATTTCTTGCTTCTCTCGTGTGTCGCTTTGTCCATTCTTAGAATGGCTGATTTCCAAAAAAACATATGATAATTTATTTTCACATTTGTTTAACATAACTATTTACGACACGCCATCAACGGTTAAAAACGTATTTACATATTTTTGCATCGGACATTTTTGCCGAGATTTAGAAGAAAAAACAAAGCAAAGACTCGAATCGTCTTCACAAGTCAACCTATCATTTCACTAGGACCAGGACCTCGTGGCGGGTACAGGAGACAAGGAAGACGAAACTGAATCAAAACAGATTCACTTACACACTTACAGCCTCTGTCGACTGTAAACAGCAACACAAGCTGCCAACGCCCTGCAGGCAGACGGCTGGGACCGGGCTGCGCATGCGCCGTGCTGACGACTGACGTCACTGGAGCGGGTGGCGCAGTGGCCGGAGGCTGATAAACACTCTTGTTTCTGTTTGTCCCACCTTGACATTCTGGTTAATCACCTTATAGTACTAGGTGTAATCCAGTGAACCAACAACGCGGACTATATTAGAAGGCTACGTGCGATCGCACTTTGTCTCGCTGCTGATTGACATTAATCCCGGTAATAACTTCTAACTGCTTGATACAAACATTTACGATCCCAAAATTCTATGCGAGCGTAGGACTGAGTGCAAGAGCAGTAAAACCATGTCACGTGACGTTCGATCTCTGTCGTGCAAGACACGTTGCATGGTTACATTACCTAAACTGTTGCTGGTGAAGACGAACTACTGTGAACGGTAACCAGTGAACACGAATCACATGACAGTTACTGGTGAAGAGGCTGACGTCATGTAGTACACTAACGAAAACACATCAGCTCAAACGACTGTAACCCTACCCACACCTTGCAACATCGTACATTAAGTTGTTATTAGTTCCCTTAACCGTAAATACCGTAAACGACACGACTGTTTGGTCAACTCGTATGACGGTTATAAAACAAATTGTCAAACACGCTCTCACACTTGACAGCAAACATCCGGTAAACAAAGCTCTTTAGTCACTGTTTTATGACAGTATTTGTCCATCCAAGAGATGGAGACGAAGCTGTCAACCACAGCAAAGCGACGACCACGAGGTCACGTGCCGACTGATGTCCTGAGCTCGAAGACCGTCTCGAGAGTTCCCTGACGAGCGGACAGTCAAGACCACTTCCCAAGCACGTGTAGTCAGAGCGAGTAAAGCTGTCAGTGGTCGACTTGGTCTACGTAGGACAAGTCGACACATTAAAAGCGATGTAAGACCAGTCCTAAAAGGCATGCAGAGTGCGTGCGTGGGTGTGTGTGAGAGAGAGGGAGGGAGACCTGCAGGACCCAAACCCTTCAACATTTGTAACAACGAAGGTATCTGCACCTCAAGTTGTCCTGAATATGTCTACAACCTTCTGATGCAATTATGCTTATCAGCTCGTTGACTCTGTTCAACTCTGACCACCCCTAGCTTCATTCAAACAGTAATGTTTCACCTGGCTAGGTGCATCCAATGGCACAGATGATATAATACAGGAACAGGAATCGCACAAAGCGAAATTTAAATAAGACTTTCAAAACAAACTAACAAAGTCTGAAAAAGTTTCTTTTTAAAGAATATCCCAATATTCATTATCAGCACTCTCGTCTACTCTTGTATTTGCGAGTTATCGCGACATTTAATGACACATACATCATGGTTGACGGCTAAATGGTGCCCTTTGACCTACACTGTGCCGAGATAAGACAGGTTGAGCAAATGTCAGTGTCTTTCTTTATGCCAACCGTTTGTCTACCCGTCTAAGAGCGAGAAACAGAAGGACAAAAGTCAGTCAACAGCCTGTCTGTGTCCATGTCTTCATTTCTGACTTCTCAAAACCTTTAACACCGAGTACCTGAGTAACTGAGTTACAGTCCGCGACAAATGAACTCACTGCTGTCATCCCAACACCAGAGGACGCCTTTATCTACTTCTTTTTTACCTTGTGTCTGGTTCAGCACCACACCACTGCTGGAGATAAGAGCAAGCAGCAGATAGCAAGCTGCTTGTTGTAGATAAAACAGAAATAGTCCTAGTAAATGACTGATGTCGCCTTTTCCTTAACTAAGTAAATTGCGATAACGCAGTTCCTTGAAGGAAAATGCAGACCTTCAGTTGTGTCCCCTTCCAAACGTGTTTTAACTCAGCACGACCTGCAGCCATTGCCGTTAGAGTTCATGTAGAGGTCGTAGTAAGCTGTTCATGACAAGGTCTGGTGAATGAAACTCACTCTCGTGTAAATAAATATACTATCCTATTGAATTAGTTTGGGTATTTAGTCAATATTCAGCGCATGCACGGTACACATTCATCGGGTGGTTAAAACGGAAGTGGGGGTCTGTTAGCCACTCGGTGTCTTCACCGAGACATAGGAACGCAAACAGACGGAAAATATCGATGTTGTGGTATCAACTGTCACTACAATAAATCTTAAAAGATTCAAAAGAAAACTTATTATTATCTGTTTTCAATGGTAAATACATAAAACTCTAAAACTAAACTGTGGCTGTGAGGGATACTGCGAGGCTTGGGGAAAAGTATCTCTATACATGTTACAACATCAATCTAAGAAATTCGGAAATAGCAGTTGGAGAAATGACTTTGATAAGTGTGAAAGTCAGCACTGTTGCTAAATACACGTATATCAAAAGCCACAAATCTGTCATAAAATATTTTTTCAAGGAAAAACCCTTGCATAGTCAGAGGAATGTTTTGATTACTGTCTTTAAATTTCCCGGCGATGTGATTAACAAAAGATATAAAGCAACAGGATACTTTTATTACAGTTTAACGACCATGTAGACCCCACCCTGCCAAACACAAACAATGGCGGTTGTTCGTGTGACAAGCAAGTACACGGTTCGTAAAATCTATCGCGCAAACTATAAAAAATACAAGTCACAAAATAATTGTTTAAATTTCTCATTATAAACTAGTTTTAATTTTTAAACGAATTTATTCTTGTTCACTTGAATATGTTTTTCATGTACAAGTTACTGTACATCAAGGGTTCAAATGGGACATCGGCTTCTTTCTCTCCACTGCCCCACCCCTCCCTCGGGAAGAAAGATGTTGACGATAGTAGCAGACGATAAATCTTCTCTCTGCCAGCGCACAGTGAAAGATGAAAGAGCCAGACATAGAGAAACTGTGTTGAACTCTTTCATGCTTAAGCAGGCTTCTCTTTCATCGTTTTGCTTTGTTGCTGTTGCCCGTTGTTTACAATCGTTACTTTGGTGAGAGCAGGCGGCTATGAAAGCGACTTTGTCAGACTCAGAACTTGTGTTTGCTTGAAATCACTAATTACTCATGTCAACAGAGGTCAACTGATGTCGCTTGTGGACGACACCGACAGTGAAGAACGCCATCAGCGACGTCCCCCACATTCACTCAACATCCTCTTTGCGCACGGCACTAAGGACTGCTAGATGCTGATTGGATGTTGCCGCAGGACATAGGTTTCAGAGAAACACTTTCATTACCGGAATTTCAAATGGGGATTTATTCTTCCTGTGATATGCGCATCGTCAGATAAAAAAAAAAAAAAAAGCACGGAAAATGTGAGCGTGTAATCAAGTACTTCTTGTTTACCACTTAAGCAAATTCAAAAATTCTGTCACGACTTCCTCCTTACAGTTGAGTCAATGATTTATGGGAATAAGACACATTTAGTGGCTGAGCACGAAACTGTACATCAGATGGTGGAGGGATGCGCAAAATATAAAGACAAGACAAAAAGTGAAGTGAGACAAATAAAGATTTCACTTCACTAACGTCTAACACTGAACCCACTGTTGCTAGTCAATGACAAGTGCAGCCAATGATAGTATCACCCGCTACAGCAGCACAAAAAGATAAACAAATAAATAGTGGTCACCACCCAGACCACTAAGTGACGATGGTACTTGAACCACATGAGGTGTCTGCTGCTGACTCAAGGTGTCATTAATTATGTCTCCCTCTGGTCAGGTCACCTCTTAACACTCGTCCGCTAAACCGTCCACATGTGACTGCAGTGCATGTTGCTCAATGTTGACTAATGTTCACAAAGTAAAAATATCCTCAATTGACCCCAAAGAACCATCGTGTTGTCGAGGCTCTTGGCAGATAGAACTACACCTGTATGTAAAACTAAGTAAATAAATAGGTGTCAGGAAAAGGATAAAGCAAAGAGCTAGAGCAGAAAATGAAGGAAAGGTACGAAAAAAAAGGAATAAAGAAGACACAATCAAAGTACATTGGGACAATAGTGGGAGTGTAGCAGGATGTAGCCTCCACATCAAAGGTGTCGCCCCGACAGTGAGAGGAGTGACAGTAACTCTTGACACATTACGGGTGGCGCCGTCTACAGTCACTGAATAACACTGGGCGTTACACGGGGCGTTACACGGGGCGTTACACTGTGCGCCATATCAGCGCCAAACCCTCGACTAACATTTGCCCGGCATACTTTACTCATTAGTAATTCATGGACTTAGTTTTTAGTTTGAGTAACCTGATGATTACTTTAGTGCATGATTAAGGTGGTGACATTTGTGGCAAAGTCCTGTTTACCGTCGCCTTCATCCCGACCCACAGGTGAGGGTCAGCACCGCAGACATCACAATTATTCATGGCTAGGAACACGTTGCACGGCGAAAGTCGGAGAGCTGAGGTCATCATTATGTTAGTTGTGCATTAATTAGGTCACATGTTAATCAAGTCTATTTATGGACAAACACAGCCTCGCGGTCTTGACGTCTTTTTGAGCACGGAGCATGCCGGGATTTGTGGGCGTGGCTCTCGACAAGGGAAAGTGGACGGGGAAGGGAGGAGTGTTCACTCAATGTTGTGAACAGTATCTTGTGCTGAGCTTTACCAATTTTTTTTTAAATGCACTCCGCTAAACCTCAGAGGCGGGACTGTTAGGGCCACCGGGGCTAGGAGGAGCAGTCACTAAGAAAACTTTTCTGGAAAATATTTCTTGTCCTCGTTTTAACATTGTCACTCAGTTGTTAATGTCCAGCACAAGTGGTAAATGACCCAGTGTCATGGAAACGGTGACTGTAGCTGGTCAGCACCGGGGGTAAAACACCCCTTCATCCTCTTACAAGCTCGTTGAAACACTGTTAACTATAGACTGAGGTTGTATCAGGGGCTGGGGAAGGTGAGGTCTGCTTTGAACATTTATTATGATCAACACGAGTTTCTCCTGATTGTTATACCTGTCTGTGAGCGATACCTGGAGTCGCGGCTCGAGGCAGGTGGAGGAGAAAGAGATAAAAGACAGAATAATACAGAGGGCAAAGAACAGAAAACGAGAGAAAGAACATTCAACAGGTAGACAGAGTTTGTCTCTCACACACACAATGTGTGCGATTGTGCCTGTGTATGCTTATACATATTCATTTGTCCGCGCGTATTTGTGCAGCTTACTTATCTACACAGGTAGGTGTAGAAGGACAACTACAGAGGGCGTAGACGACAAATACTGTGAACATGGAGCAATCAGTGCTCACTTCAAACATCAAATAGAAGATTAGAGAGAAAACTAACTTTATACCACTTTACATACTCATGAACATTTCGGTGAGCAGCCATTGATAACATCATGATCACGAGATGCTGAACTGAACAGAAGATAGTGCAGACGACAGGTCCACGCCCATCAACAGTAGGTGTGTACTTTGTAGTCTCGTCCACCCGGTCTGTAGAGGGTCTGATGTAGTCACAGGTGAGCGACTGTACAACATGAATGCCAGTCACCGCCACCCGGGACAGAATGTGACGGGTATCAGATGGCACGCGGTCTCTGGGACTCACACACGCAAGGGTCTTTCCTCCAACTCCTCACGAAAAGTTCCCCCATACTTTACCCAAGGATGGGTACAACATACAACGATACATAGATACAAGCGTATTAGGGGTGGGGGAGAGATGTAAAAACAAAAATTACAAAACAGAAATACTTTAGGTTTAGTGACTTACCGTGGTCATAGAAGCTGAGGTAGCTGCAGTTCTGGATCACAACCTCGCATGTTTGCCACAGTCCGTAATTCCTGTTGTTGTTGTCCACTGTCCACACTGGACAAGCAAAACCCACGAAGAAGCCAGCCAAGGCCAACGGAAAGAGCAGAGCAGACAGGACGTAGAGAGTGGGACGGTTCCCCATGGTGAGTCTGTCCTCAACTAGCACCGCGACACCCGCTCCTTGCAACTGTGCTGTTTACCTGTCGGGGGACATTCACTGGCGCCACTGTACCACTCACTCCTCGTTCTCAACAAAATAGTTATCTCCCAAACTGATGGTGTGGTCAGACGGGTGAGAGGTTGCTGTTGCTGGTGATGACTGCGCCCTGTCGGTGTGTGTGTGTGAGACGATGGAATGAAAACACAAGGCGGGCTGCGACTACCGCGGGCTGTGCTTGTGACATACCACAGGTCACAGAGCTACAGGTGCGACGGCGATAACCTGCTGGGTGGGGTACACCTACACCCCTATAGGGTCCGTGAGCTACATTTAATGGGGGCACAGCTCGGGTTGGCTGCGACCTCGACCGTCACGCTGTGTGTTTGTGGGTGAGCCCTGATGTAGCTCTGTGGCCAGGTCCTCAATGAGTCAGGCCCCTGGCGAGGGGCGGCCACTCTGTGTCGTAAACTCGCTTTCCTCACGGCGCACACGACACCTGAGCTCATTGGGGTGTGCCTGCCGAGGAAAACAGGTACACACCTGGAAAAAGAAAATTAATTTTAATGTAAATCCCAGGTACAAAACCGTTCACAAAGAAACGAGCTTACAATCACCTTTTTAAACAATCACAGTTTTCTATTTGCTCACTTCATGGAGGGCGGGTAGGTGGGTAGGTGGGGAGGGGTGAACGAGGATTGCTGAGTAGGCGTTGATATATGGTGAACGGGTATACGTGACTGTGATTTCCACTCTGTGAAGTGAAATGGGCCATCTTAACCCCCCTTCTCATTTATTTTAGCCCAGTGGTAATTACTGATAATATTATGTAGCGAAGTCACGCCTAAACTAACATGTAGATATAATATATAGTCATTTGGTACACTGCCTTCTCCTCAACGTTGACATTTCAAGAATTGGATCACAATCGTGATTTTTATGTAATTGTTTTATATTGTTGTATGAGAGGTGGGGAACCGTAGTAACACGTGAACAATGTATTACTACCCTCTGGGTCTGGTACAGGACTACTTGTGACAGATTCGTCTGTCTAATATTTGCACACCTGTCACCACCCCCACCACTACCACCCAACACTATAAAATGAATGAACAAGCTAAATATGTAAATATTGAATTGTGTATAAAACGAGTTGGACAACATATATAAATATATTCTCAACAAATATAAACCAAATACTTTCTCCTCCCAAAGTTAGAATAAAATATATAGATTATAAATATATACATTAATATTTTCAGCACGACTCGGACAGGGAACGTGTAAAATGTTATTTCACATACATGCCCGCGCGCGCACACCTACGTACACACAGGTGCGCACACCAACACACACACACACACACACACACACACACACACACACACACACACACACACACACACACACACACACACACACACACACACACACACACACACAGGTGTCAACACACACACGCACACAGGTGTGCAATGGCGTCTGCCACACGCCGGAAGGTACAGGAGATGAAAGCACACACAGGATTATCATGTACATGCTGATATTCCTCCTCATACATAAGGGAATTCATAAACATTATTTCTGTGGGATTGGCCAGTGAGCTTTGGCAGGTTGCTCTGTCAGGAGACTATATAGTTGTACTTATCACAAGACTGCTGACGGGTCAGTGCCAGTTCAAGGTCAGAATGTTAGAAGGTTGGGTACATGAGAAACTGTTCTTAGAGTCAATAGTCATCTGAAACAAAAATAGAAAGGAACAAACAAAATTTACAGCCCACACCTAAAGAAAATGGCTGGCGGGTTTGGATGCTGTAGGAGTTTGTGTGGATGGAATTCCCTTCAGCCTGCCAGGAACAAGGATGCTGCACTCTGTGTGTGGGTGGGTGTGTATAGAAAGACAGGAGTAAGATAGAATCTTGTTGAAACTTTGAATCATGCGAAAGAAGAGAAGCAGGCGCCATTTTAGCAATGCTTTATCGTCAAACGACGCGTCAAATGACAACAAAGAGAGTCAGACTACAGACGACCTGAAGACATCGTTATGCCATGGAAATGCGTGAGGTCAGGTCACTCGAGCGTGCGAACACAACACCGCGGCGATGTGGTGATTAGCTCCTCCACACTGTGTGTGTCTGTGTGTGTGAGAGACTGTGTGTGTCTGTGTGTGCGTGAGACTATGTGTGTGTCTGTGTGTGCGTGACTGTGTGTGTCTGTGTGTGTGAGAGACTGTGTGTGTCTGTGTGTGCGTGAGACTATGTGTGTGTCTGTGTGTGCGTGACTCTGTGTGTGTCTGTGTGTGTGAGAGACTGTGTGTGTGTGACTCTGTGTGTGTCTGTGTGTGAGAGACTGTGTGTGTGACTGTGTTTGAGACAAGTGGATCGAGTGACAACATCAAGCACACGGTGAGTGCACGCTGCGGACACAACGCTTCTGAACATGTGAGTTGAAACAGAAACGAACACATTATGAAATCAATCTACCTATCGTTTCACTTCCCTTCATCGAGAACAATTGTCTCACATCATCATCATCATCATCATCCATCATCCATCATCATCACTGTTATTGTAATTACCAAAAGAAAAAGTCATTATTATGAATACTGTAGTATAGTAATGACTACGTCTATGCTACAAGAAAACAATCAGAAATCAAGTGTAAAGGAATAAAAAGAATGAAGACTCAGGATGTTGTAGTCGACTCAGTCTTACCACAGTCACTGAACTGCTTCCACCTGAAGACGGAGCATCCACCTGCTGATGTTTCATGCCCTCATCAGGCAAAGTCTTACACTGTTATCGTGGCTGTCGTCGCATGGCTTGATGGTCGGACAGCGACAGCCTCTGGCGTCGGCGTGCGTAGTACGGTGACCTCGCTGACACGGGTCAAAAGGTCACGAACACGGCGACACCTGTGACGTTGCATGTGTCACGGCCGTTACAAGACGTAGCAGTCAGTATCCGCGCCAACGTGAAGCTACCTGAAGTTGGCAAGTACCCGGTGAGTGACTGTGTTCAGTGAACAATTAAAACATTGAGGCAGACTCCTCTCACCGAACCGGAAGTCCATGACACCTGCATCACACGTGAAGCTGAGGCGGAAGGTCGATATGCTGACCACAGCCTCTAGCGTTGACACACCTGACCACACACTGTTGCGGCATCCCTGCTTTTCGATTTTTCCTGCTCACCAGACCGTGGCAGAGGTTCGAATGTTTCAATGAATCATGAAGCTGAAGCCCATCAAACCAGGCAGTTGCTGCAGGAAAGACTCGAACAACTGCAGTTAAACCTCGACAAATCACGTGATTCAAACAACAAAAAGTCTTTGAAGTACACCTTACAGGTTTCTCGCAGCTCATGCAGTCAACAATGCGAAATGTTGACCTCCCCTGACCTGACCAGCAAAGAAACTGCTCCCGCTTCTCCACCCCGTGCACCGACCTGAGGAAGATGCGATCTGCTGCGCGGCGAAGCTGAGAGAAGGATCGATAACAAATCAATATCCCTTTGTCGCCACCTGCCGGACTACCTGCCTTCAGGTAAAGCAGGAACAAGCAGGAATGAATGAAGCAGGTGGCGCCACGCAGGAGGTGTGCACGTGCAGTGTGAGGAGGGAGGGACAAAGCGTGTCGTGTACCTTGTAGGGAAGTTGTCCGGACACTCCACACTGACAGACACCAGGTAAAAAGTCGATGTGAGCTGTGGGTGGCAGGAAGGTGCAGGCCATCCTGTTGTTTGTGTCTGGGCTGTTTCCAAGGAAACGTGGTAAACAACCGGGCTGCATTATTCACAACTGTTAAACAATTCAGCAGGACGAGGAGAGAGTTGGTGACATTGATACTCTCAGTGGGTGCCACCAGGGGAAAATTCTCGGGGAAAACGACATTTATTTTGCTTTTCTAATACCTTAGTGTTTAAAATTTAAAAACAGTGCGGACATTGAACTAGTTGCACTTGACTACGGCCATTGGAGTAAGGAGTTCGCAAAGGGCACACGAAGGGAAGGGGACAAGGTAGAGGTCTCTCTCTTTCTAAAGACACTAACAAGGACATCACAGGACGCTCTACGATGACCAGAATAACTCTCCAATCGATTATTTTATAAGTGTACCTATGTTGGGTGTTGTATTACCCGCAAGACAAAGCAGATCAATCGATACGTCACACGTGTACCTGACAGCTGTTACATTCACACAGCCAGTGAACCACTCACACCGGGCTCACATCACTTAACCGCTGCGTCTTACTCCTGTCCACTTCTCCTCCCTCGTGCTTCACAGGCAGGGACAGTGTCTAAAGGTCCAGTGGGGTGGACAATTTAAAAAGTAGCGGTGTAGTCGGCAAGATACTATTTCCCAAACTCTGGGTAAATTCCCCTTCCCCTCCGTTGTCCTACAAACATGCGCATGGCCGGACTGACGTCACGATTACACAGACATACAACTGAAATATGACACCCACAACGAGGTTGTATTTTTTTGTTCTTGTTTGTTTGCTTGCTTGCTTGCATTTTGTTTTGTTTTATTGTTTTCGTATGGAGTTGTTTTGCTAACATATATAAGGGAAATAACCAATAACCTCCCGTGGTCTCAAATGCTTATCTGCCCCTAGAAAGTTTTTTAACAACGAAAAGCCTGCATTGTGAGTCTTGTTTCCTCGTGTCATAAATTTTTTTTTTTATTTAATTCATCTCCATCTTGTCTGCGCCTGTTGTCAGTCTAACAGTATTTGTTTCAAACATCCTGGCTCTTGCCTTGGCAAATCCCTTTCACTGTATGTTCTGTGAGAATACTGATTATAAAGAAATCAGCTTGTAAATCTTCTTTGATGTTCACTTTCGCTGTTCACTTTACAGACGGCGCTGCTATCATTGAAAGTCTGACTCAAAGAACTGCTTGAGATTATCATGAGTGAATTTTTTTTTAAAGCAGTTTAAAGTGGACAGGCGCAGATCGGCGGCTCAAGTTATTTTTTAATGTTTAAAATAGAAACTTCGTGACAATGAAAAGATTAGAAACCGTTTCATATCACTTAAACATGTAACATAGATGAACTGATGAACACTAGACACAAAACTTCACAAACATCTACGGATGAATACAAACAGTGAGGGAGGACAGCCTCTCTCTAGACAGTTAGAGGAAGAGACTTCCATTCTTCTCATTTTATTTACACACACTTCTCGCCACAAACTATTTTGGTATCAAAACAGTTTTACTAGTTTATAAACATATGTCTTCAATATAAATTTTCTTAAAACACATCTTTTATAGAAAGAGAACAAAACTCAGGAAAACTCCACAAGCACAATACTGGTGTCAGCATCGTACACACATATTGTACAGACAAACTAAGTACAAACAAATAAATAGGATAAGGAAGCTCCCACTAATTAAAACTTGAAGAAGTGGAAGTTCACCTTCTCCCTTGCCCAGTAACCAGCTTAAAGATTGGTTTAAAGTGTTTGTCAGCTGACTATCGAGAACACAGTGAAAATAAAACTCTCAATCTCGATACTCGTCCTAACAAGCTAAAAAAGGACGACAAGAAGGAACAAAAGTGAAATAAGGATCAATGCATTTCTCGAGCAATGAACATAAAACATTCTCTAGCAGATCTGCAAAACCAGGAAACTTTGCAATCAGTTGCAAACGATTTCTAAAAATAAGAATGCATTTGCCTTCCGCTTGTAAAATTTTCCTCTCACCGTCTATGCAGTTAGCATGACTGACCCTAAAGACTTATTTCCCCTGTCTTCATATTCACATCCCGATCCCGCCCTGACTTGTCTTCCTTACCTGGTGTTGACCCACTCGCCATCTTTACCCGCCGACAGATTACTTCTGAGCTCCAGAAAGTTCCCCATCACATGACGAGGCTGTAGGAGGGAGTGTGTTAGGATTGTTTTCTCTCTTCGTTCCTCAAAAAATTATTTATATAAAAAGACTTCATTACTTGCTGAACAGGTGTTTGATGTTTTGAAGGATCTCACAACACACAAGCCATGCCTTTCAACATGTCAGTCTTCAATGGCAAGCCGCGGGAATATAAAGGTGGTGTCATTCTTCTTGTCATCGGGACTCTCCTCTACATCATAGCCTTTAGCGCTCCTTTCTGGGTGAAGGCTAGACCAGACGAAGAACATTACGTGGAAGGAGAGTATACAGGTCTGTGGCAGCAATGTGTGTACACCTCAATAGATCCCATGACTTGCTATTCAGTGCAGCCTGTGATGTTTGCTGGACATTTCCGTAAGTTATCCAAAGAATGGTTTTCACTTTTTTAAAGAATGCAATTTTATGCAGCTTCCTGCACAGTGTACACTATGTTCATATATTTTTATGTCCAAAACAAGTCAGCATATTGGGCATGAAAATACTAGTCCTTGCTTTGAAGAGGACCGATGTTTAAATCAGGATTGATTACAACATTTTGTTTCTTTCTCTCCATGCACTCACCTCTCTTTCCACTCTTTCAGCAGTCGAAGTCTTTACTAACTGATTTCTGTTTGTTGTAAAATGTAGTTGTTTACACAGGGTAAATCTTTACTTTCTTTCAGTCATGAGTGAGTTCCTCCACAGAATGAAAGAGAATCTCTCTCTATCCCTCCCTTCCTCGCTCTCCTGGTTATGTCTGTGTTTATACTTTCTGACAGACGACATTTTTGTCTTTGAATGTAGTAACTTTCTGTAGTAATACGCGTTTTTACCTTTCTGTATCAATGGATTTTTTCCATTAGCTTTTTGGATCAGTTTTCTCTCTTTCTCTTTCTCTTTCTCTTTCTCTTTCTCTTTCTCTTTCTCTTTCTCTTTCTCTTTCTCTTTCTCTTTCTCTTTCTCTTTCTCTTTCTCTTTCTCTGTCTTTCACATGTGAGTACAAGTCTGAGAGCTCGTAATTATGTGAACGTGGGGGTTAGACGGTGTTTGTGTTTGTGTGTGTGAGAGTGTGTTTGGGTTCGAGATACAAACATGAATGGGGAACATCTTTATTCGTACCGCCCCGATAATTATATTTATCTGAGCTAATGTTTGTTATTACTGTTCATATCAATATTTCAGACAGTGGTGCCATCGCTGTTCAGGCCTTACAGTGTGTGGGGCTGGTAGAACTCATCCTGGCAACATGGAATGAAGTGCAGACCAACTTCTTTGATGGCGGGCTTCCGTGTCGCTACTTCACTGAGGTCACTGGAGGTCTGGGTAGTGAGTGTCCTCTACATGTTCATGATCGTCAGACTACAAGAACTAATATTTGTGTGTGTGTGTGTGTGTCTTGCCTTATTGAGAATCCTCTCTCTGTCATACTACATCCTTCTCTACTGGTCCTCGTCTCTTACAGAGCGCATTGTGTTTGCCTCCGTGTGGAGGAATGGGTGTTGTTGTTGTAGTTATTATTATTATCGATACAAACATTAGCAGCACTAGTATGACAAAACTATTGGTATCAACAGTTTGTGAACTTTCAGTATAACATTTTAGTGTATTTCCCACTGTGATGTATGCTGCACTCACCGTACAAACGATGCCAACTGTCTTTCAGGTCTCACATGCTTTACTGGAGCGATGGTGTTTGTTTATGGAATGGAAAATGAGGTCCCCACAGGTCAGTTCGAATATTCTTGGTGTCTTTCCTTGGACATACTTGGATGCGCGTCATGCGCTGTGAGCACGTTTCTGACTTTTATGTTCAAGGGTGACGACGATACAAGTAAGATGATATTTACTGTTCAGCTCATACTCGCACATTTAGTGCACACACACACACACATTAATAGTTTATTTATACATAAGTATTTAAGTGTGTACACACAGTACAGGTATATTTATACACAATTTTATACTATTTCTGAAACAGTTTTCGTTTCGAAGTGAAAGACAAGTGCAGGCCATAAAAGGGAAAGTGTGAGTGATGGAGTGTGTGAATAAAGACTTCACTGGACGAGTCGTGTTTTGTGGAATGAGTGAGCGAAAGGAAGTGTAGAGATGAGATTACCATGGTCGACATGTACTGAGGTCACATTGTTGTGAGAGATTCTACACGATTCATACTCATTTTACAGCCAAAAACAACTGAAGTTTAATAGGATGGCAAACAATCTCAAGTCTGGCAACCGAAGTAGTTCCCCTCACAATAACTGTAGTGGCGCAAGCGCTTGTCCAGGTTTCAATGATCAAAGTTCTGTTGTTTATCACCTGCTGCGAGGTCTACGTGAAAGAAACAGATTCTTTCTGCAAGTAGATGTAACCCAAGAACAGCATGGGTACTGTTAATTACAGATAAACCTGACAAACAACCGTTTAGCCATGTAGAAATGTGGCCATCGTCCACTTCACCCACTCTTGTCTCCCGCTCTAACCTCTCTTTCTGGATCATATAAACCGTCGATTTGCCGCCCATATATACATATACTACCTTAATGAGGTTATACCTGGCCTCATTAAATTATACAAGAACTAAATGAGTAGAAGCCTCAATGTTTACACGTGAAAGAAGAATGTTAAGTTTGACTTTACATTATTTTAAATCAGACTGTAGTCTATGACGATGTGTATATGATGCTAATGTGGAGACAATTTGTCTGCAGCCTACTCAGACCTCACAGTCCAGCAGCCCCACGAGACTGACTGTGAAATGATAGAGTGACGTGATGTGCAGCGTCCATGTTGGCGGCGTCACGTGATGTCACTTCCCACAGGCTGCTGCTGTCGGCAGGAACGACTGAAAAATGTTCTGAGTTACTGAACTTGTATGTAATTGTGTGCTTGTCACATTGAGTATCGTGTAACATGATATCAATGAAGGAATCTGTGTCTATATACCAATGTTGTTATCTCAGTCCACACTAGTCCGACAGGTGTGTAAATAATGTAAGTGACAGGTGTGTAAATAATGTAAGTGACAGGTGTGTAAATAATGTAAGTGACACAGTGCTTTTACAGGAGACTTCTGAACTATTTCTTGTCGCGTAAGTAGAGTGATTGGGGCACACAACTGTCCTTGTATGAGCATCTAACTACCAACCAGTCTAGAAATAACAGTCGACAGACATTACACTGTTGTATTGTGACATTATTGATGAAAATGTATGTTTCTTGAGAGTCACTCCTGTGGAGTTGCTACAGCATTGTCTAGTCTTCTGTCAGAAGACCTGCTTGTCTTCCCCTGACTTTCTTGTGACGGCGACCGAGTGTTTCCCTATAACTGAAATATATACAGTATAGAGAGATAACCAATTTTCATAGTTTTAAGTCGAACTGTATATATTTTCTTGTATTTTATCAATAAATTGATTAAGATATATTTCATGGAGAGACTTTGTGTCCGCACTTTTCAGAGTGAATGTGATACGAACTAAACACACTTCTCTGTATTCTTTGTCATTACAGATGTTAGATAATTTTTTATCTGTGATCTCTTAAAATTTTCTTCTTTGTTTTTGTTTTTTTGTTTTGTTTTTTGTTTTTGTTTTTTTTTTTTGCTTTTTTTTCTTCGATTCCAAGTTGTATTTTGTTTGATATTGTCTAGACATGTTTTGTATTTACGTTCACGTTACAATTCACAAAACGAAGCTCAACAGATACCCGTGTGCTTCAGTCACGTGATTCAGCCGGCCAATCAAATCGCGCTAAAGGTTTTGTGTATTTACTTATTAAAACAATGGGCGCATATGCATGTATAGTCATAAACCCCTCACAGTGACTAAACATTTTTTAGTTTGGAGAAGATCTCATAAAAAATTAGTCCGTTCAGTCTGTCGACGTTTGTTGACAATTAACAAATGTCCTGTTAACACACGTGGTCTCCACCTTTCTTCTCACTGATTTCATTGTCTTCATGACTGAGATAATTCCCCATAATGACTGTAATTGGTCTCAGGAATTCAAGGGACATTACCCATCAACAAACAAGTCAGAATAGACTATATTGTGTGTTGTTTTTTTTTGTGTGTGTTTTTTTTTTAACTTTCTGAACTGTAGCTTTCCCGGAGATGGTCTTCATTTAGTTTCTATTGAAAATTTCATTTCATTTAATCTGCGCTCTGGTATCCAGTAGCATCACCACCAAGGGAGGTCGCACTCTGCGCTGACCTGTCCTGTTACAGGGAAGACAATGGAGGGTTGGACACCAACAGTCACACTGAACACACGCGGTGAATGCAGCCCTGTCATTACATGGAATTTTCAATGTCAGTAAAGTTCTGCATCCGAAAATATGTGAAACTTATTGTGACATTTGTATGGACAGCACACTCCCAATCTTCGGTGCCTTGGCCAAACTTCCGCAAACAGAAATATCTTTTCATCAACACAACTCTTCTGACAAAACACTCTAACGGTCAACTGAGCTTCATGGAGATACCTGATGTCAGTCATGTCAGACTTACTTGATGTCGGTCGTGTCAGACTTACTTGATGTCGGTCGTGTCAGACTTGTCTGATGTCAGTCATGTTAGTCATGTCTGTACTGCACGAAAAGCTTGCTTCGACAGTGAAATAAAAACCTGAATCTCGATGTTCATCCTCATCTTGTTGATTATTTCCTTTCTACAGGGCAGGGGAAGCGTGTCATGGGTGTGTGCCGTGCGAAAGAATATTCAAAGGATTTTTTGTTTGCAATGATGTCTTGTTTGATTATTCTTAAAAGTGAAAACACATCCCCTTGCGTAGGCTCAGTGAAAGTAAGTTTTAAAATTGTTTAGAGCACAAGTTCATCCTATTCGCTCGTGCGGACAGTTGAAACTTACCACATACTGGTCCGAACAAGCCACAAACTGACGACAGGAAGAAGCAAAACTGAAAGAAGAATCAATAAGTTTCTCAAGGTATGAACATAAAACAAACAAAACTATCTTCCTTATGAGCCAGCTAATACGATGAACATAAGTAATACTTACGACACATTTTTTGGTTTCGATGAACGATAAAATGACTTCTGATGTCTACCTCAGAAATAAGATGTGTTTCACAAGTGCAGGCCATAAAAGGTGAAAAAAGCAGGTAAAGGAATTTGTGAGACTAAAGATGTTACTGGAGGAGACGAGTGTCCACAGGAATGGAATGAGCAAGATGAAGTGTAGAGAGATGAGATGTTGATGTTCGACAGTGACTGAGGTCACACTGTAACAATTAGACAAGCTCCATGCTACAGCCTGTAACCACTAATTGCTGGTAAAAATAAAGTCCATATTGGCAAACAAAGCAGATCCTCTCATCATCGGTGCAGTGGTGCAAACCTTTGTCCAACTGTTGTTGATCAAATTCTGTTGTTTACTACCTGCTACAAAGTCTTTGTGAAAGAAACTCTTGGAATAACATTTAATCATTGTGAACATTGTGGGTACCGATGATCACAGATGATGACAATGTAGCAACACAGCAATCTAGTAGGTAGATAGAAATATATTGTATACATGTTAGTGCCTTAAACACAGCACTTTATTTATTATTTAATTATAACAGACGACGAAGAACAACTTGATACTACTATATCGCAAGCATTGCTCATGTTTGTCATGTGGCACGTGACCATTAAAAGTTATCTTGTTTACTTACTTATGGGCTGTCACAAAACCTCGGGTGACAATTTACCATAGAGACTTATTTTTCACGTGTATATGGACATAGCTGCTGCTTAAATAGTTTGTTCATCTAAATAGCAGTAATTACAAAAAAAAAACTTCCACGAATTAAAAAAAATATGAAAAAATAGATATATTTTGGGGAACGCTGTTGCAGATACTTCTCATCATTTACTGTGTTCATGTTAATAGCGACATGTTGTTTACCCGGTCACAGCGACACCACTGTGGCTTGAAAAGTTGCCTGAAGTACATTTATCGAGCTAAACTTTGGTATTTGTGTATCTCCTGTGTTGTTGGACGAGAAAAGCATGTTTCTGTAGGGCAGGCACAGACATTGGACGAAGTATCAACTCAAGCGCATGTGCCATCCGCTTGTAAACATTTCCCTCTTACCGTATGTGCAGTAAGCAAAGATAATCGCGATTGGCCCGAAAGACTTACTTCCCCCTGTCTTCATATTCACATTCCGATCCCGCCCAACTCTTCTTCCCTTCATGGTGTTGACCCGCTCGCCATCTTTACCCGCCCACACATCGCTTCTGAGCTCCAGAAAGTTCCTCGTCACATTAGCAGGCTGTAGGAGTGTGTTGAGATTGTTTTCTCTCTTCTGTCTTTAAAACAAATTGGTTATATAAAAGACTTCATTGGTTGCTGAACAGGTGTTTGATGTTTTGAAGGATCTCACAACACACAAGCCATGCCTTTCAACATGTCAGTCTTCACTGGCAAGCAGCGGGGATACAAAGGTGGTGTCATTCTTCTTGTCATCGGGACTCTCCTCTACATCATAGCCTTTAGTGCTCCTTTCTGGAAGAAGAGTGAGTCAGAAGGAGAATATGAGTCAGAAGGAGAATATTATGTACGAGTAGAGTATACAGGTCTTTGGCAGCGCTGTGAGTACAGCTCAAGATATCCCACGATTTGCTATTCAGTACATCCTGTGCTGTTTGCTAAATATTTCGGTAAGTTTTCCAAAGTTTGGTTTTCAATTTTGTAAAGAATGCAATTTTATGCAGCTTCCTGCACGGTGTACACTATGTTCATATATTTTTATGGCCAACACAAGTCAGCATATTGGGCATGAAAATACTAGTCCTTGCCTTTAAACTCTTGTAGAGGACCGATGTTTAAATCAGGATTGATTACAACATTTTGCTTCTTTCTCTCCAAGCACCCACCTCGCTTTCCACTCTTTCAGCAGTCGGAGTCTTTACTAAGTGATTTTCTGTTTGTTGTAAAATGTCGTTGTTTACACAGACTAAATCTTTACTTTCTTTCAGCCGTGATTGTGTTCCTCCACAGAATGAAAGAAAATGTCCCTCCCTTGCTTGAAAAATTCCTGGTTATGTCTGTATTTGTACTTCCTGACAGACGACATGTTTTGTCTTTGAATTTAGTAATTTTCTGTGGTAATACGCGTTTTTACCTTTCTGTATAAATGGACTTTTTCAATTAGCTTTTGGGATCTGTTTTCTCTCTCTTTCTCTCTCTGTATTTCACATGTGAGTACGAGTCTGAGAGCTCGTAATTATGTGTACGTGGGGGTGGGATGGTGGATGTGTTTGTTTGTGTGTTTCGGAGTAGTATCATCCCAATACAAACATGAATGCAGAACATCATTCGGTACTGCCCGATCCTTGTATTTGTCTGAGTTTGATGTTTAAGATTACTGTTCATATCAATGTTTCAGACAGTGGTGCCATAGCTGTTCAGGCCTTACAGTGTGTGGGGCTGGTAGGACTCATCCTGGCAACATGGAATGAAGTGCAGACCAACTTCTTTGATGGCGGGCTTCCGTGTCGCTACTTCACTGAGGTCACTGGAGGTCTGGGTAGTGAGTGTCCTCTACATGTTCATGATCGTCTGACTACAAGAACTAATATTAGTGTGTGTGTGTGTGTCTTGCCTTATTCAGAAGCCTGTTTCTGTTATATCACATCCTTCTGTACTGGTCCTCGTCTCTTACAGAGCGCATTGTTTTTGCCTCCTTGTGGGGGAATGGGTGTTGTTGGTGCTGTTGTTATTATTATTATTAGTAGTAGTAGTAGTATAAGCGATATAAACATTAGCAGCACTAGTATGACAAAGGTAAGGGTATCAACAGTTTGTAAACTTTCAGTATAACATTTTAGTGTATTTCCCACTGTGATGTATGCTGCATTCACCGTACAAACGATGCCAACTGTCTTTCAGGTCTCGCAGGTTTTACTGGAGCGATGGTGTTTGTTTACGGAATGCAAAATGAGCTCCGCGGAGGTTGGGTCAAGTATTCTTGGTGTCTTCCCTTGGACATAGTTGGATGCCTGTCATGCGCTCTGAGCACGTTTCTGACTTCTAAGTTCAAGGGTTACGACGATACAAGTAAGATGATATTTACCGTTTGGCTAACAGCCGCACATTTACCGCGCCTGAACACACACACACACACATATTAATGGTTTATTTATACTCATGTATATAAGTGTGTTCTCTCTCTCTCTCTCTTAGAAGAAGGGGGATCGCCAGTTTCGAGCTTGGCTATTCGACTTATGTGATCTTTTGTTTTTTGAACGCTTGACCGTTTGGCCGAGAAATGAATGTCTCCCTCAGATTGTGAAACCCGTTATTACAAGATTATAAGCAGGTGTCTCGAATATAAGCTTTCTTAAAATTAATCTTTCACGGAAGTATAAAAAAAACTTAGGAAAAACTCCACAACCACAATACTACAATCAACACAGTACATGTAGACTGCAATCAGTCTAGGATGAGGAAGCTCGTCTGAATTAGAACTAGGGAGGTGTGGTTATAACCCTCTTGCCCAGAGACCAGCTCAAAGATTTGTTTAAAATGCTTGATAATAAAAACCTGGATTTCGATGTCAATCCTCAACTTGCTGATTATTTCCTTCCTAGAGGGCACGGGGAAGTGTGTCAGGTGTGTGGGCCGTGGGAAAGGGTATTTAAAGGATTTTATTTCAGATGTCTAATTTGATTTTTCTTAAAAGTGAAAATACATCCCCTGTTCCTAGGGTCAGTGGGATGCACGTGTTTAGAGCACGAGATAAGTTCAGTCTGCTTACTCTTGTGGACACCTGGACACTGGTCCCAACCAGCAACAAACCTGCGACGGGAAGCACAAACAGAAAATGAGGATCAATGCATTTCTCGAGCTATGAACATAAAACAAACAAAACTATCTTCGCTAAGAGTCAGCTTAACTCATGAACATAAATACTATTTCTGAAACAGTTTTCGTTTCGAAGTGAGAGACAAGTGCAGGCCATAAAAGGGAAAGTGTGAGTGATGGAGTGTGTGAATAAAGACTTCACTGAACGAGTCGTGTGTTCTGTGGAGTGGAGTTAGCGGAAGGAAGTGTAGAGATGAGATTTCAATGGTCGACATTTCCTGAGAAGGTCACATTGTTGTCAGAGATTCTACACGGTTCATACTCACTTTACATCCAAAAACATCTGAAGTTTAATAGGATGGCAAACAATGTCAAGTCTGACAACCAAAGAAGTTCCCCCCACAGTAACTGTAGTAGCGCAAGCGCTTGTCCTCGTTTCAATGATCAAAGTTCTGTTGTTTATCACCTGCTGCGAGGTCTTGTCTTCCACTTCAACTACTTTTTCTTGATCATAGAAAGGGTTGATTAACAACCCAGAGAGATATACTACGTTAATGACATTATACCTGGCATGATGACATTATGAAATGAGTCTAAGCTTCAATGTTTTACACGTGAAAGAAGAATGTTAAGTTTGACTTTATATTATTTTAAATCAGACTGTAGTGAGTTGACGATGTCTGTATCGATGCTAATGTGGAGACAATTTATCTGCAGCCTACTCAGCCACTCAGCCTACTCAGTCCACCCAACCTATTTAGTCCACCCAGCCTACTCAGCCACTCAGCCTACTCAGTCCACCCAACCTACTCAGCCACTCAGCCACTCAGCCTACTCAGTCCACCCAACCTACTCAGTCCACCCAGCCTATTCAGCCACACAGCCTACTCAGTCCACCCAACCTACTCAGTCCACCCAACCTACTCAGTCACTCAGCCTACTCAGTCCACCCAACCTACTCATTCCACCCAACCTACTCAGTCACTCAGCCTACTCAACCACTCAGCCACTCAGCCTACTCAGCCACCCAGCCTACTCAGCCCTGCAGCCCCACGAGACTGCGAAATGATAGAGTGACGTGGTGAGCAGCGTCCATGTTGGCGGCGTCACGTGATGTCACCTCCCACAGGCTGCTGCTGTCGGCAGGAAAGACTGAAAAATGTTCTTAGTTACTGAACTTGTATGTAATTGTGTGCTTGTCACATTGAGTATCGTGTAACATGATATCAATGAAGGAATCAGTGTTCTATATACCAATGTTGTTATGCTAGTCCACACTAGTCCGACAGGTGTGTAAATAATGTGACAGGTGTGTAAATAATATAAATGACAGGTGTGTAAATAATGTAAGTGACAGGTGTGTAAATAATGTAAGTGACAGGTGTGTAAATAATGTAAGTGACAGGTGTGTAAATAATGTAAGTGACAGGTGTGTAAATAATGTAAGTGACAGGTGTGTAAATAATGTAAGTGACAAAGTGCTTTCGCAGACAGTTCTGAACTATTTCGTGTCGCGTAAGTAGAGTGATGGGGCACACACATTTCCTTGTAGAGGCATCTAACTACCAATCAGTCTAGAAGTACCAGTCGACAGTATCTGAAACACTACACTGTTGTAATGTGACATTATTTGTAAAAAAAAAAATTTGTTTTTGAGAGTGATTCCTGTCGAGTTGCTACAGCCTTGTCTAGTCTTCCGACAGAAGACCTGCTTGTCTTCCCGTCTTTCCGGTTACCGCGACCGAGTGTTTCTCCATAACTGAAAATGTTTATATGTATATAGATAATATATTTTAATCGTTTAAGGTCAGAATGTATATATTTGCTTGCATTTTTCAATAAATTGATTGAGATTTATTTTTATGGAGATACTTTGTGTCCGACTTTGCAGAGTGCACTGAACCCACTTTTCTGTATTCTTTGCCATTACAGAGGTAAAATTCATTAGTTTAATATGTGATCTCTCAAGTGTTTTTCTTAATGTACAACGACAACAAAGAAAACTAGATATAAATTATATCAAGTTATGTTAAACTTTGGCACCTTTCAGGTACACTGGCCAGGTCCTCTCAGAATCCCAATCTGTGGCTTGAAGGGGTTACAATTTATATTCAGTGAAGTACTTTAACACTAGTGTGTATAGAACTATATTCATCCCCATAATTAACAACAAGTTAATGACCAATTTACGAATATAATTAAATTTATAAGGTGTTAACTGAGCTATTTATAAGTACTTAACACACACACACACACGGACCTATTAGGGACCTATAGTTCATTGCCTAGATTAATGATAAGTGTAGCCCCCTTGTTAAAAAGCAAATTAGGGTGAATGACCTACTCACAGTCTGGTTGTGTGCGTGAATTGTGATGTTGAGCTCTTGCTGGAATTATTGTAGATCTATGTCAAATGTTAAACTGTCATGACCTACTGCAAGCCGACCTCTACCCCTGACTACGGGGTGTGTCGTGGAGACAGGATGTAGGTGATGGGGATGCTCCTCACGTGCCAGTCTAACCCTGCTAACATGCAGGTGTCCTCGCCAAAGCCTCGTGTAACGGAAGACTTTCTTGTTCATTCCCGATACCCGCTTGTGAAAACATCTCCACAAACCTCTGTTTCACTGACTTCCCAAACGCACACCACTGACGTCAGACCCAAACATGTTTTATCCTTACGAGTACTTTGTTTTATCGCGGAAGGAGATTTTGTGGAGAGGTTGAGACACCTGTCATACAGCACAATGTTTGTTGATCTCTGCTGAGTGTGAATTCACTGACCTCACGCCAAGTAATCTCGTGTTCATTTTATTTTTCTAAACATTCTAAAAATTGACTGACTCGGAATATTACTTTATTTACATTAAAAACGTAATACACAAATTGTCTATTTATAGATGAGAACATATACAATGAGACATATTAATCATGGAACACATAGTTTTTTTCTCTTATGTTTGAAAACACTAAGAATAACCTGCGAAAATATTCCAGAGCTTAGGTTGCTGAGGTCACATCCTGCCAGTCACTTCTACAAAGTGGAATTGTCTGACAGGATGAACGCTGTTTTAAAACTATTTCCACATCGTACCCGACTGTAACACTAAACCTAGACTACATCTGGTAGGGACCATGGATTGGCGCACGGAAAATCCTGTAATCCTACCTCTTACACGTTTTCTAGAGAAAATTAGGGTGGGTAATTGCCATCAGTCCCGTCATCAACGTATGTTGATCACATGTCTCCTGTCACTGGGCTTCATTTGAAGATGAACCACGAGAAGTGTGGGTAGCTGTAGGAAAAGAGTTTCAGTAGTTATTACAGTCCTGTCCCTTTCTCTGACCTTCGTGCTCACGCAAAAAATATCTTTGGATGTAAAAAATCTGACTGTATCAGTTACAGCACAAAAATAAGTAACTTGTTTTGCTGTAACACTAACTGATGGACATTCACTCATGTTCGTGACTAAACATTTATCGAAGTAGTATTACAGTTTTAAGTGAAGAATAGTGTTCATGTTCTTTGCTTTACCATGTCATGTTAGGCGTTTCATGAAATTGTCTCCTTACCTAACCTCCATCCATGACCTAGGTTATATTTACATCTACACTGGTACCTCGACATACGAGTGCCCTAACATACGAGTGTTTTGAGATACGAGCCGCCCAGCGAGCGATATTTTGCTTCGAGATGAGAGCAAGATTTGAGATATGAGGAATCGCACACTACACCGCTGCACACGGCCTCAACATGCGGGGCGGATGTTGGTGTCGTGTGCAGCGGCCAACAGTTTCTCCCACCTCAGACTAGACCTCAGTCTGTGTGCTTGTTTCCCTCGTGTTCGAAGCATTTTTGATGAGTTCGCGTTTTTTGCTTTTTGTACATTTATAAAACATTATCACTAAACATTAAACATTATAGAGATGGAGGAGGTTATCTCTACAAGAGATATAAAGGAGATCTTGGGAATTTGGGAGAAAGTTATAGATTTCGTGGATAAAAATCACCCGAAAAAGTTGGAACTGGTCGTGCATCGGAGTTGTTCAACGAAACTTGCGTAACTCATTTCAGCAATATCCTGAAAAGGAGGAAGAAACAAACCTCCTTAGACAGATTTTTTTAAACGATCTGCAGGTGAAAATGAGCAAAGCGTGATGAACAAAGCGAAGACCATGCAGTGACGAAAATTAAGCGCTTCCGTAAGCATTTCACTTTTTCTTTTATTATGTTTTTATAGAATATGTATTTGTTATTTATAAATAAATGTTTCTTCTTGTAAATACACTTTTTCTTATTCAAAAACACATAACAAAAACAACTGAGGTGGTGTTTTGGGAGCTGGAACGGATTAATGGCATTTCAATTAATTTCATTGGGGAAAATTGCTTTGAGATACGAGCAATTTGACATACGAGCAAGGTTACGGAACGAATTAAACTCGTATGTCGAGGTACCACTGTATATCAAAACCTTTAACCACCTGCAGGAGGCTTCCATGCAACGCACACACCCATTGCAAACAATGAAAAAACTGTACATGAACCGTGTTACTTATTGTCTGGTCAAAAATCCCTGAACCTTGTACTTATTTTTATTTTTCCTCTTTAAAGCCTTTGTTTTCTAGTTAAAGATTTCCCTAGCTTGTCCGCGTTATAAATAATTCTGGCGATTCTCCCGTCTAGTGGGTCTACAAAATTCTGTCAGTAGTAACAGTAACAAAAATAAGAATGTAGAAGCCTGCATTTACAAAGTATCAGCTATTGAATAGGACTCATGGGTCATCCACCTGTAAATATTTCGCTCCTACCGTATGAACAGTTGGCAAAGATAACTCTGACTGCCCCACAAGACTTACTTCCCTTGGTCTCATTGTCGACTAGTTTTTTTTTTCCTTCTAAGGGCAAGTTCCGCAGCTCATTAATCTCATTAACTGTTGTACATCAATAAAAGCTCAGCCTCTTAATATTTTTCATCCTCCCTCGTGGTGTTGGTCCAGTCTCACTGATGTCTTATTGTACATCCCGACAGTGATTGCATCTGAGGCTCGAGAACATTCTGCGTTCAATTACGAAGCTGTTTGGAGAGTATTGCGATTTTTTTTTTTTCTCGCTTCATTGTTTGTTTACATCTGATTTAATTCAAAAATAAATCTTAAGAAAAAATTTCATCACTTGCTTCTATTCAAACATCTAACCAGGTGTTTGATGTTTTGAAGGATCTCAAAATACATCGCCCTCACAAGCCATGCCTTTCAACGTGTCAGTCTTCAGAAGCAAGCCGTGGAAATATAAATGTTGTGTTATTCTTCTTATCATCGGGACTCTCCTCTACATCATAACCTTTAGCGCTCCTTTCTGGGCGAAGAGTTGGCCAGAAGACTCACATGGAGCACACATTGGTCTCTGGCAGTTCTGTGGCTACGCTCCAAAACACCCAACGATTTGCTATTCAGCCCAGCCTCGGGTGTTATCGGGTCTTCAGTGCATTTAAGTAAGTTGCCCTCAGTTTGGCTTACCTTTTACATCCTAGTATTGACACATCTTTAAACAATACTGTTCACGACATTTTATCTTTCCCCTATTCATCGTCTAAGCTGAGTATTTACCAAGTGATTTCTGTTCTGCAAAGTGTAGTTGTTTACACATGCTAAATCTTTACTTTCTTTCCATGAGGAAGGCCCCCACATACTGCACCTCCCTCACTTGTTCTCCTGTGTACATGTATAAGTACGAGTACACATATCTGTGTATATATTGAGGGGCTAGATGTGCGTCTATAAGAGCATTTGTTTGTGTGTGTGTCTTTTGGCGTAGAATCCCATACAAACACCAAAGAAAAACTTGTTACATATTTGTAAGAAGTTTGTATTTGTCTTCGTTGATGTTTGAGATTACTATTATTGTAGTTGTAGTTGTTGTTGTCGCTGTTGTGTTGCTGTTGTTTCAGGCAATATCATTATAGCTATTCAGGCCTTCCAGTGTGTGGGGCTGGTAGGACTCATCCTGGCAACATGGAATGAAGTGCAGACCAACTTCTTTGATGGCGGGCTTCCGTGTCGCTACTTCACTGAGGTCACTGGAGGTCTGGGTAGTGAGTGTCCTCTACATGTTCATGATCGCCAGGCTGCCAAGAAACATAAATTTGTGTATTTTAACTGTTTATATCCTACTGAAATGTTGTAAGCACTGCAGTGTCTGTGTGTGTGATCGTGTGCTGTCTGTCTAGTACAGATCTGGGCAAAGGCCGGCCCGCCTCCTGTCTCTGACCGGCCCGCCCGCTGGCCCGCCCGCCAGTATATTTACTATATATACAGTATTGGGTAAAACTGAGTTAACTATATTACTCCGGCCCTCTAAAACCATCCCAATTTCTCATGCGGCATCAGTCTACCCTGACAGTTCCTTTCTTTACCTTACTATTGTCTCCCTATTCCTTCATATTCTTGTGAGTGTAAGTGTGAGTGCCTTTATGTGTGTGATGTTTGTCTGTCATGCGGCATCTTTACCAACTGCCCCTTGTCTCTTATCAGGCACATTGAGCTTGGATTCGTGTAGGGAAATGAGTATACAAACCCTATTATTATCATTATCATCATCATCATTATTAGTATTATTATAACAATAACACGTGGTTTAAAATAAGTTACCACCACTAGTACAACTAGTGCGTACAAACAGTTGCTAAACGTTCACTACTACTGCAGTGATTAGTGATGTTATCAGGATATTCTACAATCATAGTCCGGCTGAAGGGAGGAGCAGGATACTCATCATGCAGATAATGCAATCTTTCTTTCAGGTCTCGCAGGCCTTACTGGAGCACTGCTGTTTGTATGTGGAATGGAAATTGTGCTACCCGTATCCCTGAGAGCTAATCTCACGTACTCCTGGTGTCTGTTTGTAAACATACCCGGAACCGTGTCATGCGCCCTGGGTACTTTTCTCACCTTTAGGTTCAAGCGAAACGGCGATACAGGTGAGATCATATTGTCTGCGCGCACACACACACACCAACACACAGACACACATCAGACTCTCTTTCACACACACACACCACACAGAGGTCAAGGGAAAATCGTGATTTCGAACTCTTCGCCGTCTGACTGTCTTCTGTCCCCTGACAACCTGCCTCAGATTGTAAAACTCGTTTCCATCACAATGTGCGTGTGACAGTATTCAGTCTACAGACATACAGGTAAGTGTGATTACATACATAATAACTTTTACAAACAATTCAGTACGTTGGCTAAGGCGGATGCAGCAATTTTAAAAAATGTGGAATATAGCTTCTGAATATTTATCTTCTAACAGACAAACTGCTAGAGAGAGAGAGGCGCGTGTGTGTTTGAGTGTGTCTGTGTTTGTTTGTCTGTGTGTGTGTTTGTGTGTATGTTTGTGTGTGTGTGTGCTAACTGGTTAGCGATAACATGTTTCTACACCGTATTCTTCACGCTGATATCCACTTAGCTATATTTTTTTACTACCATATTCCACAGAGAAACAGGCTCTTGTCACATGGTCTAATGATTTCTTCATCGGACTGTGACTTCATCTCCCCGTGCAGTGAGTTGAGCTCACGTGTGATGAGGAACCCACTGTAAGTGTCCTCTTGTTAATGTTATGATGCTCATTTGTAGAAAGGTGCTACATACATGTGCTTATTATTATTGTTATCATTATTACTACTACTACAGGCTAGCTAAATATTTTGAAAGGTCTAATACTGACCATTTGTCTGTTTTTGTGTGTAAATGAGTGAGTGCGCTTATAAACATTATGTACTTATTTCTGTGGATTTTTCTAACAAAGACAGAACTGAGTATAAGGCAGGGCTTCTGCTTATGCAAAAAATTGCGTACAGTACGCATTAAAAGTTAGGAGGACCCCTTCAATTTTCGTCAATGGGGTCCCCTTCAAATTTGGGCAAAGAACAGGGACCCCTTAAAAATCTGAAGAAGGGGTCCCTGGGACCCCAAAGAATTTAGCCTTAGCAGAAGCCCTGGTATAAGGTGAGTATTATGATTACAGAAATTTTTCTTCTTTTTCAAATCCATTGAAATGCTTCTGCGATATTCAATTTATTCTACCGTAGTTGTATATATGATCTTTGGGGTTATCTACTGCTCACCAATGTAATAGTTTATGACAGTTTATATGCTCTGGGTATGCAGGCCTTGCCTAATATAAACAAGTTTTGTTTTGCTTTTAAATAGTAATTTTACAACGTAATAAACATGTTCACGTATTTACAAGCTTCATTTTAAATATTTCTTCTGCTCTTGCTTTTTTTACTTCGATTATTTAGATATATTCTTTTTTCTAATTGCCTAGGCATGTGAGATATTTAGGTTTAGTTTACAATTCACACACAAAAGATATTTAAAAACAGTTTAATTTGAAATGTACTAAAAGTGTAGAATATTGTTTCATTAGGTCTCGGGATTTTCCTAAATATAAAATGTGAGAGACGTTCTTGTAAATATTTATTATATAGTAATGCATTATATCAATATTTCTTCAAATGCCAATCCCACTTTTTATATTTTAAGTTATTTAAAAATATGCCCAAACCTAAGGAAAGCAATTACTATTTCAATTTCACATAAAGGCGTGTTTTTATAAATAAAAAAGTCACTTATTTTAAACCTGTCAGCCTTTGTACATTTTGTTTTAGAGTTTTTTCGTTTTACTTTGTGAATTTGTTCATTCTCTCATTCAATATGAGCTAAATGAAAATTATGATCATTAAATCTAAAGATTAACTTGGAGAAAACACATTTCTTTGTCTTCTGTTTCTTTTCCTCCTCTTTTTTGTCCTTCGGGCCGTAACTGTTGCTCTAAACTGTAGTTATTTACATTAATTCGACCTGTGAGCTCTTATACTGTTTGAAATATATTTACTATTTGCGAAGTGCTGCAATAGATTTCATATTGCACTGTCACCGGAAATGAATAGCTAGTGATAATTTCACACCTCTATGACCATGGAAAGTGAGCAAACATTCAATTACCAAATCCCAACCAGACAGACAAACTTAATAAATAAAAGAGCTAAATAAAAGTGTAAAATGACGCCTACCTCACCCCATCATGTGCAGTATGATAGCCAGTCACGTGCATCACCTGGCCAATCACAGGGCGCAAAAAAAAAAAGGTTTATGAGAGTTTGCTTACGAAACGTGGGGTGGAGTTTCTCAGAAGGTACAGACTTTTCTGGGTCTGTCTGTACACTTGGTCACGTGATCACTAAAGGAGAACTATACCACTATACCAAGGTACTTAAGACTGGCAGCCCTCTGTACCTGCTGTCTTGGATTTTTGGGCAGAGAGGGGTATTGACATCTCTCCATCATGTGCTCTCCCAAAGGCCGTCCCCTCCCTTTTCTCAACGTTCAGCTCCAGAAAGCTGCGGTCAAACCAGTCCTCGAGTTCCCCCCACGCAGACCAGGTACTGTGACAGGGACTGCTCGTCTGTGAGGCAGGCCACAGCAGTCATGTGAATACTTGAAGAGTTTGAGAACAGCACTGTTCATAGTGATCTCATTTGTGTATACAGACAATAGGATGGCGGAAAGCCTACTTCCTAAGCGGTACCTGTGTTGAGGATCTGCTCGTCTGACAATCATTCCATCCATTGACAGATTTACCCTTTCGGACGAGCAGGATGCTGATGTTTTTTGTTTTTGTTTTTTTGTTTGTTTGTTTGTTTGTTTGTTTGTTTGTTTTTTTTTTTGTTTTTTTTTTGTAAAATTCTCAGTGAAGGGAAAAACTTCGGAAGTGTGACGTCAGCGACCTTGGCAGACCGCGCTAAGAGAAACCCTCCGCTTCAAGCTTTGGAAGCTATGAAACTTGTTCCTGCGCTAATTCAACAATTGTTAAACACTATGAAGGGCTGCATAAAGTTAATGGCGACTGTCAAAATATCTCAAGGCCTAAAACTGATGACAGGTAAAGGTAAAATAAATTAGGGCCCAAGACCACCGTGACAATGTTTAACTACAACTACAGTAAACTTCGTGAGCACCGTTATATCACAAATGATATCACAAATGCTTGATACGGCATCATTGTCAAGGGAGACAACTACAAACAGACTTTAGTTTAGGTGTAGAGCTGCAGTCACTTCCCTGTAACCGTTCTTACCAGTAACAGTCCGCTGACCGCGAGGGCCGTCTGGCAGTGAAGTGACTAAAACACAGACTTATTGTAAGTTTATATCATCTTTGGCTGAAGTACTCGCACCGTTGCAGCCAAAAGGTTCTTGGTTCATATCTCTATCCCCCTCTCTTCCCCGCTGCGCGAAATCTTACTAAACGAAGCAACTCACGACGAGATTCCTGTGCATGCGCGTGCACACACACTCTCTCTCTCTCACACACGCACACGGACCTACACGCGACCTATAGTTTGCTGCCTGTCTTCATTTTATAGGCGTAAACCACACGTGAAGAAAAAAACACAATAAAATAAAAAAAAATGAATCAGGGTGAATGACATGAAAGTCATTGTCAGGATGCGTGTGCGTGACTTGTGTGTGAATTGTGTGTGTGTGGTTTTTTTTTTTCTTTTATAGTTCTTGCTGTGGTTATTTTTAGATCGATGTCAAAAGGTCATACTGACTTACTGGAAGACGACCTCTACCCGTCACTACGGTGTGGGTCGTGGAGATATGGGTACGTCTTGGGGAGGGTCATCACGTGCTATAATCTAACACCGCTGACCTGTAGATGCCCCTTGACAAAGCATCAGATTGTTTTTTTAAATAAAGGATACCACCTTGTGAAAAAAATCTCCTCCGACCTCACCAATCCACACAAAAAGTCTCAGATCCATGAATGTTTTATTCTGTTACTATCTTACTATTACTTAGCGAGGTTGTTTTAAAATGTCAGATCGAGGTTTTGTGGAGTAATTCAGACACCTGTCACGTGACACACGTTGTCTCTGTGGAGCACTGACTCTCGTCACACCAGGTCATTCACAGATTCTAGTGTTGAAAGTTGACTCACATTTTCAAACCGTTACAGTTTTCTGACCCAGAGTATGACTTATTTACACACACACACAATACACGATGTATACATATTATGAGAAGGACATACAGAGATTAACACTAATCTGTGAACACAGGAATCTTCTTTCAACGGAGGGGTTCGCTTCCCATTGTGCTTGAGAACACTGGGAAAAATCATGGGAAATATTCCAGAGCTTGGGTTGCTGAGGTCAGACCTTCTCAGTAGCCCTGTACCAACTTCTACAAAGTGAAATGCTGTAATCTTACTACTTACAACACCTTGAGTAATCTTTTAGAAAAACGAGGCGACAGCTGCACCTGATACGGCCAGGTCAAAGGTGAAATTAAGTTTGAAATGTTACTACCCGCTTCACCTTGTGTTAAAAAGCTTATAAATGTCAGCTTTCAAACTTTAGTGCATTGTCCAAGAATGAGTGATACAAAATTAGTTTTTTTGAATATATTAAAGCTGTCATAACCGACCAGTGTGTGCCTGAGATAGAGAGAGAGAAAGAGATAACTGTCTAGAAAGATAGATAGGAATGTGAGTGAATATGTATTTATATATTTCTCAATACCTTTAGAGGGTGACAGATTAATATAGAATCTTCAGTCTTGAATCGTTCGTGCTCAAGATGTTTACCTTATGCTCGCTGTCGGTGGAGAATGTGTTCTAGACGACATTAACGTCGCCATCACGAGTCTTTAGTCATCAGTCGATGCTTATCATCGGACTCCTGTAACAACTTCAATGAAGATGAGACGACAGCTGGGGACAGCTGTGACAGCTGTTGGAGAAAAGGGACTCACAAGTTAGTACAAGTAAGTATACAGTCTATGACCTTAATTAGTGCTGACGCAACAGCTCCTTGGGTCTGAGAAATCTGACCTTTGGTTTAGTGCACAGAGGTCAGGTCTCTGTTACATATCTGACTATATATAGCTTGTACAGGTGCGCCAAGGTGTTAGTAAGTTTAAAGACCAACCTGAATGGTTTGCGGTCTTGATATCGGTAGATATAAGCGATATAAACTAACCTGTAAATTTCAGCCTCCTAAACCCATCCGTTAATTAATTATCCGCTACGATTCGTACCTGCAATCAACGAGCGCTGATAACAGTGTACTACGTCACACTAATAGTGTACTACGTCACGTTAGTACACCATTCACAACGTTGTCTGCAATCGACACCAATCAGAGAGAAAGAATGAGCGACAGTTCGGATTAGTCAGACGCTGACTGCATTTCTCGTGACTCGTTACTTTAGTTGTCGCTGTGATTGGTGTTGACAGCTGGCAATGTTGGGAATGGTGTACCAACGTGACGTATACACTGTTAGTTTGACGTAGTATACTGTTAACGTGACGTAGGACACTGTTAGCGGCGCTCGTTGATCTCAGGTACGAATCGCTTACTTTTCTAGCGAATAATTAATTAACGGATGGGTTTAGGAGGCTGAAATTTGCAGGTTAGGTTTGTATCGCCTGTATCTACTGACATCGGCAAAAAAACGCAAACCATTCAGGTTAGTCTTTAAGTTCGTGACTAAACATTTATCGAATCAGTAAAAATTTTATGGGAAGACTAGGATTGGTGTTGTTTGCTTTAGCAGGTTATGTGTTTTGGATGGTCCGTGAAATTCTATCTCTTTACCTAACCCACATTAATGACCTACAGCGCTCTCTCTCTCTCATTGTCGCTCTGCAAGGGGAAGCAAGCGAGTCCCTGTGTGCACTTAAGCTCAACGTCTTTCACCTCACATTCCTGAGAATAAGACTCGAGGAATTCCGTCTGCATTTTGTCCTCGCTCACGTGGCCTCCTGTAGGTCCGTCTGGAAGCTTTAGTCTGTCAAAATTCTCTCCCCCTCACCCACACAATATAAGTATTGACGGTGACCTCTACAGTCAGACAACTGAAGTCACGTGGTCAGCAGCTGCACCTGTCCTGCACACGCTTACCTCTAATTAAAGCACAAATATCCGTGGTAGGCATTCACAGGTACACAGGTAAAACACATACGACAGTCCATACACCTTATACACACTAGTGAAGTAAGTCACACGCAATCTACCGTGTACATCTACATACACAAAAATGCAAACCCATTAACACGAATAACATTTGTTTCCTGTCGTGAAGCTGACTCTGTGACTCGGGACATGACACACCTGTCAGGCTGTCACTAGAATATTTTCGCGATGCCAGTAGGTCTTGTTCGGGTAACTGGTGACTAATCTCCTCAGGTAGACTGAGAAAACTGACCTATATACTTATTCAACTCCTCTTGACCCTGGACTAGCATGAGTCCACTGGCCCCGCGGACAGCCACCTGCTCAGCCATGCGTACAGGTACACTGTACACACCCAAGCCGAGAAGGAGGCTCAGGTAGAGAATGTACGGCTGACCCTTCACCACTCCTCCCCTTTTTCATTACCTGTCCTTGTGGAGTAGTGGGGTTAGGGTTTTCTACCTGGGGCTTTCTTGTGAAGTGAGCAGTGAGACAGGCTCAACTGCTGGCGGGAAACTTTATCCTTCTCTCGAGCGTTGTCGCTGGGCAGTATATTATATTGTGACATCGCCACATGGCGACAGACAAGAAAGACAACCCCTGATTAGCCCAGTGTCGGAGGCCTGCAGAGAGACAGGTAGAGCCATTGTCGACATGTTGTCTGCCCTTCTTTTTCGTTGTGCGGACTCCATTGTACTTTGAAATAAAACAGAAAATATTTGAGGTGTAGGCTCGCTGCAGACTGTAGTCCGGGGTGTGGATGTACCTGAGGCAGAGTCATGGCGCAGTGAGACAGGAGAGGACAGTGGCAGGGCTGAGGTGACGCATTCACGGGGACTTTTTTTCGAGTGACGCGTTTTCAGCTGGGATCCCATCACCACTTGTGACGTTACTCCAAGCTCGACAACTGTGCGACAAACCTAACAGACTTGTCTCCTCGGACAAGATGGCGTTCCTGGCTGAAAAGAGAGGTTGTTACCGATTCGGCGTGTTGCTGGTGATGGCCGGCCTCGCCCTCTACATCACAGGCTTCAGCGTGTCCTTCTGGGCCTTCGTCACCGTCAACCAGACCAACATGTACCGCTTTGGCTTGTGGGACGTCTGCAGGACCCTGCCTTCGTCATCGCACTCCACCTTGTACGTGTGTACAACAGTCAATGGCTCCATCAGTAAGTAATCACACTCACACTTTCTTTCATTTTCCCCTTCATATAAAAATAATAAATATTTATTTAGCGCTTTTACAATGATTTGCTCAGAGCACTTTACAGAAATGACAGACTGAATCAACAACAGCCAGGCATCCATGTTGACATATAACAGACACTTCTACAACATTCACTCACTCACACAAAGTAAATTACACACACATTATACAGGCTTGTGGTGGGGACAGGGTCACAGTGAAGTCTTTGTTTTGAAAAGTTGTGTCATATTTGAAAGTTTTGTGTAGTTTATTTATTGTCAGCTCAAATTACCGAAAAGAGTAAAGATCTGTGTGTGTGTTACTGTGATGGTAATGTGTTATCTGATCAGTGCTTTTACTAAGAACTAGATGTTTGGACAAAAGAAACAGTTCTCTGAAGTAGTTATCTAGTTCTTGTAAATGTCGACTTTAAAGACCCTGCATTGAGGAATATACACGCATGTCAAACTCGTAATACAATAGTAAGACACAGTCCACCTACACACCATGGACTCAATTGGATTTGAAGTTAAACTAAAGCGTTGGGGGTAGCTCGATTTGACGTGGATTTGTACTCAAACAACAGAAAATGAGAAGAAAACAGTGAGTAATATTAAATTCTAATGTATATTCTAATAAAATGGTACTTTATGCTTGTATATATCATGTAAAAAATTTTCTTTAATTTCTGACGTGTGACATTCCGATCGGGTTGTGAAATCTAAACATTTACTATCTTTCATGTGAGCTTACTACAAGAAATCAGAGCCTATAATTCTTGAAATTAACACCATGCAAATGTGTTTAAAATGCTCTTTTAAACGGCGTATCACATTTGTTTGTCTTTTTTGTAGTTTAACAGATATAATTTTTTAACACGGGTGAAAATTAGGTACTCGGTGCTCCGTAGTGATTTATTTTTTTTTCGCGCCGCTCTGTACCTTCTTAGTGTACCGATAATAATATTATTAAATGCATCAATCTGATTTTTTTTTTTTTGGACAAGAACAATGTTTATTCATTTCAAGTTTATATACGGTTATCAAAGTGTGATTCCTGGAGGTGTAACTTGTGCTAGTATGATATATCCTGTGCATCCCTGTGTGAACATTTTTTGAAAATTCAATTACACCTAACTTATTTGCTTTGGATTACCAAAAATAGTGACTATTCATGCAGGATTCAGGTAGGAATATTTTAGTTTTACTAAGTTCAATCTCTTATTATCATTTTTTTAAAAATTTCTATCTCTTATAGTTATTTTTTAATGACTTTTTTGAAAGCGGTGGATTTCCATGCGCACAGGGTAATGTGACCTAGTTGAAGCCTTGAGCAGCCAAAGAGTTGACAATGTCTCAGTGCACTGCAGGGGCTTGTGACCTCAGCCGACATGATGAAAGCACGCGATCGCCAGGAATGATGGGAATGTGCTGTCTGAGAGTTAGACAAGTGTTTGTCAGTGCTGAATGAAGGCATTGTTTCTGTTTATTTACTTTTAGAAGGAAATAGCTAAAGGAGAAGGAAAAAGTGACATTTATGTCAATGAATAATGACTAGGTCAATAAAATGAGGAAGACGGCGATATGAAAATGATGATGATGATGATTATAATGCAGATTATCACCGAGCCGCCCAAGCTTTACAGTGTGTGGGGCTGGCTGTGATGTCCTTGTCGCTGGCACTGGGTTTGTTGTTGAACTTCAGTGTACCCAGGATATTCCTTCTGTCCCGCCTGCAGGAGATATCATCAGGTGTTGGCTGTGAGTACAACTGTTTGCATTCTTTCCTTGTCATTAACACAGTGAGAGTGGCTAATTAAACCTACTAAAACTCCTGCTTTACAGACTGCGAGCATCCCATCAGTCAGTGGCTTTGTGAATACATCCCTAGGCACTGTAAGTAAACCTACATCATCCTCTCATCTCAGCTCTAATTTTGCTAATCGTGACATTTCTGAATGGATTTCAATGTCTGTCTTCCAAAAAATGTGACTCATTTCTTTATCTTTAGACATTGACTCAATATTCCTCTCTAAAGAAGTATGACTCAATGACTATCTTTGGCTTTGACTCAGTGTCTGTCTCGAGAGAAGTGTGACTCAGTCTTCAAAGAAGTGTGACTCTCTCTCAGTCACCATGATACTGATACATGATACGGAGGTACTGACAGCAACGTGTGGCGAGCTACCTGACGGGTACCTTACCTTGTCTTAATGCAAGGATTTGAATTTTTACTGACTGCTTTAACCACTAAGCTTCCCTCATACACACACACAGACACACAAGCTCTCTATCTCTCTCTCACCCACACACACACACAGACACAGAAGCTCTCTGTCTCTCACCCACACACAAGCTCTCTCTCACCCACAAATGGCGGTGCGAGTGCCGGAGACTGTTGATGCATTGTCTTGTCATCTCTACTACATGTTTTTTCTGTTATGTTCACTTCGTTCCTTTATCTGACTGTTCAAGTTACGGTTTATAACCACCTGACCTAACCCTGCCTTGTGTTTGTTTTGGGGCTCATAGGCGCTTGATGGTGCTGTCTCTGAGTTCTTAGGCACTCATAAGAATGAATGAAAAGACAGAAAAAAGAAAGATGAAATAAAACCCTAATCTTGAATGAAGAATGAAAAATATGATTCACACAGTGTTTGGTTCACAATACTGTCGTATTCACAGTCAATGACATTTTCACATAGTCCATGAAGCGCGTGGGGATGCTTCAACATATTTCTGTGACACTTTATGTTTACTGTATGCAAGGATCATAAATATTGAAATGATTTATGTTCATCTCTTCATTGCATTGGCACCTGTAGACCATGAACGCTCTTTTGCGGGGGAGGAAGGAGGGAGAATAAGGCGGTTATTTCTTTCGTTCTTGTGGACTACTTTTTTGCTCTTCACAGTAGTATGGAGGTAGTATTACAGACAAGCACATGTCTATAGACCCTCAGTTTGCCGAGACTACCTGAACATCTTTAAAGACTACTCATTAAATACTAATTTGAAAAAAAAAATTATACTTAACTAACTCAATAGTTTGTTATTCCAAAATGCTCAACTGACTCGAAAAATATTTGTTCTACTCTAAAACCTACAAGATGTCTGTCCTTACTAATAATGTTGCTTTCCTACGAGCTGTTCTGGCTGCCAGTACAGACTTGGAATGTGCTGCAAGTCGTTTGAGTGTCACAATATCTTACTTCATCTGTAGGATCTTCTTTCCTAAATAAATTCACCAACCGGTGGTCTCCTCATTTTCCCACTCTCTTTCCTTCTTTCTTCCTCCCATCTTTATTTTGCTAGTTTACAACTGTGTTTGCTGTATCTGTCTCCCCTTTCGCCTTTTCCTTTTATTTGAACACACTGAGCTCACTGCCAAGCGATGATGATGATGATGATGATGATGATGATGATGATGAACTATCCTTGAATATCTTTTATGTTGCTATCCAGCTTTAACCGGATTCTCTGGGGCGATGATCTTCGTGAAGGAAATCGAGCAGATCAAGAGGGATCTCCTGTTCCGGGCCCCTGGAGAGAAGCCGTCTGTCTCCTACGACTGGGGATTTGCCCTTAACGTCACCGGCAGCATCCTCTGCATCCTCGCCACCATCATCATCTGCATGTCCAACCGCCCCGACGCTAGCTCCTCCACCACCGACACCGCAAGCGACTTGAGGGTCGTGCACAGCAGCTCGCGAAGAAGGGCGAGCGATGGAGAGAGGAGTGGAATAGCCAATCCAGCGTTCTACAGAAACCACGTGATATCGTCGACCTACGACAGAGACCACGTGACGTCGACAGCCAATCCACGCTACGACAGAGACCGCTCCACGCGCAGTTCGTCTGGTGGCTCCACCATCTCTGTCATTTCAAAAGATCACGTGATTAAATCAACGTCCAATCGCAGCCTGGAAAAAGAGAGTGTACCGTCCTTGAAATTAAGTCAAAAATCTTCGATACACAAGGTTTCACCTCCTCGGGTGCCTGGTCTAGAAAAATATAATTCTTCATCGTCTGTGAGTACAGTGGTCTAGTTTAATGACCTGAAAACGTGTTTGATGAATGGAGGGCAATATGGAGGCGACAGTTATTCTGACAGCACAAAAGTGTTTGCTGTACTACTAATGGCAGGTCATGTCAAGATAAGAGCAACTTTCAAATACAGATTCGACTTTGAAAACCAAAGAACCTTTAGCCGGTTGCTTTATTTGTTCTTTTTAAAGAAGTGTTTTCTTATTGATTTGTTGTTTGCTGGTATTCCAGTCGTTTTGTAATGTTTGTGAATTTTCCCCGCTGAATATGATCGTTATGTTCACGATATTTACCATGACTGCAGATATCTTTTGGTTAGTCGTAATGATCATTACTGAATTTTATATAAAAATTGTGGGATTATCATGTGAAACCATTCCAGCATTCTCTAGCTTTTCTTTTATGATTATATAAATTTCCTTTTCTGAATGTTTGTTCTTGATCGAAGTGAAACGAAGCTTGATTTTAAAATATATAGGTAGATGTAATCATGTTTTTTATATTATTTTATAACTGATAAAAATTAATTTGATATTTTAAAATTTAAACTTATAACACTGTAATTCGTGTCTTTAGGGTTGCTATTTTATATTCTGCGTTATTTGATGTTACAATGTTTGAAACCAGTTTAAGCATTAGAATGTTTCTTTCAGTCAATTTTCATTTGAACCGACTTAATGAAAAGTCTTTCGCAAAGATATCTGCCATTGTTTATTAAATTTTAAATCCTTAATCCGCCTTCAGCACCTTAAACTTGGAATCAGGCAATGGACACACAAAACGATCGTGAGAGTTTGCTTAGTGTTTGGACATTTTTCATCATGAATCGAATGTTTTTTGGGTTAATTTTGGCATTTGTTATTCGGTGTATAGAACATCACCATTCCATTACACAGTTTCTAACAATTACAAGATATTTCAAGTCCATTATTCACGACGTGCGAATATTTCATGTTTGGTATGTGTGTGTGTGTTAGTGTGTGTGTGTGCCATTGACAACTGAATGAATAGCCGCGACACAATCACATCAAGATGTTATCTACGACTTTCATTTTACTTTTTTCCCTGTGACAGAAGACCATCAGAACAAACTTTCCGGTTGTGCGACACCTCGGTGCATTTTGTATTTTTGTAAGTCTGTTCAGTCTTGATGGAATTCATTCATGAAGCGTATCTATAATATCTTACAGAAACTCAGTATTTCCCATTGAAAATATTACTATGTGATGTCGTACTTTCAAGATATTATCATTTATAAATAAAAGTTGTATTCAACAACATCTTTTGAGTAATAAGCTCTTTCTGGAGTCTGGTAAGCAAAGTATTTTTCTCCTGGAGTGATAATTCAGTAAGCCATTCGATAGTTTCTAGTTTGTATACAAGCACTGGTAAGCGGCCATTTACTGGGGACTGAGGAGGGAAAACAAGATCGAAGAGAGAAAAATGAGGAGGAAAGCTACATCTGCAAAAACAGCAAAAATATACTGAAGCAAATCCAATGTGTAGATTGTCAATAAATGTTCAAAGTACAATTTGAATGTACCTCGCTCGTACCTACACACGCACACTAATAGGATTCAAGAGTTTATTTCAGAAAATCAGTTTATTCTTGTGTTAATGACTGTGTGAGAGAGAATGTGTGGGGAGCCGGGTGGTGAGTGACTTTTGTTAGAGCCTTGTTGTACGGACACCTGAAATACAGTTAGTCACTTTTTTTTTGTTTTATTTTATTCTCTTTTGCCCTCAGCAGGAAAAGAGAAACGGATTGTATGTCAGGATTCAACGCCCTGCCTTGAGCTATAATTTAAATATTCATTTCCATCTGCACTTCTTTGGTGTGTAAACCCGCCGTGGCCATAATGAATGATGACAGGATGGTTGTATATCTGTCGGCCTACGTCCCGTGCTTTGTCAACCTGTGGTTCTCCGAGCTCACAGTGTGTCCTGAGATGTTGGGATGATGGTGAGATACTGCGTCTGTTTCCTTGGTCTCCACAAAACAACACTAAGTTCATCGGGAGCGGTTGAAGTTACTGTTTCTTTAGTCGTTTCTTCAAAGTGTCAGGGAACGAGAAATTCGGCAAGTTCCCGCAGACGATGATCCTTCAGACGATGAGGTCGTTTTCAAGTCTGATGGGTGAGGGTCGACTCACCAGACCTGCTGCTGTCCACTCTTTCATCTTGCTTGTGCTCAGTTTTAATCGTGTAGGGATCCACTCTTTATCTGGAATTTCATACGCACACCGGCACACTAACAATGTCAGCATTGGATTTGCTGATCATTCAAGGGCAGCAGTCCTTGAGTTCTTCACTCATGTTGTAGTTTGATCGCTTAGCTCCCCTGGAAACAAAGATGGGTTTTGACCTTACAGTATTGCATGAAAATATTCTCCTATCTCCGTAACTCTTTGAAATGCCAGAAAGTAAGTCTCCAATAAATTGACGATACGACAGGGAGTCATTTAAAGTGCACAAAGAAGTCCGCTGGTCGAACTTTCAAATCTCATGAATCCACCAACACGACTTAGAATACGCTCTTAGAAAGAGAGCAATGACTACTGTGATAAAGTGAAAAGCTCGCACTTTTCATACTTAGTGACCTACTATCTGGTCCTTCTTGTGGCTATCCTGGCTACAGCAGAGTGTCAGGACTCAGACACACCTAGGGCGGTAGTGTGGGAGGATGAGACGTTAGTCCGGGCTCACGTGGGGAAATCAAGGGCGAGCCACTATAGTCTGTTATGAGGCGGTGACCAGCTTTGCATCCACCGCGGATGTTGTTCTACTTCTGGGACAGTGATTAAAGTGGCAAAGATGACCTCATATAGTGTCTCATGAAACAACATCGCCAATTACAGAGAGGCTTCTCTTGATTTGCTACCGACAACGACTTATCCCCGGGTTATAACAGCGAGTTCCGCTGCCAAACCGTGGTGGTCACGTGCTGACCTATAGATATGAATACCTTTGGTAAAAGCTTACCTACCTCACGATATGCGTGACTAAGTTGTTTGTTTTAATCCCTCTATCCCCCTGGCGCACTAACACCGCCTGTCTGTCTGTGACACCTGTCGTCTTCACCTCTGCCTCGTGCACATCCACTAACCTCAAGCGTCTAACGTAGGTTACATCCCTCTAGTCTGGTTTTATGGCTTTTGTTCTCAGTCAGTTTGGGTTAGTCAGGACATGTAGTATACCTACAACCTATAAGTATGCCAGCTGTCTATTAACCCTCTGTAGTCGCTGCAGCCATCGCTGAGTCCAAACTCCACCCACCAACACGAGACGAGGCATATTTTTATCATCAAAGTGTTAGAGATAGTGTGCTGATGTTCTCTTGTGTGTTCTGAACTACATGCGCGAGCAGGTAATAATTGGCAGATTAAATTAATTGATTAAGAAATTAGAACGTCTGCTGATCAGAGTTTCTTTCTGAAGGCGAACCATTCCCTGCAACCTTTTGAAACTTCATTTCCTCGTCTTCTCCAGGTGAGAACTGGGTGTGTAGATCTTTGTTTATTCCTGCAACTGACAGCTTAACCAGAGTAATAACCGGACTGCAGTTATGCTTCCTCTCACCTTCCCTCATCTTTTCCCCCTCGTTGCTGTCCTCCCCTCTCCATCTGCAACTGCACGATCCCGGCGGACTGCCAGTACATACCTGGTAGAAGGCGGCCATCATATCGTCGCAGCGGTCATTTCCAGCGTTAATTTATCAACAAGCAAAGTGTGTAAAGCAGTGTTCGTCAGATACAATTAAATCATTTCTTGCCCAGCGCAGGCCGGCGAGTTCATGACCCCTGACCTCCGACGTGTGAACTGCGTACAAAGCCGTGACGTCACCATGCTACCAGAAGCAACGACTTTCGCTCACAAAAGTAACTATGTAGGGGGCGCTCCCCTAACCCCACTCTACAGAGGCCCTCTGTGTGCACGTGTGACGGCTATTTTTATCTCACTGTGCGTGCGTGTGTGTGTGACAGATGTAGGAACAAGTGCTACACAAGGCAAGGTCTAAACAAAATCCCTCTGCAGGAATATTTGGTGTGGCCATGTGTGCTTCCATGTGTGTAGCAAGAGGCTGCATGAATGTTGAAGATGTTTAAATGAAAACAGAGACACCAGAAACCAAACAAACAAAAGAAAGAAGGAGAAAGATATGCGCGTCCTCGCCAGGAAGTGCGCCACACACTGTACACTTTCTGTACTGAACATTACAACAACTGTCTCTAAATGTCAAACAATTGTCTCCCATCAGTTTGCAGTTCTCGTAGACGGCAAGCTCATGGTGGGTCTTTCTTACAGTCAGGGAAATGCACGAGAAAACCTCGGCAGGATAGTCTGAGGTCGTCAGCAAGCAACACTTGGCTCGACATGTATAAAGTACAACTCTATTGCGCACACCATGTCACCCTGACCTCCCGTTAACAGACGTTTCGCACCTGGTGAGTACCACACAAATGATAACATTTAGTTGACACACCAGTTGTTATGTCTGGTATGAAAACAAAGCGGGAAATTTTTATCGAAATGCTTGTCAAAACAACTTCTAGGATAGAAAGAAAGAGTAGATGTAAGGACAGAAATAGTTCCGTATCTCATTTCCATCTGAGCAGGAACTATAAGTGGTTAATTGTGTCTAGATTTCGACATATGAAGGCGTAACCACAACTTTTACTTTTCCTACTAAATGGAGGGACCCTTTAGCTGGCTCTCCAATCCTTGAACTTTGTTAAACTCGGGAATTCAATTAGAGAAGCACACACGCTTGGCGGTTCGACAGTCGTGTGACCTTTACCCCTGTGAACCGTAGACGGTTAGAACAGGAGAGGCTGGGTGGGTAATGAGAAGGGAACCTCAGAGGAACTAAGCTGGCTCCGAGAGCCAGGAGTGAGGAGTCGTCTCCAAGCGTTTCCAGCCGATATGTCCCGAGATCACAGTTTTATGAAACTTTAATTGACCTTTACCTTGCTCTGAACTAGAGTACACCTATCTTCCCCATCACACACAATCCTTTATTCCAAGTAACTGAATCAAGCACCTTTACATGGGAACTAACTACGCTGGTACAAATATTTTTTCTTAAATTTATTATCTCCCCTGAAAGTTTTTTCCCCTCTCCATTGAGAGTACCCCAAAGTGTAAGAACGTGTATATGAAACGTTATATTTTTATATAATCCTCAAGGTGAACTATATTTATAATAATAGCAATGTACTGACAATGATATTTTTAATAAAATTAATGTAAATCATCTTTTATAAATAATTTTGTAAATCATCCGTGCCATGCTACCATTCGGTAATAAATTTCAATGACATTAAACACGATTTCCTTAAAAATGGAGCAGCTTGACAGAAAAAGGAACTGAGTGTGGCCCGATTAGCCTGTCACCCTAGGTGTGATTAGTGCTGCAAACATCTCAGGTCCAAAAGCCAGTGCTGTCAGTGATGCTATAAGCCGCTCATGTCTAAGTGTGCTTCATTACAAGAGACACATGAAGCCAGTGGTGAGACAGGGTGAGGGGCACAGTCCTCGTGGTCACAGATGTTGTTCTATGTTCAGCTTCATTTCCTGGTTACTGTAGCTTGCGTGGCTTATCTGTCTCGATTGTTTGTGTTGTATTTAATTAATATTCATGGGCTACTGCAGGCAGCTGTGGGGCGAGCTAAACAATGGTCTGCTTACTCATGGTTGTGCTTACTCAGCTCACAAAATCTCACAAAGCTATACTGGAGTGGGAGGGGTGAGTTGGGAGGTGGAGGACAAGCTTACAACAGCTGAGAAAAGGCAGCAGACGAGCGTGAGTGCCTCGTGGTAGTTGGGACAAGCTTGAAGTAGAACTATGTTTCGCTGTCTTTTTCTCCTTCTTCTTTTTTTTTTTTCTCTCTCTCTTCTTGACACTGAGTGAATTTATTCTTTTATTCAATCCGGTAATATGAAAGGCAGTGGGAGGAGAATACTGCGCTCTGCTCTCTACTACTTGCAGAGTTTTACACGATGAACCACTTGTAGTTCACTCCACTACAGCGCTTGGGGACTTTGCCTTTTTATTTTACTGTATTTTATTTAGCGCGTGTTGTGCTTCTGTGTGTGAATGTGTTGGTGACCGAGAGGCTACCTGTGTAAGTTCTTAACACGTTTATGATTGAGTGCATTGTGTGTGTACGTATGGAGACAGTGCCGTTACTTGTCATATTCTACTCCCACCCGAGATAAAATTTCACTCAAGAAAGCTGAGGTAACACGATGACACACTGCAAGCTACGATGATCGAGAACGAGTTCGAAATAGAAAACAGACTGCAGTCAGGGGGGAAAACTCCTTACTGCTGTGATTTCGATGTCTGGGAGGGTTTTGGGCTGGGGGGGGGGAGGTTTGTAATATCAATGGACCCGCCGTCTGCTAGAGCCGTCCAAGAACGGGGACAGTGATGTCTGATGTGTAGTCGCAGTCTTGTGCAGACATGTTAAAGTCGTCGTCGTCGTCAGTTGCAAACAAGACACGCACACACGTATATATAAATACACACGCACGCACACAGGTTGGTTGTTTTGTTGACCTTACATCCACAGCCACCGCAGGCTAACTCGCTCAACTTTGACACTGCCTGTTGTAACAATTCATCAACTGGATGAACCTGACACCAAACTCAAATATTTCCTTCCTTTGCTATAGGAAGGGTAAGACAGAGAGGTGTGACTGGTTGCACCTGTTTATGTTTGGTGACCAAAGACTTCGCACTCCATTCTCTCTGATGTCAAACGAATCAACAGCTTCTTGAGTTAATATTGTACACATTCAAATTAAAATCACATGCTGAATTTTTTTTCTCACGCATTCAAATTAAATTATTGTTAGTACTATAGCTAATTTTGAATTAATGCTCCATGAATTTCTAATATATGCAGCATTCACTTGTATGGAAAACCCACCTCTAGCTCACAGACAGACATTTTCATGGAAACAGTAATTAAACGGTTTTACTTTCTAGTGCAATGTTTCCCTCATTTCTAAGCTCACCATCTACTTTACACCGGCTGTCTGAAGCCATTACCGAGAACCAACAGTTCATCAGATTCTCTGTAAAATATTTGTTAAATCATCCATAAACACGACTTTGGTTATTAATTTCCTGGCCTCATTTAATTATCTCTGAAATGAAGTGCCTTTCCTTCAGATGATGATGATGATGAGCTGTCTGCAACTTGTCGCTAATTTGGACAACTTTGACCTTTGTGCAACAGCAAATCTTAATTATATTTAATGTTTTTAACAAACACTTAAAAAATCAAGTCCAGCTAATGAAAGCTATTAAGACAGCCATTTCTGATGCAAAGAGAAGTGTAGGTTTAAAGTAGGTTGGGAACACGAGCGATATTAAGTGGAAACATAAGTCAGTTTATTTATTTAAGTGCTACACCCACTGTCCAGATGTAAAACTAAAACCTCGGATGATTCATGTGTGTCTCTGCTACCATTACTACCATACTTTGAAGAGATGCTTTCACAATTAGAAGTAGACCTGAGAGTAGAAATATGAGCAGGGCATAAATTGCTAGCCAAAAAAAAAAACTTTCTTTTAACATAAAATAAATAACAATAATTTCGTTGAGAGTACAAATGTGGGACATCTTGAATTTGATAGCCTATATGTACATTCAGTCTTTTTCCACTGCGCATGAGTGAGACAGCAAATCTGAGAATGTAAATTCCGTTGAGATGACAGAGCCTTGAACCAGCCTCCCTAGCATCTGGAACCTGCGTGATGGAGGAAGTCTTCACTGTCCTCCTCTGGTCTTGAACCTTGAACCTAAGGTGTCCCCCAACAGTCGTAGACTGCGTGATGGAGAAAAACTGATGTCTTTATATTGTTTGTAACAATATGGCAAACACACGTGCCTTTGCAGGAGTGGATTTCATCAGAATACAAAAACAATGGTTTCACGTTGTTCGTTGCTGTTGTTTGTCCTATGTGACAGAAAAGATGTATCAATAGATTTTGTCATGAAGGCGCACTTATACTTTATTGTTTACAATTTCACTTGCATGTACACTCAAAAACATTTTTTGATCGGCTCAACTGCACAATTATGTTCACAAATGTACGCGCGCATGCATGTACCTTTGTATTCCACAGTTTTCTAGTCCTCTGAAATTTCCCAAGGTCTTTTCCACAATGGTTGGATGCGATCAATGGTTGTTTGCATTAGTCTTTAAAGTTCTAGACTTGTATCACTTTATTTTATTCTTTCTCTGATTGGTTTTTTGTCTGTCTGTTTATATCAAACGGCTTTTCTACTGCCTGATTAAACTACCTATAACACTAAAGGCAACGACAGCAAATAACAACGAGAAAAGAACTGTGAAAAACGCAGTATTGCTAAGTAAATTAGACAATCTCAAAATAATCCCAAATAATGGACTTTTGTGCGCGCGCACACACACACACACACTCAAAATATTCGCGCAGTTTTTGTTTATTTTCACAGCACATGTCGTAAGAAAAAAAAGGGCCTTCACCTTGGACAGCCAACATGTCAAGGATCTGGAAGAAGGCCTTGGCGTACATGACTGTATTTACAGTTCATTGCCATCTTCCCAGCCACCCATGTGCGCACCAGATGTGTGTCGGTGACTATAAAGTCCACTACTGGCTGCTGTCACAGTCATAGCAGCTTGCAAGACACACCAGCAGCTCTCCGGGTGTAGCGAACTCATTTCCCGTCTACAAAGGGTATAGCCGTCTGCCATAGGGACCATGTCTAGCAAACCGTCCGCCAAAACCGCGGCCAAGACGGAAATGACATCACCCACGTCTCAGGCCACCAACACCACCAAGAAGGTGGAGACTACCCCGCAGCCCAGCTTCACGGCCAAAACGCAGCCCGCACCGGTTTCCAGCACGGCACCGGAGAAGAAGCCGACGGTGACGGAACCTCCAGCAGCGAAACCTACCGCTGCCGCCCCAGTCTCCAAGCCGGTTCCCGAGCCAGTCGCCCCAGCCTCCAAACCGGTGCCTGAGCCAGTCGCCCCAGCCTCCAAGCCAGTCGCTCCAGCATCCAAGCCGGTTCCCGAGCCAGTCGCCCCAACCTCCAAACCGGTACCTGAGCCAGTCGCCCCAGCCCCAGCCCCCGTCACCGTCACCGTTTCAAAGGCGACGCCCACCACTGCTGTGCCTAAACCAGCAGAACCCATCAAGCAGCCAGCTGTGACGGAGGCGAACGTACCCAGCAAGGAGCCGGTGGTGTCCACTACCCGCGTCCAGCCCACCACCGCCGCCCCTCCCAAAGCTTCCTCAGCCCAGTCCACTTCCCCGGTGTTCGGCAAAACGACTACAGCTTCCGAGCCTTACGGACCGACCACCATTCCCAGCAAAACGACGGCGACGGCGCCTGAGCCCTACGGCTACACCACGGCCATGGGCAGGACCACCTTCGCTCCCGAGTCCGGAAGTGCTGCAGGGAAGGGAACGACGGGATCGAGGCTCAACAAACCCACAGCATAAGTCTTCATCAGGCTAGTGGCATGCAGGTGGGGAGTTAAAATATTGATATTTCGAACACAAAGATTGATGTCAGTAACCTACTAAATGGACAGCTGGAACTTCAATCTTATCTTTGTGTTTTATTTACTACTGAAACAAAGTTATACATCTGTATTTAGAATTCAACAAGTCTACCAAGTACTTTTTTGTTTTGAATTAATCCTAAGCTTTTAAGTTAGCAACGAATTCAATTTATAGTCATGAAATGATCAAGGAATGTTTACATGACATGACAGCAATCACAGAAAGGTAGAGAGAAGAAGGAAGGAAGAGACAAAAGATGACTTGTAGACTGCCGTATGACTGGACATAACAGCCAAGAGTGTTAGCTTGAACCTGCAGAGCACGAATTTGTAAAGAATACAATAGCCAAAATAATGTTCCATCATTAAGTTTATAAATCATTCTCTATGTAACAGATGAGGATAGCCCGGGAGCTGGACAGTCACGTGGGGTCGTTACATGAGGTCAGAGGTAATACCATCCAGTGAGGCGGATCAAGGATTCACTAAAACTTTAAAGAGCTCCGGGTTAAACTACACCTTCAACCGCAGTGCAGCTTATGGGGTATACATCTTGAGGACTACCGACGCAATGGTTGCTGCTTATTTCGGTTATTTTCTGTCTCATCTTGTGACCGGAAGTGGCGAACCAGTTCTCACATTCTGCCATCAATCAGTCCGAGCAGACCTGGGAGAATCCTGCCTGTGTTCCGAACCTAACAAAGGCATCAAAACATTTTCTGAAAACAAAACATTTTCTCCGCCATCTTTGTTCAGAACAAAGGCACTGAGATGCCGCCTCAAATTGCAGACAGAAAATGAATAGCTAGGTGAAGGAATAAGACCTGTAGTGAGTGATCCACTGGTCAAATCTGCATGCCAACCTATATATATATAATGTCTTTATGTTTAGGTTTTCTTTGGAAAAGCCAGTAGCCTTCTGGCATTGTGTAATATTGGGAAGGCGACACAAAACTTGTCTAAAATAAATACACGTTGATATTTATAAGTATTATTTTCACATTTTATAATTGATTTTGATTTTTCAGTTTTAAGCACAGTCAACATGTGAATGATAATTGAGGAAATTCGCTGATTCCTGACTTTTCGGAAGAAATTTTTGCTGCTGTTAAAACTCATTTCTTGGAAACATCGTTGGGGCGATGAGCGATATTCAGTTTTGTAAAATCCTGAGATGTAACATCCATCCACTCATGTGATTTACATGTGACAACTTAGAGGAGATGAACAGCAATTAAAGAAAACAAAATTCACCTTGGCTCAGTCTGATTGGCTATTGCATTTGTGTCTTGTTAATCGCATTAGCAAATGAAATTAGTCATTTTAATTAACTTTATCTACTGCTCTCTCTCTTCTTTTTTCGGTCTCTTTTTCCTATTCCGTGAGTGCGTTTGCGCGCGTTTGAACCTCTGCACATGTGTTAGTGCGTGTGTTTGTATTTATACAAGTTACAAGTGTAGAAGTATACGCTGGACTGCAGTATAGTAAATACACAGCACACATTCAAATATATTTGTATCTACAACACTTAGACATGAAACATATCTTTCTTGAAAGTGTCTGTCAGTGGAGAAAGGACACCCGCTGTCATCCACCCCGCTCTGTGTATTAATGAATGCTCCCTCTGTGTCGTCTGCTCGCTCAACGACATCGAAACCTGTGTCGACGTCAAAGTCACGACGTATGTAAGAGACAACAACAACACAACAAAACAAACTAAAGAAAAACAAAGAGGATGACCTACATAAAATGTAAAGTAGATGTGCAGACAGCTGGGAGATGACAAAGCACGGAGGTTGCGTGCTCGCGCCTAATAACTGCACTAAAAACACTTCCGGTTGCTGAGATGCGCGCGCAGTCGAGCAGGTGAAGGGCTTGCCAGGTAAGTGAATGTCAGCTGCGGTCATTGAGAGAGTCGACCGTAACAGAGGGGATTGATTGTATTTTGCGAGACTGATAAATCGTTATAATAGCAAACACTGTCATACTATCAACTGTTTTGACAGAGTAAGGAAATTAGCATATTTCGGTAGTTCCCTTACAAGGACGCATTTTCTTTCTTGCAGTCTATTTTTACACACAGGTTCTACACATTTTTTTATGATTACCTGAGGACACTTCGTACAGAGGTATGCATACGCCCCCGCCCCCCCCCCCCCCCCAAAAAAAAAAAAAAAATTTTTTTTTTTCTTCGCAGTCAGTGAATGCAACTGCTGTATACTACGTACTTACAATGCATAGCCACGAGCACAAAGTCTGATAAAGAGCTTTATTTTCTACTAGACTCAGCTCACACATTTTGAAACTTTGTGATATACCACCACCCTTCTTTTTCTTGTAATAGAAACCTGTCAACGGTACACGTGTGTACAGTCGTGACCTCAGGTGACCCCGATACACACAGGTAACATCATCTCAGTCTCCTGACTGCCGCTCACCTTGATGTACACTTACCCGAGTTCTTTTAAAAACAATGTCAGTATTTGACCTCTTTCTATGATCACAATGTTCTGTTAGGGGTATATCTCCATCATGAAAAGGGGTAAACGCTCAGATTTGGGGAAATAGCATCAGAAATTTAATTAAAGAAAAACATCTTGTAAGACTAAATGCCTTCTGCCGTTCGGTATCAAAAGGCATTTTGTCAGAAGTATTTGCTTTACTCAGGCTGTTTGTTATTTTTTACAGCTAACCTTCTCAAATTAAAAATATCCAGCCTGAAGCTGCAGCTGTTTTTTCTCCCTCTCACCATCAACATCGCAATTTGCCTGGTGAGCATTTTTGTTTACACAATTCTTCCCAAGTGCTGAGTCTTCAAATCTTAACTCGACAATAATACTGTTTTGTTTTGTAAATATTAATACATAAACAGGAAATTAATAAATCTAATGTAGATTAACTTATCACGAGGTCAACAAGGTCAGCTATCTTTTAATCGGAATTAAGTTTCTTGTTATTTGTTTTGTTACTTGTTTGCAAGGTGAAGATATCGAGTGAAAGTAAGAATTGCGAACTCCACAGATTGTAAGCCGAGAGTTTTGTAGTTCGTCTGCAGGACAAGTCGAGTCGTACATAAATAAGGATATAAAGTAATCTTCGTCTTTCTCTTTTGCTTTTTCTGTCCGCGAATATGTACACAAACAGGAGAGTGTGTGTGTTTGTGTTTGTGTGCATGCAGGTATCATTAGTCAGTTGTGCGAAACTTTTTTCACACTACAAGTCAAGGTATCAACTCTCTCTCTGTTTCTTTGTCTCATGGATTATTCTCTTTTTATTTTGACTTTCAGTATGGTTGTGTAAGCGATATGAGAGGTTTCATTTTCCTTTTTTCCGTTACTTGCATGTCAACCTTCAGCGTTCACCTTGAGATGGCGAGGCCTTTTAGGGTCAGATAAGGACCTGGAATTGTTTTTCATTGTAGCAAATGTGTTCAGCACATTACAATCCCATTGTTAACTCACAAACAAGCTACGGGCATTACAAAGCACCTCTGAGAGAATGGGTGTCATTTCCTCCACTTTCTTAAAGAAATATGGCAAAAGTTTTAATGTTTTAAACAGCTTTTAAATGTTGGTCTAGAATTGGACGCCTGTTCAAAGCAAGCTTTTATCTATAAAATATCTTTTGATGATAGAACGACGATGCAGCTTTGTTCACTACGGCTTTTATAAAACACTTGTCAGGGTAGATATCTGCACTGAGTAGCGGAGTTCTCAAATTAAGCAGTGAGGTGTGTTGAGAGGTCGTGGCTGAAACTCACCCTTAATGGCACTAACTTTAGTCACACTTGACTTTGCTGTGGCTGCTACCTGTGGGTTAAGAAGTAGTTCCTGTATGAACTTGCATAAACTCTAAACAATACGCATTCATGAAACCGGCTCAGGTTGGTTTTTTTGTCCGGTTGTATGTCTTCACTTCATCTGCGCAGAAAGACCTTGGTCCCAAGGTGCAGCCGGCTGGAACAACTGCCTGAGACTTGCAGTCATTGGTTCGAACCTTGTCGTCCACACACATGATGGCCAGATGCGTGGCGCGTGGGTATAAAGCCTGCGTGGTGCTGGTGCGCAGCTACTTCCCTGCTGCAAGCCACACGGTTCGAGTCCCAGACGCACGCCTGTTGCCGTCCCAGTGTCCACTTGTCTTCCAGCGAGCCACCGCATCGAAAATGGCCGACAGAGCTCCCGCCGGCGGACAGAAGAAGGACACAGGGGCCCCTCCTCAACAGAACCCCAAGCAGGGAGGCGAGCAAGCCCCACCCAAGGGGAAGGAGCCAGCAGGTGGGAAACCCGGCCAGCAGAAAGGTGGTAAAAAATGATGACAGACTGTAAAATCACAAAGGATCTTTTCTTCCCTTCTTCTTCGCCCCATCCCTTTCATTTTCCTGCTTATCGAGTATACGGCCTGCGACAGAAAATGCTACTGGAAGGACCAACTGTGATGGGAAGCAAGAGACTTGCGTGTGCACCTCGGCGAGTTTTGTCTTATTCTGGTTTGGATGATATCACGTGGTTAACAGAAGAAAACTCATTGAACCAATGTTCAGTGGTTCGCCGATCGCCTTTTGTTTTTTCTTGAACTTCTTGTCTCAGGGCGCTGACTGTTTACAAAACTAACAAGCAGCCTGTGAAAGACCGTGGCCAGACAACAAACAGTACGACTGAGTTAAAGCTTGTTTGTGGATGATGTTTTGTCTGTACATAATCGGAAGTGCCGTTGAAACAAACATTCCGAGCAGATATAAACAAGAAAGGTATGATTATTTTTGGTCATGATTACCGCGACTATCAACGCTGCCTTAGATAACAACAATGCTTTGTTTGATGATGCAAAGATGTACATCCAGTTGATGATGTTAACATTAATATCGAGTGCATTACAATACAGATGTTATAATGGAAAGTGGAAATCTGTATTTGCCAGATACCTACTCTCATCTCGGTGTCTTTACGAGTATGCTGTTACTTTGCGATGTAAATTGCCTGAAAATAAATGGTTACGATGTGGCTAAGATCCCCAGCATCTATAAAAATTATACTGCGGCAATGTACAAATCAGTTGCCCATTAATGTGGATGTCATGCTAACCCATGTTTTTGGTCTGACAAGAATTATAGCAGTTAATTAAGAACTGTTAAATAGGGTTCTTTAGCCCGCAATGGTGTTTTCAAGATCACGAAAGTGCAAGTGGTGGTTGATGTGTTGTATTGGTTTCATTTTGTTCGTTGATACTAAACATCTTCTGGAACCTGTCGACTGAAGCGAGAAGACGAGTCTTTCTGTGGCTGTGAGGAGTATAATTGTCTGATGACCAAGCGAAGATGTGCACAGGTCGATGACCTTACTTGTATCATGTGAGTGCAGTCCCATTCTGTCCAGGCAGAAATAAAACTTGATTTTGTTAAATCTTGGTGGATTTTCATCTGACATTTTATTGTCTTTGCCTATGTCTGCGTCTTTGCTTGATTCTTAGTACATGTATCTGTATTTGTATCTAAAGTACGTGTATGTCTTTGTTTGCATGATAGTCACCTGACCACCTCCTTAAAATGTGAACATCTTTCTTTTTAGTCTGTGTGCATGTTTGCAGAGATGAATGATGAGTGTGATTTAATACCCTTAATAATTTCTGCTTTGGTGAATATGTTCGCAGCAAGAATAAATCGGCTAAAACAAAAAGTGGGATGCCAGAAACTGATTTCAAGGTAGAATTTCTTTCTATTTATCACCTTTTTATCGCAGTGTTTATTTCCGTTAATAAGGAAGCAGAGATGTAAAATACCTCGTGAGTCCGAACACGCAGAAACGATGCACGCGGGTGACACGCACACACGCACCTAACTTCACACAAACAGGAGATGCAAACATTCCAGTAACACCTGGTGTGACAGTGACTACACGATGACTACACATGAATCAACTAAACGGCAAAAAAAAAAGAGCTTCAGACTCTTAAAAGTTTCCTGGAAAAGTCCAGGCTTCCTTCTCTCATACAGATCGCACAATTATTGTTTGTCAATATTCTCGTAATATCATGGCAAACTTGTGTAGACATACAATACTTTAAACTCCTGTGAAAATATGACAAAGGTCACGATGCTGAACTTTTCTGTGTTTTGACCACACAGTGACTCACTCTTGCAGGATGGTAATTGGTGTAACCTATGACCCTATGACCAGACTAGCTTTCATGCGATGATGCAGCATCGTCTGCTTCGCCTTTTCGTAGTCAAGTAGCTTGACCGTTATGGCGACAGTCAGAAAAGACTGACAGTCAATAAAGGTGAAAGTTGTAGACGAGAAAAGCCAAGTTCGCAGGCAACAAAATAGTCCCGCGCAAGGACCGACAAACAGTGAAGGTCAGAGAAAAGAGCATTGTAATCAAAACATATCGATGGAGAGATAAAAACAAAAGCAGAGAGGTTCGCCCACCTCTTTCTCAAGATGGTAAGACGAAGGAACGCTAAATAATGTGAATGCCAGAAGTAGAAGGGGTTAGAGCTCTGGGACAGCGTGGGTAGGGGGACAGAGGAAAATGAGTCAAGGCCTGAGCACCTATGAGTTGGTGGCTTTTACCAGATTACACGACTTTTGAAACTTCTAAGCCATTTTTACCTTTAATTTTCTACTTTCTTACGAGCTGCTGTAAGCCGGGGATAAATGAAGTCGCAGATATTTAATCAGCAGATATGTGTGCACCACTCTATGTAAATATCTACAGACATAAACGTTACCATCTCAGGTTACTATGTAAGGAGAAGCCTTTTGATATTTCGCAGTCTCTTATTTCCAGACGACATAAATCAGAAGCGTTCGTTGACACCACGGGCTCACCGAGTTGTGCAATGGCTGTAACCACTCGTGCAATCAACTCCAGGCTGTTCATTGCATTTCTTTACTTTTATGTCCCTTTTATGTGCCTTACACTCACTTTTATGTGGGAATAAATACAGGCTTTACCCTACCTGAAGTTGCTCCATGAGGTGAATGGTATGAGTGTTTGTTTTCACACAAAAAATGCCCAGTTTCAGGGAGTGACCAGGTCCTGCGGTCACTTTAACAAAATACAAAACATTATAGACACAAAGATGGACTTGTTGAGACGGTGGCGCTGTACGTGCGATGAAGTGACTGGCAGCTTGGAAGCAAGAGTAAACTGCCATTAAGGACCATTGCGGTTAAATTGTTTCTATTCTTAGACAACAATCGCTTAGGACTAGGTTACACGTACACAATACAAATGCGCTGCATTGCGACCCAAAGGTCAAGGGTCAGGGGTGTGGGCGGGATCGCTTGTATATAGTTTGTGATATGGTAATGCACCTGTACATTGTGAAAGGAAGGCATAAAATATAAGCCCAGGTGCACAGTCGCTTACACATGAAATAAAAGTTGTGCTCGCGGCCCCTCGTCAGACCACAGACGTACACGTGTTGCCTATCGCTCCTCCAGAGCTACTTTTCCTTTACGGTGGCATAAACAATAAACAACACACCCACCGAATGAAGCGGCAAAAACCTTTTTAAAAACTCTTGTGTGGGGGGAAAATTTTGTAATAATGCGTGAACACTACAGTATGGAACTTTAGAGGGTTTAAAAAGTTATGCATTATGAGTTCATACACGTATTCTTGGTTTTACAGAACATTCAAGGTGCAGCTTCATATACAGGGAGGGTGTTCACTTGAGGGGAATACTCTAGCAGAGACCCGGCTCCAATGGATTTATAACAAATAACTACAACAGGTGTTCTATTATTGTTAGTCCAATAACATGGAGCAACACCAGAAAACACAATCTAGTTGGTATGCTAGTTGTTTAAATGGTGCTGTAAACAAGTAGATTATAGAGAAATGGTGATATGTGGCATTGATCCACACCAGCGACTCAAGTGTCAGATATTGTCACTGGCAGTTGTGTTGTTGTAGTACCACCTACAGCCTGGAGTCATGACAAGAGTTGACAGACATGACACAAAGCAGAGAACTGCTGTATTCACAGCACACATCTGTCTGTCAGTTATATTATCCCACTGACAGAAAAAAAAAAAAAACAGGAAGGAAAAGGAAATGTTTACTGCCTGTCAATCTAGCTGAGTGAATTGAAATGGAAAACATTTGGTTGAATAGTGGTAGTAAGGATATTTAATTCCAAATCAACATGGTGGGATCACCACAAGAGAAAATGTAGATTAAGAGTGACAGTGTAAATAAATTTAAAAAAAAAAAACAACTAAATAAAACCTGCCTCTGAAGATAAGTGCAGGGTAAAGTGTAACTATACTCCATACTGTGACAATGATAGTTGTGGCTTTACCTGATTAATCAACTGATGTTGAAATGAGGAAAATGGTTGTGCAATGCATGCAAGAAGTTCAGTTTAAAAGGCACAACCACATTCTAAGACATAAATTGTACTTATTCTTCTGCACCCTTTGAATTATTTCTGCTAAACACTTGGCATGAAAGCTTTACCTTCTATAGTTTGTACACAAAAAAAGGTGTTGCTAGTAAGAAAATATAGCCTATAGATGGTGGTGGGAGTGAGGAATAAGAATTGTTGATAGATGAGGATCTGAAATTTAAAATTTAAAACTACTGTGTTCAATTGCTAGCTTGTCACATGGACATGACTACGTATTACAGGTAAAATTCTTTCAGTGCAGAAAACCAAGTTCCCTTGAGAACCATCTTCTGGATGAGACTGTTATTAAGATATATTGATAGTTTTTGAAGTGTTGCTATCAGATCTACTGACATGGTTTATCGAACAGAAATCAACTGGATGGTAGTCTTTTTAATCATGTATAAGTGTCCATACTATTTAGGCCTTAAAATATATGAAATTAAGTCATTTTATGTGGCACCTAACAATTTTAAATTTTCATTAAGATAAAACTGTTAATGCTAGATTTCCACTCCTTATGCAAATGCTGATGGGCCAATTACAGCTTCCCTGGAAAAAACTTTTCATACCAAGTGGAAACAGAACTATCAAAAAGATTGTTTACTTGTCAAATTCAAGGCTAACTTAATGAATAAAGTTGTAAGCATGGCTGATGGTGTATAAATGCAGAGTATAAACAGGTCACCACACTTCCACCATTCCCTACATGATAAAAATTCTTTTCCAGAAATACCATGTTGGTGTACACAATATATGCATTTAAAAAGCTGTCAATCAATATGCATAGTGTATTTAACAATATTTTGTTCAACTGGGGATTTGAGTGTTGTTTGCATCAGCAGTTTTTGTAATCTCTTGAATAATTCTGGCCATGTTATTAGCGTCCTTAGATGCTCCTGGGCTTGAACATAGTAAGGGAGAGAACTATACAAAAAATCTTTATGCATTTTCAAAACAGCTTAAACATTTTGCAGTAGTCTCACTTTTATTTAACTAGTCAAGTTTAGTTACTTGTTAGAATGCCAAAGCCCCTAAGTAGCCTCACATGACAAGCATACAAATTTCTTTATGCCATTGGTTATTAGTCAAATTGATGTTGAAGTGGCATACATTTTACTCTTCTTTTTCCCCTAATTTGCAGGTTATTGACTTTCTCATAAAGTTGCATATGCATTTCAGATTTGCTCTTGCTCCACTGTGGAATTATTTATTATATCATGGATTAGGGCATAGAAAGAGCAATGCAGCTAGTTAAAATGAACATGCACAAATCTAAATATGTAATATAGTGTAGTCACTAATAAGATTAACAACTGAACATCTAGATCTCTACACCTCTACGTTTTCCATAATTTTTGCAGAAAATGAAGGAACATACTAAGACATCTTATATGGCACAGACAGAAGTGTTGAAAGAAAAGATGTAACATTTCAAAAAAAAAAAAAAAAAAAAAAAAAAAAAAAAAACCAGCGTGATTTTCCTATTTCCAATAAATTTACATGACAAGTTCTACATGTTGGTCTCAGGAAATAAGTAAACCAGCTTTGGCTTAATTTTTTTCCTCTATCAGTTGAAAACAGGATAATCACTCTTAAGATAAATCCTTTCCTTAATCACCTGCCACAAACATATGTCATGACCAACCCCTTGTTGCAACATCTGGTAGACAAAATACCTGAAGAAATACTTTGAATAAGAAGACAGCAGTGACTTGCATGTTTGACAATAAATTATGGTATGGTATGCGCATGTGTATCTTCAGTACTTTCTGACCATATACATCTTTCCATTGTATGTTTTCTTGTACAGTCTAAAATGTGTACCCACATTGGCCATAAGGCTTGGTTTTCATGCCCCACTGTCAATAAATTGTAAATGTTTACTTTTAGCATAGAATGTTTTAGAATTGATCCTTGAAAAACAGACATCTTAATCAGAAATTATTACAACTTATGAAGAACCAAAACATTAAACAACTTCAAACATTTTATTATGGACTGACTCATGCGTTCATGCATCAAGAAATACTTTTTTGGAGGCAGTAATACTTGTCGAAATTTCCAGTTTTAGTAACATGTCATCAGGGATAAAGCAAACACATGTTGGGTCACCCACAATCACTTTTAGGACATAAATCCCATGGATTTCCAAGCTGCCAACACTAGCAAAATATCACATCCACAAGAGCTTTTTCAAGACTTGCAGTGATTGTCCATGTTTCAATGCATGAAAAGCATGTCACTTGCACATAACTTGAAAGTATTAAAGGATTAAGTCCCTTGTTATGAAAGACAAAAATTTAACATTTGCCTGTGACACAAATTGAATGCACTTGTCAAATGCATAGCCAGTTTCTGTCCACATGCACATAATGTCTGTACTTTCTCACCTCTGGGCTGCATTCTTAGCACCTTTTCGACCCCTTCTTGACATCTTTGGCTTGCCTGCACCTTTCCCTGTAGTTGTGTCATCAGATGCTGGCTCAACAGATGGTGCAGATGACTGACTGTCTGTGGGAGCAGCAGATTCTGCTCCAGAGGTTTCGCCTGAAGGAGTAGACTCCAAACTCTTTGGAGTTATCTCATCACTTGCAGTTGCTTCCTTGGTTGACGATGCCTCAGCTGATGCCAACTCTGCTTCTGGTGCCTCAGGGGCCTGCTGATCTTTGGAACTGGAAGCCTCAGCTGCTGCTTTCTTGCCCTTGGCAGGTTTCTTAGCTGCAGCCTTCGTTGCCTTTGGTTTAGGTGCTGGTTTGACTGGTTCTGGTTTAGCAGGCTTGACTGTCTCCGCAGATTTTGCAGGTGCTACTTTCTGTGATTTGGAAGGTTTAGATTCTCGCACCTTTGTTGCCTTTGATGAAGGTTTGGCCTTCTTTGTAGCAGTGGCTGGTTTCTCAGCTTTGGGTTTCTTGGCTGCTGTCTTAGGGGCTTTTGTCTTTTTCGCGGCAGGACTGGATGGTGTCTTTGGTGCTTTTGCCTTGGCTTTTACAGGAGATTTGACAGTCTTAATAGCTTTTGGCTTCTTTACTCTACCGTCAGCACCACTCGCTTTCACTTTCACTCCCACCTTGAAGGAGCCCGATGCACCGGTACCTTTTGACTGCTGCAAGGTACCATTCTTGACGCCAGCACGCAGAGCCATCTTCAGGTGGTTATTTATGGTTTTAGTGTCATTCCCCACATCAAAGTTGGCCACGATGTATTTAAGTAAGGCCTGTCGAGACGAACCCCCTCGGTCGTGCAGAGCTGCCGCAGCCTGGCGAATCATGTCGCTGTACTTGGGATGATTTGCAGGTTTCTTGTCAGAAGCTTTTGCCTTTTTGGACTTGGAGGCGGGTGGAGCTGCCTTCTTTCGATTTTTCGACGCGGACGGTGCCTGGTCCATAGGTTCCTCTTGTTTAGGATCTGACATGGTGACAAATTTATCAGCAAGACGTGAGGTATCCAAAATATGAACAGTTACTAGTACTGATAACAAAACGAAAGTCGCTACCACTGTTATCACACCTGCTGGCCACCACACGAAGGGAGAGAACTGAGGCCGCGGTGCCAGCAGCCGACTTTATAGAGAGAGCGCGGGCCACAACGAGAGCAGGGCTCGAGCAAGTCTCGCGGAGGGTCCGCAGGCCGTCACTAGACTTGATCTGTGCTTTCCTTCGTGTGTTTTACTCTTCCATGTGCACCATTTCATCCATTTCTCACCATGTTTTTGGAAGAAAGGTAAAGAAGAGACATTAAAGTTAATGCCTGCATAATGACGGACAATAATAAGCTCGGATAACCTAGAAATTCAAACTTTTTTCTCGTTGTAAAAGAACCTTTAAATCCAATCATCGACATAAAAGATAAGATTAGGTTGGTAAATATTGTACTTTTTGCCACCAGAGTGTCAGAAAGTTGAATATTAATGTCCAAGCTAGAACTGTATCACATCAAACGTAGAAATGCATAGTGTTTCAGAGATGGATTTAGCGTTAAAATGAACAACAACAAACACACAGTATGGGCTGTGGTATCCGCCATTTTGCTGTGTTTGTGGATGAATTTAATAGAAAATATTGCTCATTTGTAACAAAACACTTATCCAAAGTACATATATTAACTTATCTGTGAAATTTCTTATTAAGGTTTATAAAAGAAGAGGCTGTTTTTGAATGCATTCTTTAATTCACTCATTTCTACAGGCGCCTCTTAACACTTGTGGTAGCAGACGACATTTTCTGCGCTGTTAGACCAGCTACTTGTAAACAGTGCTTTTATCTTTTTTGCAGGATGTTGCGCCACTGTAAATACATTTGTACTAAACCATAAAGATAAATAAGATTTTTGATGTTTTTTCCTGTTTGCTTCGAATATTTTCTACGGTTCTCTTGACATATTAACATGAGGTACTTTTTGCCCGAAATAGCAACGGTAAACCCACTTTTTTTTCGTTAATCGTTAGACAAGGACGAAGAAGCGAAAAGAGGGTAGATTCATTTAATAACTACATGTTTTGACAGTCAAAGAATGCAATTATTAGTTTAGTTTTGTGAATATTAAGTGTTCATACCAGAGATAGAATAATTTGCTGAACAAAAAAAAATTTCATTGACGTTGTCATGTAGAACTGGCTGAAACTGGTTTCTTCCATTACAGCCATTCGGTTATTATGTGTAGTCGTGTGTGTAGCGTGTGTGTAGTCACCTTGCGTGTGTGTCATTTGTGTGTGTGTCGCCATGTGGGTCATCTTTGTGTGTTTGTGGTGTCATATATGCTTGTGTGTGTGTATGGTCGTGAAAAAGACAGGAAGCTTCTATATATAGCAGTGTGTAATTGGAATTTTCGATTATATTTACAGTGCTTTTTCCCTCACAGATCTTCTAGAAACACTTAATTATTTGAATTTCCAGCATAAACATGAACAGTTGTTTGGTGTTGTATTTCTCATGGTTACTGTGATAATGTTTGACTTATGAAATTTAAAACATTTGAGTGGTACAGCTTAGTCTTCTGGAAATAAAGTTATCGTTTACAATAAGATCTGATCATATATCCCAGTTACAGTTAATGATCCACCAGTCAAGTCATTCTGCCCTTAATAACCTTTTGAGTAGCTAGCAGCAAAACAATTTTTAGAAACTGTTTAAATTGAATCTACTCAAAAAACAAAAAAGTCTATGGATGGAGGTGTGCAGTAATACACGTACAGTGTCGTGACATAACTATAACCAAACATTACTTCAAATTTATGTATATTTATACTGTTTGGAGAAAGTTAAAAATGTCAGAACTTGGAGCTTAGGTAAATTGATGATTGATGATTGCCAGATTCCATATCTGAGACTATGACTTTGTGAAGATTAAATCTGTACAAATAAAATACAGGTAGAGGCACTGTAGATCAATGTGAATAGATGACCACAAGACATTTTGCTGTAGAATGGTACCTTAAATTGTTGAAGACCAACAATGAAAACTTATTTTATGAAATCTTTGAGTTATGTTAAATGTACACATTAAATAATATACATCGCAGGTTAGTCGAACTTTGTGTTCCAGGCTTTTTCCTGTCATTGCTTTACAAATGTGTAGACTGAGGAGGGATGAAATTTATTATTTTTAATGCTGGCTTTGTCAAGGATTTTTTGTTCTTGAACCATGTACAGCTTAATTGTGAGTCATAGCCTGCATCTCTTAGTAGTGTACCTACCATGAGAGAAAAACCTGTGGCTCTTGACTGGAAAATAGCAAATAACACAACCTATATTGTCACAACTATCACAACCCTTTAAGTGTTTTACCCAAAGCTCAGACCTTCAATTGGAGGTAAAGTATTAGCGTTTCAATTACCTTTCATCCCTTGACCTGTTCTAGCTTTGTTGGTCCACCAATTCTGGTTGTTGTGTATGAACTTGATAAATATGTAAACTGACAAGGCTCACCAGTTTAGCCTGACCATAGTGGCAATGTGCAACTCATGCATTGTATGACCAGTCTATTCTTTTACATATATACATGAAGTGCTGATGAATTTTGAAACATCACAACAGGATTTTGATCACTTTTTGAAAATTAAATAAAACCCCTAAATATTCTCTTTTTATCAGTCTTGTTCATGACCAAGAATACTTAATAAGTGATACAACATTGTGATTATCAGTTATCATCCACAGAAATTTTCAGTACAAATCCTTAAACATACTACTGTCAGCACTAACACATGCTTGTGTCTTTATTCAGGGAGATGGCCTGGAAGGAAAAATGGACTGAAGTGTCATCACTGAAGGATAAGTTTGTGAAAGCACTATTTTGCTTGATATGGAAAAAGCTTGACTCCTTTGTTCTTCACTCTTTATAAAATACAACATTGTTTTGTCTTGTAAACGTGAGGTGGATATGTCTTTTAATGTTCAGCTTTGGCATTTCTTAGCATCATCACAACTGGATTTTTTTTGTGGAGGGGTGAGAGATTATTCTTCTCAATAGTAATTTTCAGTTAGTGTAGTCTACCAACATGTTTCAATTACTCTGCACATTGGAACTGCTTTGCAAAAAAAAAGTGACCCTAGCCACACTCAGCAGTTGATGGTACAGTGGCCAAAGCACTTGTCACCATGGAAGAGAGGATCTCATGGCTCTGGCACATCTCTCTCGATCTGGGTGTGAGATTTGTTTTTACAGGGCTGACCACTGGTTGTTTTAACCAGGAGCTCTGGTTTCTTCCACACTGTGTGTGTGTGGAGAGAGAGAAAGTAGTGCTCACTTGCCTAGCAAGCCATAATGCAACTTCTTTTTTGTGTTTCTGTTTAGTATTGTAAAGAGCAATACAGTAATTCCTCACCTATCGCAGGGGATACATTCCGGAGACCCCTGGAATAGGTAAAAATCTGCTAAGTAGAGGTGTTATATTTATTTTATTATAAATATTTAAGGATTTGTATACTATTCCACACTCCTATAAACTTTTCCCACTCTCTTATCAACCTTTCCCACACTTTTATAAACACACCATATGCTCTTAAACACTTTCTACACTTTTAAACCTAAATAATTTTATGTTTATATATGCTCCCCTATCAGTATGAAGTCTAGTTAACTATTTGAAAATTTGTGTTCCCAATTTTGTTAATCTCTCTCCTTCTTGCTGCATATCCCTTTATTCTAGAAGTGGCTGTTATGTTGATTTAGCTTCTTGGTTGAATAATGAACATAGCTGTTATCACTGCTATATTCCCCTGACATTCCCCTTACATTCATTCATCATTTTAAAAGATAAACATTGTAAATATTGGAGCTCTTAACACCTAAAAACAAGTAGAACTAAAGCCCTCTTTCTCTTGGCATGAATGGCATCTACTGTATGAAATAATAGTATTAATAATTCCCTGTCTAACAAACACTACTACATTTACTGTATGAAATAATCTCCTGTATAAGAACTGTTACATCTGTCCTGAAGTGTGCATTTGAGAGAAAATGAAGTGTAGAATAATATGACAAGGCGCATTATTTATGGTGAAAAGACTTATTTAAAGCATTAATAGTTTAGAACAGTGGAACACACAATCTAACCAAGACAAAGCGACTCCAGCCACACCAGAAAGGGCTGAACGATCTAAGGGAGATAATCATTTAGAAACCTTATCCCAGAAGACGAAACTAGGGGAGTATAGAGAATAGTTCCTCTGTTAAATATTTGATAGTCACAAGAAACTCACATCATCTCCTGCTTTCAAGATTAGCAAGAGAAATATTCATGTGTTTATTTATTGTAGCCTTTACAGATATAACTACAGCTTCACACCCAAAAAGCAGAACTAGGGTTTGAAGAGAAATTTATGGGTTGCATGGTGTCATATAGTGAACACAGGTATTGCACTATTGTATTGTTGCAGAAATCGCATCATAGCATTTGCCGTTTTCTGTTCAAAAGGTTTATCTCACAGTGGTGGTGAGTGCCTTCCATAAAATTTCACTGAGGTATAAACGTTTGGGTCAATTTTTAAGCTTTTTGTTGACTGTAGTAGGTAAACATTTCTAGGCATCAAAAGACTTCACTTTTAATTTTTATAATACATTCTTCTCTTGGTTGCATGATTTTTTTAATTTTGTTGTCTCCACCTACATTATTGAGTTTTAAAAAATTAATTTTATGATTTGCATTGTTATCTTTGTGCCTTTGCCATTTTAAAGCACCTACACAAAATTAATACTCTCTTTCTCTGTTGTTGTTGTTGTTGTTGTTGTTGTTGTTGTTGTTGTTGTTGTTGTGGTGGTGGTGGTGGTGGTGGTGGTGGTTTGGTTGGTTGTTGGTTTGTTTGGAAAGTGCTTCCACCTTGTGGTTATTTTGCACTATGGGGGAGAGGGAGGGGGAGGAAACCGGAGAAACCTCCGCCCCTAACGCCCAGCCCTGCTAACAGATGTCACATACAGAGAGTGTCCTGAGATGAGATCTGAACCAGGAGCAGCTCACTGCAGTGGTGACAAGCGAGTGTTTTCACCACTACCGGGCGCCCTCACTTTTTCTCTCATTCATTGACAGAGACATATACTGTGAGTAAATTTGTGATTTCATTGGGACTTAAGTTGCATCTAATTGAATACACTTAAACCACAATTATAGTTACCAACCTGTACAATTTATTTTAGTGTTTCTTTTCTTAGTTCATTCAAATTATTATTGATTTATTTTGTTGTTTAAAAAACTTTCTATGAGAGCTGAATATACAGCGCAGGTAGCTTCTTTAAAAGACTGCCTTTCAGCCTGTGAGGCTTCAATGTATCTTACACTGATGCTCGCCATAGTGGGGTGGCTCTTTAGGAGCGGCTTCTGTGCCGATCTCTACTTCCTACCTTCAGTGGAAGCCAAACAGCTATGTATCCGCCTTTTTCTCAGAGATCTTGGGACTTTCCTCTGATGCCCCATCCTACTATTGCGTCCTTATTAAAGGTCTAGTGGGGTGATATTTTATTTTTAAGGATTGTATAAAGCTCAGAAAGTGGCCAACAGCAGATATCAAGATCATACAGCTATATGGTTTGGTTGTAAAGGGCTTAATCAATGGGAAGCTGTTAATATGAGTATCTGTATTGATGTTTGAAGGAGTACATCTCAGAATGAAGTAGAGGTAGTCACATTTTTGTAAACAAAATCTTTGAATTGAGCTTTTGCCGTAGTCTGCAACCCACTAGACCTTTAATAATAAAAAATGTTACTATTTGTGTGTATGTTTGTTCGTGTTCAAAAGTGCCGGAGGAAATTCTATCCCCTGTGTGTCTTGTGATTGCCAGAGGAGATTTCTTCCCTCGTCGCAGCTCTGTGATGTTGACATGACACACAGACAAGCGCACGAACACACACACACATACACTTACAGTACGCGTATCACATCTGCTGTTCCTGGGCACGTCCATGGGAAAGAAACTTCCGAAAAGGAAAAGCACTCGGGAAGTACAGGGGACCTGCACTCTTTTCCCTGGACGCCCGCCATGACCCGTAAGTCTGTGTACATGTGACCAGTTCCTTCACAGAGCCTGACCTCAAGGAGCGCCTGACTCTTGCGTCCAGTCCAGTCCCACGTCCATGGTGGTGAGTAAAGAGTGACGAACACTGAAGGAGATGAGCATGAAGACGATCGCAATGTTCATCTGTGTGTTCATCCTTTACCGCTGTTAAAGCCACCACAGGTCATTAATGCTGCTGTGATGTTTCTGTTGATACTATTAACTTATGTGTTAATTATTATTTCATTCGTTTGTCTTTTGTACTTAAATTCTTTCTTCGTCATTTTCCTTTAAGTCTTTCAAATAAATTTATACAATTTAAAAATTTACAGAAAATACACAAAACCTTTCCTGTTGTAGGGAAACGTAGAAGAAAATAGTTTCCCAAATCTTGTAAAATTGAGGCAAAATCCATTAGTTTCATAAACAGGAAATACTTGACCACAGTATTTCACTGTTATAACTGGAGGATTGTTTACAAGTTATTTTCACGAAACAATGTGGACAGTTGACACACAGCACGCAAATGACTTGTGGATAGCAGATTCATTGTTAACTTCACCCAAGACTAGCGATGTGAGGCTGCGGAAACTGAGTAATGTTGACATCTTACTGATACAAAACAAGGCCCGCAGTGTGTCCCGCACTCCTCCTAGCCTCTATACCATTAACTCTTTATTTTCCATCAAGAAGCACAACACACAGCGCTTCCTATATAACGCCCACAAGAAGTTCCGCTTTTAAGCAAAACATATATATATATGCTGGTTTTTTGAATAAACCATTAGTTGTAGGGTCTTCGGTACACACATCATAGGAGACTGATACAGGTTGGGTGGCTGTTTGTTTTTGTGCGGGCACTACAAGTTATTATTTATATGTAAACGCTTTTCTTTCTGCTGGGAATAAAAAAAATCTGCTGAATGCCTTTATGTTGTACTCATTTGCTCGCTTCCCACTGGGGAAATGCGCTATTTAAATTATCTAATGATGATGACGACGACGACGACGACTATGATCATGATGCTGATATAAAGACATTTTGCTGATTTCATAAAATAGTGAACTTAACAATCCGCGAGACGACTGGAGTTCTGTCTCACGTCCCCCGATGAAGTCATGTGAGGCGCATCAGGAAGGAAGGGGTTAACGAGATCTGCGCTCAGGATGTTGGCGAGGTCCGAAGTGTGCGCCAGATGGCTGACGTTTAGCGTCACGTGACCTCACGTGGGTTGCTAAGCATGTACATCCCCTACCGGCCAATATACAAGATCGCAACAATTTCGCTTGAGGTCGAGGATTAGGCGAAGCACTTGAGGTTGAAGACAATGTTATAAGGTCAGTTTACCTTTAGAAATACTTCATAATTTATTGAGTTTAGGATAATTATGTTTTTGATACTAATTATTAAGTTTGTTTATTTACTTTATTAACGTGTTTATAGTTTTCTTTTAAAACTCAGCCCTTCAATATAAGTAGGTTTATAGGAACAAAAGCGAACTTTTTCGTTTGTTTAATATTTCGCTGTTGTTGCTTTCAAAAGACTTTTCCTTCTGTATTTTTCATACTGTAAAACATTTAGCTCTATTTACTCTCTCTATATAAAAAAATTCGCAGAAAATGTCTCATTTTTTAGGATGTATTTAGCAGGAGTGCAGATGGTAATTATTCAGAAAGGCCGCAGTCAGTTATTTTCCTCTTTTTTTTCTACAGTCATCCTGTCTTTCAATCTCTCTCTTTTCGCTTCTTTGCGCACTCTTCAACTCACTCATCTATAATTTCCAAGTAAGTAAAGCTGCTGACCAGGGACCGAATGCACTACACGTGGCTAAGTGTTAGCACCAAACAATCAAACAGACAATCGTATTTTTTATTAACAGGTGTGACATTTTGATATGACCCATGAACCTGTACCCGTGATATACACCCCTACAAAGCGACCACGACGACCGCGTTTTCCTTGTCAGTAGGTTTTCCGTCAGTTGGGTTAATCTGACCAGGACTGTAAAAGTATCACTTCTTATAACTTCATGATGGAGGACGACGACAATGACGGATGCTATTTTAAGCGACTTTCGCTGCTGTCGATCGCGTGGTATCACGTGACACGGATATATTTTCCGTTAGTGTTGTTCCATATTATTTAGTCCGGTTAATCAGGCCGGTGATTGAAATGACTGTAAGATATTTTGTGTCCACGCCATCAGCTGGTCGTAAGACGCTTCCTATCTTTCACAAGTAGAGGAAATAATATAATTATTTATTCAAAGGTCTACAGAGAAGACAACATTTGTGTAATGACTTTACTGAGCTCAGTACAAGATTGAATTTCCCCAAGATGGTAAATACGCGGTGATGTCTGTAGGTCTGCGTGCATACCGTGCATAAAGAGTATGTGCATGTGTTATTCTTTAAATGTTGTGCAGTAGTTATGCAGAGAAAACCAGTTATCTGACAAAAAGCTTTATCTTGAGAATCTTTGAACTGAATGTACTCTGGACTTGTTTGTGGGGTTCATAAATTAGTTGTGGCGACAAGGAAGTTCAGTAAAGCATCGCTTATGAAGTATTTCGGTGAGTATTGTTGTCTTGCATACATTGACTACAGGGTAAAGTAAATGTAGCAAATCTTGCGACATGGTAATCAACGTGTTTGCAACGTAGAGTCGTAGACGAGGGTCCACACTAAGGTGCTAGAGCAGCAAACCCACCATGTGCAGGACGAGTTCAAGTTTTTAGAAGATTGCTCTGTGAATGAGCCTGTACAGGTAAGTTCTGTATGATCCATACATTCAGAATCATTCTCCTTCCCCTACAGGTGTGTGAGCTAAACTTCAGAGCAGTGGGTCCCTGTTTCGGGGCTCACTCAGGCTAGTAATGGGAAAAATCATCCACTCTCTTTTTAGCAGTGACGTGTAACTGATATTTTTTAAAGGAAATTGTGAAAATCAGTGGAAGGAGAAACAGACTCCATTCGTCATAGCATTTGCCAATTTTTACAAACAGTAGACAACTTACAGGTGTTTACAACTACTCATCCATCTATGGGACCTTTACCCATGTATATACCAACTGACTTCTACAGATTTGATTTATGGATCCTTTATATCCTTCTGATATTCGAGCTTTTTGAAAAGAAGTAAAATATGGCTGGTCAATATTTCATCGCAAAGTGAGAGAATTCGCTAGGTACTTAATAGATTTGATTGCTTGTTTTATATTCTTCCTTCCGCAACTTACTCCACCACTCATTCTCTAGGTTAGGGCTTGCCAGAAAAGCCCATTTTATCTACAAGGCATGGTTGACACTTTCTTTGCATTCGGTCCCTTCCTCTCACTCTCTGGCTTCCTTGCCTTTACTCTATCCAGTCCGTTTCTATTTATTCGTGATTGCCATCTAAGAACAGCCCATTCTACCCACAAGGCGTGGGCGACGCTGGAGCTAAATTTGTCGAGTTCATGTCAAAAGCAACAGGAGAAGTGTCGAGGTGTAGGCGGAGTCTGGGGTACAGCCACAGGAGAGGGTCCAGGAGATGCTTGTGACGTCACACAGTGTTAACCCCTTACTTTCTAATGGACAGTCAAAGCGGCCAGCTGCAGCTGAGGCACAGAGTTAACCAGTTTGAAGATTAAGATGACATTACGAAAGGAAAACAACCCAGGACATAGTTCAGATACACACATTTGCACGCACCTGTAGATGTAGTGGTACCTTGATACTCGAGCTGCACCGTGCTCCAACGGTTCGGTCCTTCACCAATATCTTCGAAAGAATTTTATTTCGGTGCTCAACCACTTTGCTCGGTGCTCGACTATCGCGCTATAACCTGTTTGAGACACCACGTGTATCCGCCACGCTTGAGGGGAAACACTCACACAAGATGAAAACAGTAGGAAGGAAAGATGAAAACAGTAAGAACAAAAACTCAATTTAAGAAACTTATGAGAGCAGAAAACGTGGGATGATGGAATTATCTCCTCGGTAAGAGTAGGGCACGATCAAGTCGACGATATCGACGATGCTGAAACACAAAGAGGCCACTGAAACAGTTGATGCAGCGAAAGGAGTAGAAGTGGTAACAAAGCAAAGATCTAAAATAAAGGAAAATATGAAGAAATTATATATTTCTTTACAGTTTACTATTTACTGTCCAGAAATCAACTGATCTGTTTACATATGCCAGACTACAAAACACTGTGAATAGCACAAGGTAAATATCGTCATTTTGGAACTGTATATATATATTCATTTTATCATCATCATCCTTAGGTGGCGGGTGATCGGCACTTGTGAAGTTAGAAGGGATTGTGGTCAATTACTGTTTATGCCTACACGGCTGCACATACGAATAAATAATCAGGTATTAAAGAAAGTATTTGGAAGCGCTTTTTTTTTTACTAACGAGAAGACATTTCTATTATTTACGATGCCAAAAAGTTTTTTTCAAAATTAAAAAGCTTGGTGCAGAATACACGGTTGTCTTCTGGTAAATCAGGCAATAAACATATGAAACACTAAAAAGAAATATTGATGACAATCAAAATAATTCAATCTTCGTTTCCAGTGATTTTTTTTTTTTTGCCACACTCTACACTCATCTTTACCTGCGTTTGTCTTTCCAGTCTGTTTTCAGGTGTGAGTTCTGCGGGTGTCCCGTAGCGAGGACATAGTTGAGGGCTATCGCTGCTGTCATCCATAACGACGGTCTGCACACAACAGTACGACCACCGCAGGGCATGTCGGGTCTGTCAGAGAGACCAGCATGCTACAAAGTCGCTGTCTTTATGCTGTTCAAATCCATCGCTTTGTTCATCACGGGTTTCGCCGTGCCTTGGTGGGCCCAGAACTACAGCCACGACGATGGCATCATCAACAGCCACAGCGGGCTCTGGCTGGGCTGCACGCAAGACGGTTGTTCAGCCATTTCCGGGCAGCCAGGTAAGAGTGGGGAGGTGATACTAAAGTGATGATAGTGTCATGTGAGACTGACATGAAGTGATGAGATGGACCTGTGACACCGACTAAGTCATGAGATTGACTTGTGAGATGGATGTGGTGACCTTTTGCAGATTGGTTCAAGGCCGTACAAGCTCTGCAGAGTCTGGGACTGGCGGGGATGTTATTGTCGTGTGTCTACACAGCTTACATCGCACTGTGTAGGACAAAGTACACACACACGCGTGTTATTGAAGTCACGTCGGGTGTCGGCGGTGAGTTTAGTGTGTTTGTGTGTGACAATCTCTGAGCTTACATATAACCGTCTGTGTCTGTTGAGGGTGTGAGAGAGAGAGAGAGAGAGAGAGATTATGCGTTAAATGTCATATTTCTATTCATTCTTAAAACCGATTTTTAACTGTTTGTATCGACGCTTACGATCTCAAAAAAATTTTCGTTGAAAGTGCCATTCACTACCGCAGAACACTAAAACGGTTGGTGATGAACGTTGCTAAATGAAGGGTGAAAAGTGATTTTTCTTTTTTCTTTCACACGATGTGTGTGGCTGTGACAGGTGTCCTTGGCCTCATCAGCTGCCTTATCTACATCGTTAATACTTCGCCCATCTTAAAACGCAGCCCAGAGCTCGGTTACTCCTGGGGCTTTGGCCTTGACCTCGCGGGAAGCATTTTGGTGGTTCTCGTGGCCCTTATCATCGCCGTCTCTAACTCCAGAAAAACCACCGAAGACAGTGACCGCCGCTTCTACTACTACTACGACCACCACCGAAGCCGTGGGCGTCTGACGGACCTGGACGCTGATGGGTACGGTGATGATGGGGTTGATGATTCTGCTCGTGGACACAACGGTCTCTCATCTAGGAACAGAAGAGGGGCAGAACCACCAGAGTCTACCACCGAGGTCTACGTTGTGCAAACCAACTGCCCCTCCCATGTGGTATCTACCCGATCCCCCACAAGTGGCCGAACCCGGCGAAACGCCTGCTCTTCTCCGACGCAGCGTGCGAGTCCTGACCCCAACACGAGGAGGCACACGATGCAAGCGGGATCGCACTTCCCAGTTATGCGCATGCGCTGCAGGAAGCTAGTTGCCCAGCGGCGGCTACTCCTCCTCCTCCATATACTCCGCCTCTAGAGAGCTCTCCACGCAGCGCGCACCCGTGTCGGTGTCACGGCCGCACGTGGGGTGGAGAAGCTCCGAATGTGGACACTCTGCGACAGCGCAGTGCTGGAAATCATGTCCAGAACCACGTGACTTCCCAGGACGTGAACCGTCTGGAGACCAACTGCACCATCAGAACGGTGAGGCTTTACAAGATACCGGTCTCTTCGACCGGTGGTGAACCACGTAAACCGTCAGCCGTGTGCCCACCTGCACTTGGAGCAGCATTTCCAGGACTTGGGGAGGGGCCAACCTCTGCACGATGTCCACGCCAGTGCTCCTCCACCCGAGGAATGCTGTGCGCGTGTCCCAGATTCGGTGGCCATAGCCCAGTGATGCTACCTACCAACATGAGAGGCAAGCATGGTTCACGATGCAGAATGTCAGACACCTCTGTTTCAAGTGCTAAAAATATGACAGTCGAGCGCCGAAACATAATACATGTATGAACCAATAAAACACAAATTTAAAACAACGGTTGGCCGATTGATAAACTAATTGTCGACCCAACTGTTCACAGTAAGAAGAGCCAAAGAGCATTTCGCGATTCTTTACAAATAAATATTTTTTACACAGTTACGCTCCATTATCTAGTGTGAAATGTTGTAGGTCTTTGTGGCATGTAAAGTGCAGTTAGATGACATTGGGTGCTAGAAGTCCCGTGCCAGTTCCCTGGGGTCAAAAAAAAGAGAATTATGTAACCATTTAGAACTAGTCGTACATACCTGCATCTATAGAGAATATTTTTCTCCGTGAGCTATTGGTGCAATAAAGCCATACAGGCAATCCCAAGATTAGGGAACTCTGGTAAGATATAGGTAACAAAAGACATGGTGTCATCGTTAGCATAATGCTTCATTTCTTTCCGCGATGTGTACGGTGCAGAGAAAGTTCTAGCCTCAATAGTCAAAACGATAGCCGAGAGAACAGCAGGACTTGCCTCCCTGTAAATGTTGGTTAACCGCAGACAAGTGAGGTGTGGGGTGGCGGTAAGCTTGCAAGAATCGTAAGGTCGTCAGTTCACATTTCGTCTCGGGACACACAGACTTACTTGATCTTCAGGTCTTTATGTGACTGGCTGTCGGGAGTTTTCTACGGATACGTCAGTGATCTTCCCATTGTACACCCTTCCCCCCAATAGTGCGAAATAATCAGGAGGTGTAAGCACTTTCCTATCTAATAAACCAACCGTGAGCGAGGTGAGAAAAAAGCGCAAAACTAGTTAAATCATGTTTAGGAAAATATAAGTATTTACAGCTACAAATCTCATGTTAGGAATATCAGCAAACGGATAGAACTACAGTTAGTCCCGTAGCTTTGGCCTGTCGAGGAGAGGCTGGAGACTCCCTTGAAATTGCCTTCCTCACCCGCCACGGGTCAGGTACCCAATCAAAATCTGGGTCAACTGAAAGAATAATTTGCACATGCGGGAATCAAACCGATACAAGTGTGGGAGTCTCCTTGAGCGGACCGGTGAGGCTTCGAACCGCCAACCATTCATTCAAAAGTGGAAGACACTAACCACCAAACGGTGCGCCTCTCGATACTGTTAATCACGCCCACTTCCAGTGTTAAGAGGACTTCACAAAGCTCAGACTGTGGACGAGCTCGAGCTTGCATTCGGTCATCAGTGGCCAGGGCTGGCAGTCTCATCGCTATTCACCCCGACTTTGCCCCGCGAGGGTGTCTGTTGACAAGAGACAAACACGTCAGTCTACGATTGGAGGCTTGTATTCAAGCTGGAGGGCGGGGTGGAATGTTGCTAATTCTCTGTTTAAAGTGAGAAGAGGGTAGCTGTGGGCAGACAACTCGCTGGCTGAGAGGTCGGCAATGAGTGGGTAGTCCGGCAGTCGGCCATGGACAACTTTCCATGGTTGTTATGTATGCACGGAGAAGGCAAGCATGCCACTGTCAACACTGTTTACCAGTCTTTACCGTTGACTCTAGATATGCTGCAGTTTATATACATGTATATAAGAGCTGATGTTTACTAAGCTGTGCCAAAGTCTAATCTCTGATTGCATAAAGGATTATTAAGTTGAGATGGTTTAGTGGCTGTCTGTATGTCCACGTGTCTAAACCCACTGCCTGTCTACCTTATCGCCTTACTGCCTGTGTGTGTGAGAGAGAGAGAATGTAAAAAGAAAGAAACCCTAATGCCAGCTGTTTGAGACCTCGAATAAAGGAGCTGAACACATCTGACCTTAAATAAAACACATGACCTAGTAGTTCAGGTTAAATGATAATCCTGAATACAACTTTGAGAATATCTTGGGCAGAAAATACGAGGTGATAATGGTCAGACATTTGTCTACATACATCAGTCTTACATGCTTGTTAACAGAACTGAACAGTATTGCCCCTAAATCCTCACTAACATACATCCACCGTCTTCTCAATATCCTTCACAGGACACTGTGTCATCCCTACATCCTCTTGACAGTCACAGTCTCCACTACAACCCTATTGACATGACACAGCCCCCAACATCCCTACATCCCTTGCATTACCCTATAATGTCACTAACATGACACATATCATTACCCCAACATCTCTTCCATTACCCTGCATTGTCATTGACACAGCTCCCTTTTGAAAAGACAGTAGGAGTGTACACACCCTTCTGTCCGGCTGACAGATCCGTTATCACTGAACCGTAACCACAGCGCCGTTGGTGAGCAGCCAAAGGATTTTCTTATCAAGATGGCGGCTTCGCTGAATGGCCGATGGAGATGCCATCCTTTGATTGTTTTATTAGTTTTCCTTTCTTTTTCTGTGCACTGTGATGATGATGAATGTCAGTTATAAACTTTCAGATTTGTGTCTCTTCAGTCGTCGCTTTCTCTTAGAATTAACTTCTTGTTCTATCCGGCGTTAAGCTATTCATTATCTATTCATACTTATTGAAGAATTATTGCTAAATGAATGGTTCACACGACGAGTGGCAACAGAACGCCACCAGATCATTGTTCCTCCTTGACCTATACCCTCGTTTGTTTATTTATCGCTTCTGTACATTCGAGCAGCAGTCCTCCCTTTTGTCCATCGCGTACAAAACCGCAAAGTGACCTGGAAATCGGATGAGCCCGGGGCAGCGATTTTTATTTTCACTACGGTTCTATGGAATCAACAGTGTCGTGGGCCCCTATAACCCCTGTAGGTCATGTCGACGTGGCACACCCAGACTCCCCCCCCCTCTCCCCCACAGCTATAAAATGAACTCCAGCAGCCGGCGGGGGCTGTGTGTGCGTCACAGCATACTTATGTTCATTGAACATTTAAACATTCATCTGCACTGACGACTAGCGCACTAGTTCACAATGCTTTATCGGTGCATCAATAAATTACACACCTTGCAAGATCTCTGTTCTCCGGTCACTTCCTGTTTGCGCACGCATGGCAGGGAAATGGTTGGCATAGCTCAAAGGTCAGAGAAGTGATTGACAGTATGTCTGTCCTACACGATTTGCATGAAACCTACTGGATCATTGCTGCATATAGAGTAGAGTGGATAGCCTGTAGGACCTGGCAGAAGAGACTGAGGGAAACATGTACACATTTCATGACAAAAACTAGATGACACTTATCTTTAAATTTAATCCACATACTTAATTGGTGAGTAAAAGCATGGCACAAAAGGAACAGAGATATATCTACACACTGTGACATTCAAAGGTATGTCCGAGTGAATATCGTGACCTATCGTCACACCCCATGGTGCTGCAGTAGGGAAAGGATAGAGAGACAAGGGGCGACTCAGTGGACGATGGGATGCTGGGCGTGGTCACCGCTCGTAAGACAATAGGTGGCGCTGCGAACACTCGGTCAAGCGTGTCGCCGGCGGGTGAGTCAGGTCGCTCGTCTCTCGCATCCATAATCGCTCTACGCTCGACTGAGCTGGGAGGGAAAGTGACTGATGCTGCGATGGTTGCTGCGATCGTGTCACGCTGCACGAGCACGTGTGCTGACTGCAGATGCTTTGCAGTGGAAGGGATGCGCGCCCACCTCCCAACTGTTTGATGCTTTCACGAATTCCTCGACCCAGAATTGGAGTTTCTGATTTAATTGACGTGGTAACGCCCTCGACATTGGCAGAGCTCACTCCATTGTCGATGTTTAGTGCTCGCGTGTTCAGTGTGCAAACGACTGTCCACAGACCAACTCGACTTTGACAAACTGTTCTCGTCAGACTTGATCGCTTGTTTGTCTGCCCGCCACTAGTCAGGCCGACATTCTGCCGAGGATACTTAGATGATGGATCAACCGATTGAAGCCATCACCACGGTGCTACCAGGCTACAGTGTCGCATAGTTTCTCTGCCTCCCCAACACATCATCTTTCCACGTTGTCTTATCGACATCAGGAGAGGTGACCGGTGAGAAAAACAATAGGCTCGTCAACAAAAGTGTGTTGTGTTGTGGTTTTATTGTGAAATCTTGCATGCAGCCATGGGCGTCGTCCTCATGACAAGACACCCCGTGTACATCGCAGGCGTCTTTTCTGTCTTCATCGCCACTATTCTTTTTTTCATCGGTTCCATTGTGCCTGCGTGGATCGTGAGCGGCGATGTTGGTGTGGGACTGTGGTTTGCCCGCAACGACAGCGGACACATCTGGTCCTACAACATCAAGAACGATGAAGGTTAGTACTGCCAACCTTTAGACCTGTTGGGAGTGTTTCTCTGTAGCACCCTGCTTTTATGGTGTGTTGCTGTTGTTGTTTGTTTGGTTTTTTTACCCAGAATTCTCTCTTTTGCACCGGCGATCAGTCCTTCCCGGTGGTAATCAATGTTGATCAAACCATGTAACCATTCAAATTACAAATGCTGTCAAGGTTTCGTAGATACTCTTTCACTTCAACTATACGTGGGGAAACTATATTTTCTGTGCATGAAGAAAAACTCTCACTTATTATCATTTTATAGATGCTTATGTTGAGAAACTGGAAAAAAACATAATAAGTGTACATAAATACATTTGGTACGATAGAAATGAATGACATTGTAATCTAAACAAACAACATTTATAATATACTCCTTAGTCTTAGGTACATGAGTGAGATAACAATTGTAAAATATATATCAAAGTAATGGACGGTATGAACAGCGCATGATCATTAAGATGCATTGTATTTTCTTACTTAGAGCAATATCGTCCACATGTCTGGCATTTCTCCAGTTTAAGTAAAACAAAAGAAACTTTCTTTCATTGGTCAATTTACTTTGCCTCAAGCATTTATGTCACCTTACTAATTAAGTCTGGTCACAACTACGTCAACACAATGTGATGAGGACTTCACAAATCAAGTCTGGGCATACAACTGGGTATACAACATCGCATCATCTATCCTTGGCGATTATTTCTTAACTATAGTACGACACACATCACTGACTCGACTGTTTTCTCCACGTCGCCTGACCTGCTCCTGTCCCTCTCTGACCTCACTGACCTCACTGACGTCTCTGACCTCTCTGACCTCACTGACCTCCATTCGCAGAGTGGGTGAAGACGGTGAAAATCCTGCAAGTCATCGGCATGCTGTTCCTCGTGTTCTCTTGCTGCACCGCCGTCTTCACCGAGTGCAGGTTCAAGCCCAGACCTCCGAGTTATTTCCTGGAATCCGTGGTTCTCATTGGAGGTAAGTGGGAGAGAGGGAGGGAAAAATAATTCGTGGATGGAAGAGCGAAGATTGGCACAAAAACTAACAATCATGTCTTGCAGGTGTGAGACCCACTTGGGGAGTTAGTGCTTGTGTAGTTCCTCTCGATCTCTGTTTTGTTTTTGGTTTTGGCTTTGATATTTATTTCTTTGGTCTATTTTTGTGTTTTTGCAGTAACTCTCTTTGTTCTCTATATTTTCATTTTCCTATTCATCTTTGTTTTGTGTAGTAGCCTTTCATTTTCTATAAAGCATTCAATTTCTTCAATTCGCATATCGCAAAACACTTTTCTATAACTTTTTAATTACCATTCCTGATTTTTCCTTCTTTTTCTATCTCTTTCTCCTTCTTGTCCTCATCATCATTAAATTAATCGTAAAATTCATCCTCAGATGCAGGTTTATAATCACGATCATCATCGTCGTCGAAGTCACAGGTTTAATTATCATCCACATTTACATCGTTGACGCGATGACTGTTCTGTGCAGGTCTGGTTAGTCTCAGCGGACCCATGGTGTACATCGGACATACTCGCCATGGGGTGGAGTCCTCCGACTTCAGGTACGGATGGGCCCTCAGCCTCAACGTGGCCGCCGCTTGCCTGGCCATTGTCACCGCCGTCGTAATGTTCATCACCAACGCCCTCACCAACAGCCCTCGTTGCTCATGCGAACGAGAGCTACCTGCCCTGGAACGATGCTGCCCTCGTCCCAAAGCCCTACCCGGAGAGTATACCCGTGGGCGGACTTCCCTACTTTTCGGGTCACCAGCCGCCGGGGATGAGACCATCGATAGCAGATTATCAAAACTCCGGTGTGTTTTCTCCCTCGCCAGGTGCCAGAGGTAATCACTTCGGTGGCTACCCCCTGCACGACGTGCGTGCAGACTCCAGCCAGCACCTCACGATACCCGACACGTGGGAGGATGTGAACTACGCTCGCCTCAGCCCCAGCCATCTCCTGCAGGACGGATACCACCTTGGCCGCGACGACTTCGCCACGTGGGACAGTCCGTCGATGTCCAGAGGATACCTGGGACACACGATGCCTTACTCACCTGCTAGGGACTATGGTGACGTCATGGGATCCCCGTACAGCGCCTACGCTCCAGCGTACACCATCCCCAGGGCTGTGCTCCGCTCTGGTTACCATGGATACCGCAACTCTAATCTAGAGGACGATGGGTTGTGAACGAGGGTTGTGTAATGATGCTGTATAATGTGGAGTAGTATAAAGCGTTATACCACATACTAAGTAATATTGAGCTCTATGTAGTCCTGACTATGATATCAGCTTTACAACTTGTTGACGACACAATATCATGAAAATATTGTCCACTGGAAAAACTAAATCCGAAACTCGATGCATTCTAGACACTAGCAGAACATTTCAACATCAGCAGTGAGTGGCATACTGCAAACTACAAAAGTAACGGATTTCACACACGTGGATCTTAGAAACATTTACTCAGATACATTTTCTTTCGCTTCTTCTTTCCTGCCTTCCTTTCATTCATTTGTTTTTTCTTTTTTTGTGGTATTTTCAATCGTCAAGTATGTTTCAGTTTACCATTGTTTTGCCCTTAAAGATTAGATTACCATTTAATTTTGTTTTTTCTTCAACTTAAGAACTTAACAAAATCCAAATTTTCCCCCCCCCTGAACATTTCATAGATGAAACGTGTGTAATGTTAATGAGAATAAACATGGAGATGTTGATTTTTGTGCTTGAATGGAATGATGTGACAATGGTGGGGGGACAGACTGAGTGCACCTAATGGATGTAGAAGCCCTCCCTGCAATGATACTGAAATCTTTGTGAATAACCTACTTCAGAAAGTGAGGACTACTGGCATGTGAACACCGACTCTGCTACTATAATTAGCTAGCTGAATGGTTTTCTTTGTGTGCACTGGCTAAGGGAAGGGAGGGGGAAGAGAGAGTGGGTTTGCTTGTATGTAAATGTCTTCACCAAGCCAGCATTCCATTAATGGGACGAATTTATAAGATTGGTTGTTTGTCTGGAAGAAATCTCTTTGTGAGATCGAGAACAGCGATACCGGTAATTGAAGTGCTTACCTGACCTCACGCTGCAGGTGCGAAAAGCTTGAACTGTTTGGGGCTTTGTCTTTGTTCTCCGCATTCCCAGGGTTACACTACTTGGTGTTCGTGTCCTCCATACTCACAAGTCAACGACACGTGCACTCCCTAGCACCTGATTTACACCTTCATACATACAGTGTGTGTGCGCACACACACACATAAATATTCAAATATAAATACACACATCTACCCTCAGCACAATTCACGCACATATCTATATTTATAAACACATAGGCACGCGCACACACACATACACACGAATCGATAAACGCATCTCTTTCTAAATTTGAGTTTATTAAACAACAAGTCATAGCACTTTTCCTTGTTTTTATTCATTTCTCGTGCTGTATAATACAATATTATTATGCTCGCCAATCCATCCGTTTGTCTGCCTCTGTTAAGATCATTGCAATCGGCGAATTTCTCAGAATCCACGACCATGTTCACATCTTTGACACAGAGGCGCACACAAACACTTTTTTTTCCATTCTACACACTCAAGGGCCGTGAAAGTCGCGGTTAGTAAACAGTCAGCCCCGGGGACCTCACTGCCTCCTTGTGTTTGGGGTCACAAGGTTAATGGAAAGTTATCGGGACAAACAAGGGCGGGTCGTCTTTGAAAGTACAGTTCACAGATTATTTTACCAGGAAACATTACTACAATGTCCGTCTCCTAAGACAAGTACAATAAACATTAGAAGATCATAATGTCTGAATGGGAGAAAATGTCTGCAAGTTAATGATAGGACACACGAAGAAGACTTGAAAGAAAGACAGGAACAGGTGGGTTAATATGGTCCGTAACCGTCTTCCTCAATCAATCTCTGTATACAAGTGTGTGTGTGTGCTCGCGAGCAGAGAAAACACATGAGGACAAAGTTGATGATTGTGTGCAGGTAACGATGGCTTTGTTTTAATCTCGTCTACTTCGCTCACACATAACAAATAGTATAAAACTTTAATCTGGATCGTGAATTAGTTACTCTTCATGTAATTACATAACAGTTTGTGTGGTTCCTTTCAATTTTGTCCAATTTCGTTTCATGAATTTAAGACACGTGGCTTGCTAACCTCAACAGGTGAGAAAACTGCCTGCACGTGACCCTAAGTACAACTCACCTCACAGGCACGTGCAGACTTTGCGCTTCTCGAGGTCTCGGAAGGTTGACAGCTCGGGGACAAAGTCAGTGAGAAGTACCCTGTGGTCCCGCTACTTGTGAAGTTGATGCCATCAGCCATCGTGAGAGAGTTTATTGGGACAGCAGGCGACACCACAACATTCCGCTCCAAGCTTCGCGAGCAGAACCAAACCCTCGGCTACAGAACAGGGAGACGATGGGCCGCTGCAGCTCCGTGCCGACAGCCTACGTCGTTGCCATGGTGATGCTGATGGCCAGCTTCGCTCTGGCGCTGGCGGGGGTGGCGAGTCCCCTGTGGTGGGAGTCGTGGCCGACACCCCGGGTGAGACTGCGGTGGGGGCTGTGGCAGTGCGCGCCGTCCGACGCCAAGACTAAGTGTGACTCCTTCACTGGAGGCAACGGCGGTAAGTGGACTTACTTCTGGGTGGCACAGGACGATAGGTAGGGACAGGTAATGTACACTCCAACACATGGATGAATGGAAGGATCGAGAAATGCTGGACTGTAGACGAACTGATCGATCGAAAACATTAAAATGTAGAACATCTTATTGAGTCCTGACTGGTACTTCTTGGACTTTTTCGGGGTATTGAATCAATTCTATCGTCGACTAATGGATTCTCACACCGGTTCATATCAACTAAGGTGTATGAGGATGATTACGACGATAATTTAAAATGAAATAAATTACTTAAAAAAAACTAGTATTTGCTCTTAGAAAAATGCTTTTAAGGTTAGTTGTAATGAGGACCTTATCAAAAGTCTTTAGATCGGACCTCCCTCTACGATGTTTTCTCCGAATGTTTATCACCGTGAACTCACTCCCACCCACAAACTCTTTTCCTCCGCGTTGTGAAATCATCTTCCTTTACGAGGAAAGCACTCAACCAGTTAGCAGGTGGTCCACTTCGGGACACGCATCACTAATAAGATCATCAAGTTGCAGGTGTGTGGAGGGTGATCCAGTGTTTGCAGGTTGCGGCTGTCGTCTTGTTGTTTTCTGCCGGTGTCAGCGCGGTGCTGGCGGTCTGCGTGTGGATGCGAACTCGTCACGATGGGGCGCGCACCTCAACAGCCGTCGCCAGCATCACTGGAGGTGAGTCACTCACACCCCAACCTTTTACTAATAAAGTAGCAATCGTGATATTATGTATTTGCTATACATTATATATATTTGCTATATATTACTTGACATAAATGATAACTGAAGGTTTAATATTTGTATACATGTACTATGTACGACATGCAAACAGCTTTTGTCACAGCTTGTGGCAATGTATGATGTGTTCCCTGTGCAGGTGTTGTGGGGATGGCAGGTAACAGTGCTTACGTGGGTTTCGCGGAGCTGTACATCAGACACGTCGACAACAGTTTTCCCTATGGCTGGTCCTTCGCACTTACCTGGCTAGGATACATCCTCTCTGTCTTCGCCGCACTTCTCCTTCTCGCGTCTAAGTACTGCGAACCTACCTGCATCACCTGGCCAGAAACACGCCCCCTCGACCTTACCTCAGTCCTGTGATGTCCCACCTGCCAGTCAAGACCAACCCGAGGTCGTGTCACCAACAACATGGCTGCATCACGAAGAAGGCCGAGACTTCACCGGCGACTGTCGTGCTTCCCTCGGTTCACTCACCTCATCCTCCGCCCCAGCACATAGCTTGCGAGCCGATACATTACTTGGGCTGCAACCTTCAGTATCCTAGAGTTCACGACCCAAGACAATTGTCTTTCCTTGCTCAGGAAGCTCAAGATCGTCAGCAGCGCCTGGCGAAGGATGTCCAGCAGCCGTTGCCTCGCCAACAAACCAGAACGATGCCAACGATTTTCGCAGCCAACGGAAATCAGCAAAACGAGGGGTCAGGGTCCCTGGGCAAAGGGAGAACAACAGTCAGGGGCTGTCACCTAACGACAGTAACCAGCATGCTGCTCTGCAAACTTCCGTTTCTGGCCCTTACGTCCGTTTCCGTGAAGACACCATGGACGAGAGAGTCGCTGGACCCTGTGCGATGGAGAATGATCAAAGCCGGTTGCTACAGAGCCGACTGAGCTCAGGTAGGAGGCTGTCCCGCAGTGTCACACCGCGTGAGAACCGCAGGCTGGACAGGACGGCCACGAGGACAGCCAACCGCCACTTGGTGTTGTAAGGATGGGATGGGACGATCAAACTTACCTTGTCAATCATGGACAACGATCTCTACAATCTTTTACTGTCAATGCATGTCTGTTAAAGAACATTTTATTTCTTTGTCCACAAGTCCTCTTCCTCTTGTTTTGTCTGCAGCCTCACTGTCGCCCAAAACAAACGTTTTGAGCTTCTCAGTTGGAATCTCCATTCCTCCTGCCTCACCTAGTGATAGCCAACACGTGCTACATGTTACAACTATCTGTTACTTTGCTCTTGTAAAGGAATAAGTCGACAGTGTATACTTACACAATGTGCTGTTGATTATGTAAATGCGTGCTAAATATATAAAACATTCTCCAGGTCGCTTGTGGTTCATGGTTTGTGTGTGTGTTCTAGTTTCTCTCTGTAGGGGGCCGACACAAGCAACTAACCATACTACCTTTTTTTCTCTCGGCTATTCTCCACAGAAACACTTAATCAGAAAAACCTTCTACGTTTACAAAGTTTAGGTACTGTGTGACATTGTCTTCCTATGGAGGCTATAAACTGACAGTTGCACAGTGACAAATACTTTACTGACAGGCCTGTGATGTGTCCTGCTAAATATTTCATATCCATTATGAGAATACAACATTCTGATGAAATGACATTCGCATCACACAACGATTTCTTTATGTGATTTCTGCTGAGTTCAAGAAGCAACCTACATGAAAAAATACAAACGAGTACATAGCAACAGGTTAGGTCATAGAGTGCTCGTGTGTGTGTGTTTGCTTGTACTTTACTTGATTTATTTTACTTCACAAGTATCTGTGATGCGTGATTAAAAAAAAATGTAAGCAGAAGCTAACTGTCGACATTAAAGATGACAACTAAGTACACACTTACACCTCATCATTGACATTTCACACACTTGATGCAATTGTGACTGTCGCACGACTCACGTGTGTTTTACGGTTAACAGTCACTGAGCCGTGCTCACATGCCCACCAGTAGACGGTAGGTGGCGCTCGTATAGCGCATGCGCACGGAATGGAGTTGTGTGAACGTGAAAAGAGTACATAGAAAAGGTATGAAAACTGTTAGAATGTTGTCTGCACCATCCACTGACCCGTCAACCCAGCTACAGCTTGTCAGTCGTCGGCATGGGTGAAGACGAAGGCAATAGATGTTCTGAGTTCTTAGAGACAGTGCGGCGGGTCGGATGGCTGGCCAAGCAAAACGTCAGCCGGGCGAGTTGGGGTCTCAAGGCTGCTGTCGGGATGTTCGTCATTTCCTCCACCGCCTACATCGTCGGTTTTGTCAGTCCTTACTGGATTGAGGAGGATGGTCGTCAGTCTCATGATAACGCAAGCAGCAACATGATGACCATTCCGGACTTTGTCCACACTGGCGTCTGGGAAGAGTGCACGGTCCACACAGGGCAAAGGTCATGTAGTATTTTCAAAAGGAATATCGGTGAGTTGTGGCTGAGTGTTCCTATCTTAAAGGAAAAAATGTACAAAATTTTGGGTTTCCGAGAGAAAATTTGTAGCCGTCGATAGGGACATATTTCTGTTAATGTTACATGACACTGGCATGGGTGAAATGACACCTGATGAAAATGCTCATTTTTCGATAATGCTTTCGATCTACACACACACACCACTATCTACACACACCACTTCACAATGCGAGGGAACAGCCGAGAGAGAGCTGATGTGTCGACATCGTGTGGTTGCAGACAGCGTGGTGGTGATGCTGGGCTGTGTGGGTTCCGTGCTGCAGGTGTCGGTGTGCGTGTGGACGCTGCTGACCTGCTTGAGGAGACCCAGACGCAGCCGCGAAATCGTCACTGTCGTGGGCGCCATCTCTGGTGGTGAGCTGGTATTCATCACTCTACCGTAGTCTCAACGATCCGTCTATTGGACTCAATGTTAGTATAAAAGATGAATTGAGTTATCAGTAACTGACTTTAACATGGCGCGTGATCAACTAAACCTTCGCCTAGTTTCAAACATAACGAACTATCCGATTAGTTTTAAATAAATATATAGTATATCAGCGGGGAAGGGGAAGCAATCTATAGTGGAACAGCTCCTAAAGGATCTAGTAGTTGTCTCCCTTTTATATTCATTTATGAACAGAACGACGGAAGGTTGCCGCAGCGCTTTACCTGTGTTTTCTGTCCCAGGAGCCTTCGGCCTGAGTTGTGTGATCCTGTTTGTCGTCGTGCACGGCATGCGCTCCTACTCCTGGGGTCTGGCCTTGGACATCGGGGTAGTCTCCTGACACTGTTGGCTGCTGTCGTTGTCCTGTGGAGCCTGCGGAGTTCAAAACTCACGGCAAGCTTGGCCACCCACAAAGTCACAGTAGGCCGCAGCGTTTCCCTGGTCGCCATCAAAGACACTCAAGTGCATGTTCCCTCTCTTTCCCTCCTGGTACATCCTCACCGTCAAGTGCGTCACCAGCATTGATGGAGGATCCAGGTGTCCAGGCTTTTCCCGAAGACAGTCTACAGGCCAGCTTCCTCCCTGTCGCATCGGGACCAGACCCCTCGGCGACAGGCCCTATTAGCTAGGGCAAATGATACTCAGGTGCGGCGTTACAATCCTGGCAAAGATGTGACGTCACTCCTCAGATCGGAACGTACAGGACCTCAACCCTCCAAAATGCTCAGCAGACGAGCGTGTGACGTTTTGCGCGTGTTGATGACGCCACTGCTGTGACGCATTCAGTGATGGCCTCCTCCACAGATCTCAGCCAGACTCAACCGAACTTCAGCTGTCCTTCTCCCACACACGTCACCTACACCACGACGCCTGGCAACCAAAGGCCCAAGAGTCAACGTTGTCACCAAAGCTTCGCCATGGTCATCAACTACGTCACACGGCGATGCAAAGAAATCAGGGGACGTCACTGGCTGGAGAAACTCACAGCACCACCTATCGCCCACAATCCTACTTCTCTCCCCTACAAAGTCTGTTTTCGTTCAAACCTCCAACAAGTGTAAACAAACTCACAACAGATGATTTCGCACTCCAGGTTGTTTCTTTTTTACTTTTATTTACCTTCATGTTTACTCAGTGTCAGCTTGTAAGGAAAAAACCCTGTAGACTTGTGCACTTAGCAAGACTAATAAAATGTTTTTCGATGCTAACTTTGTCACACCCAACTGTTTTTTAACAAAAGACAACTTGAGACATACCTGATTTGGTCCCACTGAATGGTTTGCGAGACAGTTTGAGCTAAACTAAGATCGAAACTTTTGTATGGATGAGGAAGAATCAGAAGTTTGATGGCGGTTACACTGGCACGGCTTTTCATGGGGGCTCCACCATTTCACACCCATTTATAGTCTAGTCACTTTGCCACACACATTATTCGGAGACCCATTCATAGTTCAAACTCACTGGAGTACAGAAGGAAAAGGATTACTTACCCCCAAAACGCTGTCAACCATCATAAACTTATCTTCTCTATAAAATACTCGGCAACCAAGACAATACAACATAAGATGCAATACAGAAAACAGTGGATAGTAGAATTGTCCAACCTCGGAGGCACACACACTGGGCTGTTGCATACCCGTGAGGTAGCGTATTCAACCCTAGTTGACCCTGTGTAATGGCATCAGACTTGGGGAGGCAACGCAGTGATGGAGAAGGGATGAGTGCCTACCCTCGGAACAGCTGACCTCGGGTGTAGGCGCGTCTTTAAGACCTCGTAATATTTCTTGATGACCTCCCTAATCACTGGCAGTTCATGTATGAGACATTTTAATTCTCTTCACGAAGTAGAGGTTAGTCCTAGCCATTGTTTTATGTCTGTGAGAGAAAAATGTGTGTGTTGTGTGTGTTTTGAGAATACATCGATACACACACAGTCCAGCTTTTTTCTGAGGACGATGGCTATGTCCTCGCCCCTCCCTAGTTTACCAAACCCTCAGGGCAGTCAAGTATCCGTTCCTGACCTCGGTGTCGAGAGGGTGGGGAGGGGTGCGGGGAGGGGAGGTTGACGAGATCGATCCGGTGACCTACATTACCTGTCCACTTCCCCACCCTCCGCATACCCCCATCCCCTGCGATACCTGCCTTGCAACGATTGGTCATAAAACACGCAACATATAGAAAAACCGGCGAAAAGCAGAGCACAAAGCATTGAAGATATATGGGATATAGTATAAACTATACACTTTGTTTGAGAACTTCATAAGATTATGACGTGTGTGGAAGCAAAGCTCGTACTTGGTTTAGCCGATACCTATGTGTTTCAGTCTCTTGAGTTGTGCACGTGTACACAAGGCCTAGGGTGTCGAACTAACTGCCGGACACGCCAGAAAACTAGTTTCTACAGCATCGTGTAGTGAGGTATTCCACTGAACCTGTCAAATAAATTTCCATTTCTAATCCCGATTTACTTTGTGCTTTAGTCCTCCTTCTCCGATGGTTAGGGGAAGTGTGTATATCTGGGTACACTGGAGTCAAAGGGCAAGGTGGAGGATCATGGGGCGGTTGCGTGATATTAGATGAGTAAAGGTGGGGAGCGGTGAGGATCACTGGGGTGTTGTGGGGCCGTCAGGAAAGTGAACAAAGTTGAGGCGAGTGTAGCGAGGTCTGTGAACTGATTTTCTATTGCTGGGTGTATCGGTGAAATAGGAAATCTTCATAAGACCAAACCTCCATCTACCCCATATCTTGCGGTCAACACGTCTGTCAGGATCTGTCTTTTCACGTCCGAGCTGCTTCGTACCAGGCAAGTAATCAACTTTTACTAATGGTAAACATGTAGATTGTATGATGTTTCACAATTTTCACTTCATTCTGAGATGTGAGTGGTAAACATTCATCTCAACGTGTAAGATATATATTGAAGACAGTCAACTGCCTGCGTCACCATTGTACAGACAGAACAACGAAAGGAATCGGCAGATGTGAGTGTGAAAAGGCGCATTAACCGAGCAATACTATAGCCTTATATTCATGTCAGACAAATGTTAGCTGGACAGGCTCATATTGAATATTTCTTTATAATTCACATTACATAGTTTATGATGACTATCTTTTACTATTAATCGTGAAAGGTAACCATACAATTGTTCAGGTAATGATCAAAACTATTTTTAAATGTAACCTTTAAGAGTAAACTTTTACAATAAAAGTAGTAAATGTAGTAAATCCTATATCTTTTCATATAATGGCTTCCTAAGGAAGTCTACATCATGAAAAAGTAATATTCGTAAGTTTTTTTTTCTCTAATAGACGATTTTATCCTTTTTTATGATCATCAAAATCAAGCGCCTCTCGTTGCAGGAAGTCGTCGATGCCAAGTTCAAGAAGATCGACGAGGAACCTTAAACGTTTTCTCGCGATGACAATTAAGAAAAGAACACCTGCAACACTGGTGATAGCTGGTGTTGTCATCTTCCTGCTGTGGAAAACTGAATCCCAGTTTTTAAGATTAGCAAAGCACGCTCGGAGGAAGAGAGAGAATTCAACAGGGCAAGAGTTCCGCCAATGAGGCGGGAGGAGGCTGAGAGCACCACTCCGTCCTCCTCAGTACAACGGGAGGACAGTCTCCTCCAGAACTCAATGAAAATTTTCAACCGGAAGATGAGGAAGGAGTCGTGGACCTGCTCAAAGTAGATCGCGAGCTGCCCGCGGCCCAGGAAGTGCGGATGCCGCTGTACCATGATGTGTACACCCACGAGGAGTGGCCTGACCTCGAGGTCGGCGACAGCACGATCCTGCGAACGCTGCCGCGTAGTGTGCACTACTTGTGGTGCGGGCGGAAACAGTTCCTCTTCCGGCACTACCTGGCGCTGCTTAGTGCAGTGCGCATGCTCAGTCCCACCACGATCTTCTTCCACTACTCGCACCTGCCGGAAGTCGACCTGACTTTGTACAACATCTGGTTTCAAGAGATGAAAAACTCTTTGCCGCATCTACAGCTGCTTCGCTCACACGTGACGGATTCTTGCGGCACCGGACAGCTGCTGACGTCGGCGTTGAAGCTGTTGGTGGGTAATGGCGGGTTTGTCATGGGACAAGACGTTGTTTTAGCGGGATATCCAAAAGAACTCAAAAGTGAGCCTTTCTGGTTTGCATTCTCCGAGATTACCTCTGACCTTTCACGCGGCATGATAGCCGCACCACGAGCTTTAGGATCGTCTGAAGCCGAGCGGTTGCTCCAGGACCTGGAAGCCGGACAGCCAGCCAACCAGGCAGGTTGCGTGACGGTAAACAGATACAACGAATCCGTACACGGTTTCCATCACTGCATAGTCCTCAGTGGGGACATCTACCCACGTGACCTATGGCGCGACAACTCGTCTTTTGTGGAGCTCGCTCGCTGGGTCTACTACGGGCAGAGAGAGTCGCTGACTCCCATCCCTCACATGGGAAGCCCCATCCCGCGTGTGGCTCATGTCATCTGGCTGACCCTCAACCTGTCTGACGTCCCGCAGCTCAGCTTCCAGCACTTTCTGAGCATCCTCAGCGCCCTGCACGTGGGGGCCTGAAACAAGTCTACGTGCACGGGAACGTGCAGCCCGAGGGCGAGTGGTGGCGCGCGCTGGGGGGTGAGAATGTCACTTTTGTCAAGATCGACAGACCGCAGACGATGTTCCAACAAGACATGTCTAACCTCCAAGCTAGCAGCGACTTTCTCAGGTAAACCAGGAGCTAGAGACATTGTTTGCCGATGATTTAATGCAGGAACCGGACTTTCAGGACAATGCGGCCTCTAAAAGCGATTCTGACTTAACCGCAATGTCAAACATTCGGAGGGCAGCGAAATAACAGCAAATGTTTTCGATTATCTAATGCTTGTACCACGGGAGTATAGTCTCTGGGTTGCTTGCTGTGTGCCGGGACTAACAGTTTCTCGCGAAGATGCAGCTGTCAGGTCTCGACGAACCATTTAACAGTTTCGTGTCTGGACCGTGATAAAATTCTTAAATTCAAAGACAGACTTGTAATTTGTTACTTTGTTACTTATTATTTCTTTCTTGTTCGGTCAAAAGTCCTCGGCCTCCACTGCTCTCTACTTAGAGCCAATAAATTAAAACACAGCAAACCGTAAAGCTCGAGCTGTTGAACTTCCGTCAACACGAGAGCTTGCATCGTCTGCTCTTTTTCGTGATAAGTTCAACCGGAAGCGAATTAGTCCTTTAGCATCTTTCTAGAAGTTAAAGCAGAAAATTTGTTTGCAAGCAGTCCAGAAATATACGTTCGTTGTTTGTAAAAATTAAAGGTGATGGTTTAGGAGTAGTCAATCGTCTACCAGAGGCGTAGACCGCCAATCAATCAATCAATCAATCAATCAATGCTTTCAGGGCCAACATTCTGACTCAGTTCGGTGGAGTCTACATGGACCGTGACGTAGTGTGGACTAGCAGGATTCCTGACTGGTTATTTCACTACCCTGCCGTGGCGAGTTTTGATTGGCCAACGTGGGGCACGTGGCCCGACTGCTTCAACCTTGGCGTCCTCATGGCCCGTGCGCAGGCGCCGTGGCTACGTCACTGGCAGGACGCCCTTCGCTTCTACAAGAGAGAGTGGTCCTCCTTCACGGCCACGTACATGCCGTACAAAATCCTCGAGCACCATCCCCGCGAACTCCTTGTCTACGACCGCCTGCAGGTGATCGAGGGAATTCATTTCACACCTTTTACATTTGGAGAAGTTAGAGTGAGAGGGAAAGTGGGTAAACAAAGATAGCTACAGGTTTAGTAACCTTTCGGATTTCGGTTAATTTAGACTAGCTCTGCCTGCCATTTGTAGAGCTGTGGAGCTGATGGTGCTAGACATGACCAGAAATAACCAGACCTGACCAGTCAGGACCAGTTCAAGTCAAACTGTGTTGTAGACGTGGAGCTGAAAGTTGTAAGTGGCGATGATGATGTTGATTACAAGCCTTCAAGAGAAGGAGCAGGAGAGTAGGCTACAAATATAAAGACTATCAAAGGCATGGGGTTATAAGGTCATAGGGTTACGGGTCTAGGTAGAATGTCAAGCCTAACCCTCTTCATTTGCTGACATTTTCTCTCCTAATAGAACACATTTCCCTGTGCTGGGAAACTCTCAGTCACAGGCATCAGCAAGCCTCCAGCTGGCAGCTCGTCCGATGCCAAATGTATTAACCACCAGTAGCCGTAGTCACGATCCAGATATAAGATACCTGATGGTTAGCAGCAGCCATTGGCAGCCATGATCGTGTTTAGAAGAAGAAGAGTATAACGATGCTTAATAAGAAAATACCATGCACTTGTTGCTATTAGGCCCTTTTTCTAACAAACATGATGGGATTTTCAGGTGATTTGTTTCCGAGACATCTGTCATCCTACGTGGCAGCAGGATTTCCGCCGAGCCATTCAAGACAAACGACCCACTCTGCCTTTCCAATGGCGAGACGTCCACGCCATCCACGTGACTCAACCCAAGCCCCCGACATCCTGGGCCACGCCCCGGGCCGTCTTCACAGGACAAGATGTCTTTGCTGAGATTGGCCGCTACGTCCTGGAGACAAGTGGCAGAAGTCATCTTCAACAAACGTGAACAGTCAAAACTTGGTGGTCACCTTCCTTCATCACAAACATACCGACCATGTAGTTCAAAGGTCAATACCTGGTGTGTAACTCCTGTCACCACCAACGATTTGTATCAAATAAACATACACATGTCAAAGGTCATATGCTAATATTTGATGAAGTGATTAGTGACGAGAAACGTGATTGTTGTGTAAAAAATGTCATTTGATTGAAGAAGTGTGGATTCAATCACGTGTCTTAGTATCAAGCAAATACACTGCTCCGGCTATAAAATATTTTGACAATGCTTTGATTAGACAGACTTTTGCTTTGTTTGTAGTCACACATAGATGTTCAGATGTAATTTCATCCTACGATGATGCCATCGAGGGTTTTGAAATCTTAATTATTAGTCCTGTGTGTACGCGCGTGGTCAAAAAGTCCTCTAAAGGCACTTGACAAGAAGATTGGAGTAAACTTGTGACTTCTATTTTTTAAATAAACAAAACTAAACTAAACGCCTGAGATACATTCTCTCAGACTGTAATAGTGAATAGTAAGGCTAAAAACAAACTGAGATACAGAGTGAAAGTGTCTCGACAGTGCATGAATCTTTTATTTCAGCCTGTCAATGACGGTGACTGACCATGGCCCGATATCATATGTATATATATAATTCAGTTCTTGTAGTTTTGTTTCTCAAACGTTTTGTGATGGATGGGATGAGGGATGGATTTTTTCTAATCACTGCGTAAATCTGGGAGGTGTTTTCCGAAATCAAGGTGATTATGCCTGTTGTTCTTGGGATACTCGCCCACAAATATTACCACGCACAGAACGAGCTCGAAATGAATTCTTTCAAAAATGTTAGTCGAGGACCAAAGTTTCGAGCACGGATCAGTTTAAGTGCAAGGTTCTTACTTTTTTTTTTTTACTCTTAATTTGTGAGATTTCCCTTTGTATTAAAGATTTTTTTCCCGTTATTTTAATATTCTCACCCAATTTCGACACCTTCACTGGGAAGATTAGGAGACAAGCGTCTGCAGTGACAAATCGCCACAGGATTACTGAACATCGCTCAAACATTAATTTCTTGACAAGTCCAGTATAGAAACAGTAGCCACTGAGAGGCAGCCAGACAAGAGAGAGAGAGAGGAATGTCAAATATAGCCTGATAGCAATATCTTCCCCCGTGTCACCTTTTGCGATGACCTTAGTGACATAAAGTGGAATTAAACTTTCCGAGAGTCTGACGAGGATTTAATAAAGGGGAATTTTTATCATGGAAGAAACTATAGGGACATGTCTGAGACATCTGGACAAAAGTCCAGCAAATAATTTCGACAAAGAAGCTCGGGCTGACAAAATTGATCTGTGCTCACGAGTTGTGCCACGTCCCCTGGCCCCTGCCCCCTGCCCCCTGCTGGTGTATCAGACATTGGTAATATTAATGTCAGAGTGTAATATTGTCATACGTTTGTAATATTAATGTCAGAGTGTAATATTGTCATACATTTATAATATTAATGTCAGAGGAGTTCACAGGGATATAAAAGGCGGTTAGGGCGGCGAATACAGGCAGGTTTGAATTCTCTCACAAGGAGGTAAACCTTAAAAGAATGTCGTGGTTGTGGTTGCTGGCGGCCGCAGTTCTTGTGGTGGTAGTTGACACCCGCGATGAGGTTCGGGCTCGGCGATCAGACGACCCTTCGCCACTGCAGTCTGTGGTGGAGGATCTGTCCCGCCAGGTGTCCGACCATCAGGCGCGTCTGACGGCTGTAGAGAGAACATGCAGTAAGTCGTCTTTACCTTTGACCTTCATTCCTCTCTTAGCTGCGTGTATAAATGCGTGTGTGTGTGTGTGTGAGTGTAAGTGTGGGTGCGTATGTATGCGTGCGTGTGCATGTTTATGTTTTCATTAGTACCCTTTCCAGCCAAAAGCCTGAGCAATCTTTGAACTAGGTTGTTGTAACCCACAGGTTTGTGAAAATGTGTGACAGACTTACATTGAAATAACTCTCTCGTAGAAACCAGAGGGGAGGGGGGTTCATCCGCCTACTTAATAAAAAACTTCTGAGGGGGCAAGAACATTGCCCTCCTCATCCAGCCTGAGCCAGTGATGTGATTCTTCACAAAGTACAGAAAAGGTGAAGAAACAGAGAGAGAGAGAGAGTTTGAGACTATTGACAAATCTTTATTTACGATGGTAACACAATAAGCAAAAGTTATGGGTTTTTTTTTTTTTACATCTAACTCTTCGAAAGGAAAAAGAAACACTACTTTATTACAAAATAAAGGCATTATTCAAAGAAGACAGGTTTGTTCGTTCGTTTGCTTGTTTGTTTGCTTGTTTGTTTGTTTTTGGGAAGCACACTGACTTGCAAACCTTGAATGTTATTATTATGACTATAACTTTTATCTTATTCTGAATATCATATAATTCTTGAGATTGACATAACCGGATGATTCCTTTTTCAGTGAGTTTTTATTTCTCGTTAAGTGTTGCTTTGTCGTTTAACACCGACACCAACACGTGTAGTGATGGTGCCCCCCTGTATCACGTGTGTGTGTGTCTCCACTCCTGCACCTCCCTCTCCTATCTTTTCGTAACGTGCGAGAGCCAACGACTTTTGCTGTCACAGTGGAGTTTGTCCCCAGAGGCCGAACATTTCCTATGCAAAAGTGTGTGCTATTATACCCGTGTGCGTTAGTGAATATGTGAGAACGTGTCAGACATAACATATCTCCAGACATATCAACCATTTTAGCCACTCACTGAAACACGAACGTTTTGCACACCAAGCAAAAGCTAGTTATTATGTGACACATAAACTGTGGTTATTGTATACTAAACAAAAGGTGTTGATTAATTCCAACATGGCCGGCTTTCATCCGAAACTAGCATTTTTTTTTTTTTTGCCTCATTGCCGGGCTGTGAACAAAGGACAAGGGACTATACCGCGTAATGCTACCAAAGTGAAAAAGTGATATTCTCTCCCTTTACGCAACAAGTGAGATTCTATTTTCTCAAATAGGAATTCAGGCGTGACATTCAAACTCTCAGGGAGCAGGGGCGGCCTTAGGCATGTGCAAACCGTGCACCTGCACAGGGCCGCCAAACCCCAGGGGCCGCCACTCGAATATATATATATACTGATTATAAAACAGAAAGAAACTAACGACACAGCTGATAACAACCTGGCTGGCATTGTGTTTGTTGTTAATTAGTTCACTGTGTTTACTAATATTGCTAGAGTAAGCAATGAGCTCTGTGTAGTATTATAACAGTCTGCCGTAACGAGAATATCACGGGCCGCCACTTGGTTTTATTGACAATGGCGGGCGAAAGGGCCGCCGATCTTTTCTCTGCCCAGGGCCGCCACCAGCCTATAGCCCCCTGCGGGGAGGTCGGGAGGATATAGGTGAGCGAGGGTACAAAGATTCGCTGTTCTTATTACTTATTAAACACGAGTTTATGTTCTTTTGACCTGAAACGTTCACTGCTGAATCGCAAGTTGTTATCTCCTTTAAACTAGGAACTGCTGTTTGGAATGTGGCCTTCCACACTCATCTAAGGGACGACACCATCAGCATCCTTCCCACTGCCACGATCATCTACAACACCGTCCTCACCAACATCGGCAACGCGTACGATGACCGCACCGGCATGTTTACGGCCCCCGTCGCTGGCACTTACAGCTTCACCATCACCTGCATGGCGGTCGTCGGCACCAGTCTCCCTCGACATCATCGTCGACAACAATGCCGTAGCCACCTGCTGGTCCACAAGCTCCACAACTTCGGAGCTGGGCAGCACAACGGTTACAGTGCACCTGTTAACGGGGAAGAGAGTATGGGTGCGCCAAGGCACTGCAGACACTCAGATGCGGGGTACCGTGTGGGCGGTGTTCTCGGGCTTTCTCATCAATGCTGACACCTAACTACGGCAGACTGGAAGGACAGCGACCGATCGGAGCATCTTCTGGCAGGACAAGGGACATCCTTATTTTCTTAAAAATAGTATCAGCGTGTGTTTATTTCATGTACACCATATTTAGCTTGTGATCCAAAATATGATTACATTTTTGCTTCGAGATAAAAAGATTGTATTTTGAATGTTTCATCAATCTTGGAATTTTTTCCAAACATCTTAACTTCTTTTCTCTCAGTATTTTCCATTATTCATTAAGTATTAAAGAGGAGGAGGAAAAAAGATTTGTATGCACCATATGTAACTAGGATAAAACACTGAGCATTGCATCTTATGCACACATACCGTCATATATAGAACAGCACAGAATTAAAATATAGCGAGGTATATTTCCTAGTTTTTGCCATTTATGAACCACAGTCCGCAGCCTGTTTCGCTGTTGCTTGTGTGTATAAAGTACATTCCTAAATAAATCAGATGAAAAGTATACTTGGTCTGGATATTCCTTTCTCCTTCATTCTGTGTATGCATGAAAGGTGGATGATAAAATACTAAGCATTTGAAAAATTAAGGTGTGCATGGGGAGAAGACAGGAAAAAGAGACAGAGAAAAAAAAAATACAAAAACGAATTATTAATGATATGTATTTTTTATTTAGTTGCAAGCATGAATACAGTTCAAAATGAAACTAAAAAACAAAAATGCACAAATCTTACCCGATCACTGGCTGTAGTTCACCAGGTCCTAAATGTTTTTGTGCTGAGTCTGGCTGCACCTTCATGCACAGCTTCTCCACAGTATCAACATCAGCATAACAATGTTGAGTTATACAAGCAGCAACGCAAAGAAACTATATACAAGACATATTCCTCTTTCCCAACTGTCACAATATCATCTCTTATCTCTCGAATTAAATCGATATAGACTCTCTTAATGCATGCCTTAGGCCCTAGGTCTGAATTCTTTCTTCAGACAAAAGATTCCTGCCGAATGGCTTATCTTAGAAACAATTGAGGGTATAATCAGTTGAAAGGGTCCATACCTAAGTCACTTGTGAAGAGAGACTAATCGCCTGTTACAATCATTTTTGTGAGGACAGGTCATTTATAAGAAAAACTGAGATGTTTAACCTGTGTGCACTGCAAAAGACCACTGTTTTGAGCTGCTAACAAACATTGCGGTACAAAAACAAAAGAGAGAAAATAATATCTGGAGACATCAAAATATATATTTCAAGCACTACGATTTCCTTCATTCTGGGATGTCTAGGAATACATTCATTCTTAAAAGAACATTGAAAATAAAAGCTATTATTTTCCAGAAAACCCTGTAACAGATTGGCAATTAACTACTTTTTTTTAAGTGGTTTTCTCTTTAATTAAGAAATCAAACTGCCACGTTAAAATTAAGAACCCTCACACTCAGCCATATAACAATAACACCAAGTTGCTCAAGAAGATAACAGTTAAAAATATGCACAGTAACATTTTCCACAGAATTTCCTTTCTCTTATACACACACAAACACGCATACATGCGTTCACATGAAAGATCACAACCACTGAATATCATCAAAAAAAAAATAACTATACTTTTCAAAGCATAGAAGACAACTGCATTTAAAAACTTCCTGTCCCATAAAACTGGGAGAGTGTGAAGTTATAAGAATTGTGAAAAAGCTGTGTCTCTAAAAACATGGCTTTTTTTATACAGCTGTCAAAAAAAAAAAAACTCCTACAAATTCTTCTTTATTGTTTTCCCAAGTCACAACTAATATATAATCACAGTTCAACAATCGAGAGCAAAACAGTCTGGTACCCTATGCCATTTGTTCGTATGCTATGTGATATGTGGTAGCACATCATGTAAACAAGATCACTTAATATGATATAGTGATATGTACTCATGCAACTGGAAGTGTAACTTCAGCCTCAAATGGTATAAGAAAGAAAAAAATAGTTTCCCAATTACCAGACATGAAATATTTAAAAACTTCAAAAATTATAAAAACAATAACAAAGGATGTAAAATTAAATATGATTTCCACAGGACATACAGTTCACATGGCAGTCATGAGGCTGAATCAATTGATCATAGCACTGTGAGAGACACAGAACAGAACACTAAAGATGCATTACAAGCCTGCATTGCTGTTTACATGACTGCATTATGTGAACCCCACTCACATTTCCTCACATCTATGTAAGTAAGCACCAACTCAAATACATTGCCGTAACTACTATGAGAACTGTTGTTCTGTTTATAGATTACAGACGACAATAAATAAGAAGTGAATGCATATTTTTTTATTTGTCATAGCACACTTTAGCTCCAAGAACATACACTGAAATATAGCTTGCTTACCTAAACCATATGGGACTGCATGTAGTATACGCTACACTATAATCAACAGGATTCATTAATTACATTTTAACTAATTGAAGGTTACTCGCACAGCATCCAGGCTATTTACTGCATAATTTGGACCTCACTCATCCGCAATGACCAGCGAGAGTCAGTATGCTATCACCTATCACTACATATTTTATGACCATGAAATTTTCCTGTTTTTTAGGTTTCATTACAGGACTAAAATTGGCTTCATCATCTACTGTACAGGATATCCTATTTAATGTACATACGATACCGGTATTACACATTATTAGAATATCCATTAGGCTAGAAAGATTATTAATTTTATAGGTAACAATGTGACCCGCCACCACACAATTATTCCTAAGTCAATAATATGAGATTTTGCAAATTGTATATTTTAAAAATGTATATATACATATAGTATAGGTTTTAATCTATCTTTTATTACTAAAGTTGTTCTTCTAGTCATAAAATTGAGCGAGTTATAAAGGTTTGAAGCGTGTAAATCTGATCGCACAAAGTAGACCCTAATCACCTTTCTGGGCCTCTACTACAAGATTATTTTGTGCGACTTTAGACTCATTTTGTGGAGGCGGGCCACACATACTCTCAAAATGTATAATTATCTAGTAAGGAATGTAAAGGAAAAAGCCCACAAAAGTTGCTAAAAACAAATCAATGATGCTATATAAGCAGGTGCAATTAAGCTAAGACACAACTTCTTCCATCGTGCCATTGAATTACAATGAGCTGTCATTAATGTTCCTTGCCATGGCAAGCAGTGGCCATAATTTTCAAAAAAAATAACAAGCAGTGTTTTAAATGGCCATAACTGAAATGTCAGAGTCACAAGTAAACTGAAAATATTCACTTGAAATTTAAGATATGCATTATGATCAAAAGGACACAGAGAACAAATTTAGATTAATAATCAATGATTAAGAAATCAAAGAACGTATCACTAAGAATGCACAGTCAAATCAGAACTAAGTTTTGTTTTGTATCATCACTGCTATAGACTCTTTACAACATTGAGATTTACAAATCAAAATGATGATGTTGATTTATAAAGTGTCTTCCTCACCTGCAAAGGCAGGCTCTAGGTGCTCACACACATGATGTTGCATAAGTAACGCATCAGTACGTACAAATTGTACAAATTCATTCAAATAACTCTTTCACTCCAGTCTCTCACATGCATGTATGCACACACACACACAGAGAAGAAGAAAAGCTCCAACAGTAAGCCTGTAAATAAAACTCACATCGAGAGAGATGTGTGTTGAACTGAGATAGAAACCATGACCCCTGAATTAGTAAAATTAGCCACCGTGCCACCGATTGCCCACGCCCCCTCATGGCTGCCAAGTCATCATGCTCTTTCTCTCTCTCTCTCACACACACAGTGTTATAAAATTAGCCACCTAAAATAAAATTCTACTCTTCAAAGATAATTAGCACACATTTTATAGAAAATTACAAAGGTCAAGATTAAAGGTCTGAATATATTTCTTGATTTTTCAAAAATTATGTTTGCCTTTTGATTTCAGCAAGTCAAATGTCCTAATGGGGTGCCTGGTTCCCAGGATCAGCTGACTCACTGTCCATGAATACTGGGATCAACTGACCCTGTTTCATGATGTAATACACTGGCCCACGTTGTGTTGTTGACCTCTGACCTTCAGAGGAGGCTGACCTGGTGGAGTCCGAGGCAAATCCTGCAGGACGCATCTGCATGGAACAGCTGGTCTCGGCTGGCCGATTTTCTGAACTGTGATATGGAGGTGGACTGGGTCTGGGTGCCAGTCCTGGGGCTTCTGTTACTGGCACTACAGTACCCTCCTGTAATGGTGGTAAGGAAAGGGCAGGCTGTGGGGGTACGTAGGGGGGAGGCTTGACATCTACAGGAGTTGAACTTTGACCTTTGAATGCCTGCTCCAGCTCAGAGTAAGCAGGTGGCTGTTCAATGCTGCCAGGTCCTTGAGTGCACAGACTGTATGGTGGAGGCTGCAGCATGGTTGTGAAGTGCATTGTTGGAGGAAGGCCTTCACCTGTAGGTCTCCCAGCCATTCCACTGCACATCACAGCAATAATATCCGGATCGAGAGCAGCTGCAGAAACATTGACAGCAGCGGCTGCAGAGGCCAAATCCTGGAGTGCTTTGGTACGTCCATATGCAATCGCCATCGAAAACAAGATGGCCAGCACTGAGGCAGCAGTGACCAATCCAAAGCCCCAGTTGAGGTACACTGGGGGAAATAGCAAGTTGCTACTTGATCCAGAAGTTACAGGAGTAAATGCTGAATAGACAATGATTCCCACGAGTCCAAGAATACCTGTCAAAAATATATCATTGCATGCTGTAACTGTAAACAAGGCGCACAAGACAAAATATTAACCCACATCTTTAACTGGTCGATGGTTAATTTAAAGGAAAAAGTGCTAATTTACTTCCCCTGATAATAAGATATCCGTTTAAGCCAGGCTACTGATGTGTGGGCAGAACTGGATTGGGGGACACGAGGGGGTATTCTGAAGTCACTGATCCAAATGGATCTTGAACCACCAGCCTTCTTTTTCAGTCAAGTTTACTAACCACCAAGCTACAGAGCCACCAAAACAGTCATTTATGCTTGACAAAATAAATGATCATGACTGGAAATCTCTGCATTACAAAAACAGATACAATGCACTAAGTTATCCTTCAGGTTTCCTATTAAAGAAATATAAGCTAAATATCATAATGCAGGATAAAAAAGCATTTTCATGGTATAATTAATGTTAATTACACAATGCAGCTTTATTTGTCCACAAGGGCAATTCAAGATAGTGCTTGTACTAGATAATGAATATACATTTACATGTTGAAACAATTTCCCTCTCACACACCTAACATTCCCAGCAACTAATTAACAAATTCAAGGCACCATCTGGAACTCCCAAGCATTATCCTTCTGCAGTAAGATCCGCATCTTCAACACCAATGTGAAAGCTGTTCTACTGAATGGTTCTGAAACCTGGAGAGTGACAAATACCATCAACAACAGGCTGCAGACCTATACCAACCCATGCCTACACCTATTCTGGTAGTATGATGGCCTGAAAAGATCTCCAACAGAAGGCTGTGGAACCAACCAGAATGCCACTAGCCCAGTAGCCAAGACACCAAAAAGCGCAAATGGGGCTGGATAGGACACACCCTGCACAAACCAGCTAACCCCATCTCTAAGCAGGCACTTGACTGGAATCTTCAGGGGAAGAGGAGAGTTGGTGACCAAAGCGACTTGGAAAAGAATAGTAAAAAGCAACGCAAAGGACGTCATGGCAACAAATAAAGGGGGCTGCCCAAAACCGGGTCCGCTGGCAAGGTGCTGTTGCGGCCCGATGGTCCTTGAGGAGTAACAAGGACTAAACTAAATTAACTAATAAGTGTCAATTAGTTTACATACAGAAATTCAAAAGCACAAAGGTAGCTCAGACAAGAAGAAAACTGTCAATGCAAAAGTGATATAATGATTGTTCAAACAAAAGGAAATCTTTAACATTACCAGCACTGGCAGCAAGAAGCTCAACTTTCCTACTTTCAATACGAGCATTCTTTGAGATGAAGTCTTCATACACCTCAAAAGCTATGCAGAAAATGTAGGCACACAGTGCTAAACATTCCAAGGCCCGCATAGCATCGAACCAAGCTGGAACAACAAAAGGACAAGTTTTCAATGAGTCATACTCATCTCTCACTATCTCTCTTTTGTCTGCATATGCATACACACTTCCCTCACACCTTCCACTTCCTTGTTCACTCTTTGAGTTATTATAACAATTTTGTTATAACCAGATCCTACATTTTTGTGTACACAATATATCTTACACATAAAGTCTGCTTTAAGAGTAGGTTGAAGTGGAAAGTGTTTTTACACATTTAAGCATTTTCACACTATATTCATTCACATATCTTAATTTTAATCACAACTTTTAATAGTACTGGAATGATAGTGCGCACCTAAAACAGAGACATTATCCTAATTAATGCTCTTATAGGCAACATTCCTTATTAGTAAAATGAGGCATGTAATACAGGGCACCTTTTGTGTGTTTAACTGCCCCTACATCACAAATGTCCAATTTCCCACATTACTTAAATAACAAAAGGTATAGTTTCAACATATGAAAAAGGGGGAGAAAGAGAAAAAAGAAAACACAAACCTAAGGCCTCTGATCTACAGAAAATATGCCTATTTTAAACAATTCATTGCTACATAGTGCAATGACCACCCTATATCATTATTTAGATTTAATAACTTAAACTTTCCAAGAGTTAATATTTTCCCCCTTCCTGAAATGTCATCATAAACACTTTTTTTTAACTTGTGGAAGAAGAAAATTGCTACAAACAAATGTTTGTGACTTTGTGAAACAAAATGACATAATCTAATATTTCAATATTTAATTATTTGCAGTTCAGAGATTCTTGCTCAAACACCAATTACATATTGTTTTTCGACTATGTATATTCATATATTGAACAAAAAGAGTACAAATGCATGAAATCATTGCAAAAGTAATCCAAAGAACACAAAATTTTATCTCAAAAATGTCAGTTCATGTTCAACTTTAGCAGATGTTCACCAGTAAATGATCATTTTATTCTGAAAATTATCTGTAAACAGTAATAAAATGTATCTCAAGATTTGAGGAATCTGTTACTCAAATGGTGTTACATTTAAGATTTTGCTGTAGTAAACAAACAAAATTTTGAAAAGCATAGAAAATCTGCTGGAATTCCTTTATCTTTAAGTTATTTACAAGACAACACATGAAATATTTATAATTCAAACTTGTGTAATTAAAACTAGCCAAAGGAAACATTACAAAACAAATGTCCAACTAGAAGTTATGTAAGCCATTAACGCTGATCAAATGCCAGGAAATGCAATAATGAAATGAGTTTGCTTTATCTTTATTTTATTTGGCTATCCTATGTTTTTCATGGTGATTTACTCAAGCATTTGACATGTTATTGTTTTATCAATGCATTCTGTGTCTTTTCACAGACATCACTAACTGTATAATTTGTGTACCAACAATCTGAAGATGACCCAAATATTGTACACACGTTTTATGAAGAGATGGCGTGAATACTACATATAAAATCAAAACCAAACAATGTTAAAGTGAAAATAAACTCTAACTCTTTATTGAAATCTGGCCATTACTGCCAATATCGCAAAAGTGAAAATAAAATGGTGTAGTGAAGAAAATAAATAGGTAACGCACAGGTATGACCAAGATGCTGCAATGACAATCTCTGCAAACTCACCTATGTATCCTATCCCTGCTTCAGACAAAGATATGCACTTGCTTTCGCATATCATCCATAAGCCCCTGTCATTTCGCCACGCTGGGGCTGCGAAGCCAGCGATAAAAACCACAGCAGACACCAATATTCCTTTGCATCCTAACTTAAAAATTCGATGTCGCAGATCCCATCGGTGGACCATGATGATGCCGTGATACTCTCTTCTTTTGTCACTTGAAACAACAGATGTTCCGAAAAGTTCCTGTCACTGCTTCCGCATTTCCATTTCTTCTCAGCTTCGAGACAAGGGCGCGAGTGATCTCCCTTGAGTGGTCTCCCTTGTCAGCGGAGTCCTGCTTATCGTCCTTTATTTATTTACATGAATAATTTCAATACAAGGGGTTCCTGGAGAATAGACTCAAATATTTAAAAATGCGTGCAGTTTAATTAAGCAGCTTTGCAGTCCCGTGGTTGTGTATTTCTCTTGGCCTTCTTTTAATTTGATTAACGTTTTGTGCCCAAGGACACATTTCTCTTTGGTTCGGTGGGAAAATGGTGACCACAGGGTTTTATATATATGTTATATTTATATTCTTTAGTCTACAGCACCATTTCATTTTGTTTAACACCGTGGTAGTCATTTGTTTTTACTTCCAGGGCGCAGTCCAGCCGTTCGACAAACTATTGTCTTCACTAAGGTGACCAGACTTCCGCTTTAGGCGGGACAGTCCCGCTTTTGACCTCGTGTCCCGCCTGCTCATCGGGCGGGAAGCCCAATGTCCCGCTTTCTGGCTTTCTGGCAAGTCCATCAAATGGCCCGGTTGTCTTTAAAAATCACTTTTTTCGGCGATCTTTGACGGTGACGACACCATCATCGGCACGTGTCCCGCTTTCGCCCCCGAAACGTCTGGTCACCTTAGTCTTCATAAACTATCGTCTTCACAAAAGCAACCAATGAGTGGAAACTATAGCTGACAGAATGTCCCTCCGAAATATCGCCGAGCTTGACATGTATCGGTGTGTCAGCAGGCCGGCCATGTAAAATATAACTGGACTTATCGGTCAAGGAACTGCGATTTATATTGACCGGGTCCACACACACACACGTGTCTTTCATTCAACATCCTGCGGAAAGTTGCCAGGCATACTGTACTTGTTTGAACCCACGGCCTCCAAATGGCGCCTGAACGAGTGACTACCTAATCGGCCAAGCAGTGACGCCCTGTTAGAATGTTGCTATGAATGCGGCCAGGTATTTGAATTAAGGACCGACATGTACAGATGCCTGTGTGTTATTGTGAGATATGAGGTCAGTCGGTGCAAGTAGACTGTGTTGCTGTCAGTGTTGGAGGCTGCTGTCGGTGTCTGTAGTCACCATAGTAACGGTTGGTGTCGCCAGTGTCGGAAGGCTGTGTCAACATGGAGAAGGAGGATTGGAAAGTGATATCCTCGCGAGCAATGATGTCTGACAGAAATGTTAAAATTGAGACCAGCAGTATGTGTATTGTGAGCCTGTATGTAGTCTATTGAATACGAAATTAAAGATTCTAGTTTGCTGGCCAAAGACATTAAAACTGTTGACAATTTAAGAAGTAGGGCAACTTTATAACGTTTTGTATTTTAAAAATATTTAAATAGTTTCAATTTTACGGTGCAGTAATAAATAACAGTTGATAGAATATCATCTTCACAATAATATAGGTAAAACAAGTCCAAAAGATATTACCTGTTCGCCTTTATTTTTAAAGAAAATAAAATAAGTATACATTCATTACAGAGAAGGAATTGACAAACAGGACAAAGATTGTTTACATCTCAATAAAAAAATAAGAGCTGTCAAAATATACTTTTTAAATTTCAAAAAGGGAGGAAAGAAGAACTGTCGTAGTATTTGTTTACACATTATAGCTGAACACAGGATACGGTGCTTGGACATTATTTGAAACACATTCTGGTCTTAGCCATCTTAAAACATGGCAGACTAGGACAACAAATCACTTGTGCACTCGCTAAAGATCCGAAATACACTCGACAAACACTATTGAGCTGTGTCATGTGACAACACAAAATCATATGGGACAGCTCGCCTCCGATGCTTAGTCCCTGTTACTGAAAGAGCACTTGGGTGCTACCGGCATCATTATAATAATTACTCTTGTTGGATTCTTGTGGTGGAAAACCGAAGCTTACTCCACTGCTCCAGAGGGAAATACAACCAACCAGCCATTCAATCAGTTGCAGCAAAGGTTAAAATCGTACTACAAGGGCTAAGATCAATGAATGTTCTGGCACTCAATAAGTATTTTTTTTTAAAAAAACGAGTATTCGTCACCTTCACATTGATGATAGGTCTTAAAATATTTATAAATCTACTCAGGACTAATTTTTAGTTGATTGCTATGCCATCTTACTATATCTCAACATCGTCTTTTCATTCCTACATGTCTTATTAGTTTTTACATGTAAAAGTAAGGGAAAGTGTAATCTGTAAACTTTAAGTTAAATTTTGCACTGCCTTTGCAAAACGACAACTCCTTCAAGTTAATTAATGTTTTTAAATTGTCGGTTATGTACCTTTGCTGTAAACAGTGACCATCATAAGACGAGTTTTGTTTGTTCGCCAGGAGAGATACGACCTTCATTTGCATATCAGTGTGAAACAGCTCGATATGAAGGAAGTGCATGTTCCGGAGAAATAGTCTGGAGAGGTGGAGGCACGGTGACCAAGCTTCCAGAGACCGTTAGAGGGCAAGATGGTGTGTCAGTGGACACGACATGGCGCAGGTAAGCAAAGACCAGGTCAGAAGGTTGGCTGCGGCCCAACAACAAACACACAGCCATGGGACACACGAAGGAGGACGAACATCACTGGGCGAGAAGAAGACAGAGTGCGCTCCCTTCGAGCCAACAAGAAGAGACAACCCCCTTGAGTTTCACTAGAGCTATACAATCTCAGGCCCCTTAGTTTTAGAAAGAAAGAAAGAAGAAAAAAGTCAAATGTTTAGGGCGAGAACATAGAAATATCTAGCATCTTTTTTTTCATTTGGAATGTTGAATTTGTGTTGCAATCCCGCCGATGAAAAAGCTTTCTGGCGTTGCAGAAATGTTCTGTGGGCCTTTGTTCATAACAAACGACGTGTCTCCGGCCGCTAGAGGTATGTTTTGGAAAAATAAAAATTTAACTTCATGGTCTGTTCCTGGTTTAAATATTCTATGCCAATTTTTACCCAGAACATTCAATTCTAAGTGTAGTGGGGATGACGGAAAGGGCGTGATGATCTGAGCCCCGAAGATGTAGTCGGCCGCGACAGGCGCCGTGAAGATACCGGAGGAAGCATTGTAGGCATCGCCTTCGTTTGTTACTACATGGTCAAACTTTATTATCCCTTCTTCGATCAAAGTTACTTCTTTTTTAAATGTAGCACGAAAAGAAACGTCTTTACCTGCAAAAGGAAAAAAGCTGGTTAAAAACTGAATATTTTTTCCATAATCGCGTTAATCATTACTGTATACATGACAACACTCGACACCAATCTTTATTGTACATTATGTCTAAACGAAAACAGTTGTACACCATGTATATACGATAACAATTATACACATGCATTTGCAATATGCACTTCACAAAATCAAACCATGGAAATTTTCAAGGTTTCGGGAATTTTAAACAAGCGACTGTGTGTGTGTGTGTGCGCGCGCGCTCGCATGCATTAGCATTTCTTTACAGTTTACTAGTCAGAAAGAACATTCTATGCAAGATTTCCTCTACGTGTTGTGAATACTTATTCGTCTCATAGTTATTACTTATCAAACTTTTATACAGACACTGTACAGCAAGTGAAACACATCAACACGCACACACACACACACTTATATTTATATAGCACACATGCACATATATCTGAAGATGAACACGTAAAAATATTAAAATACATACAGACACAGAACCTTCCAACAAACAGTTTTATTTGACTTACCCTTCAAATTTTCCTTGTAATACTGAATAATCATCTCTAGAGCATCAAAAGTCTCGTGGGGAACCATGTCACCTGAAATAGATGAAGGTCATTAGTAGTCGTCTATGTTTACACAAAAGTGTCTTACTATGTGTGAGAGACTTTCATGGACACACACACACACAATATTTCAAATATACAAACGTGTCCATAAAGAATATTTCTCCCAAGCACGTTTACCTCAAAGGTCTATACTTGTCATCTTATTTTGTTGTCGCTAAAAACAAACACTAATAAGAAAGCAATATTTTTAATATTGCTTACATTGAAGGTAAATAAAAGTAGCAGCCATACTTGAGTAGATACATGTATATTTAAAGACTTTATTTACTTGCATACAACCAATCAGTCGTAAAATAAGCATGTTTCCCTTTTCTTACCAGTATTTGATTCCATGGTCTTGATGAATGCCTGAAGTGTACGAACAACCGATTCTATGTCACCTGAAATATACATATAATTCTTCTAATTTACAAAATTTATCTATTTGTATTTCTCTTTGACTGAATGAGTTTTGCTACCTTACAGAATGTTTCTAATGTTGTCAAGGGAAGGAGGGGATGAAGTGTGTTCACGAGCTGTGCGGACGCTTTTTTCTATGCTCTTCAATACAAGGTGCACTTTGACCAGCCTTACAAAAGTCTCTCATCTTTGTGGTGCATTAAGTGAAGAATATCAAGCAAGAGCGGACATGAAGTGAAGTGTAAACACATCTTGTTTCACTCCTCTTACCAAGCTTTTCTTCCAAGGCCTCAGTCTTCATCTTGAGGGCATGTAAAGCATCTTGTAAAGTCGACAGGGTAGGAAGCGGTTCTCTTGAGCCTGTAAGATAAATGCTACATAATCTTGTTTAGAATACTTACTACTTACATACATAGGTTTCTCTTTCTCAAACACACACACAGATGGCTTTGCTAAGAAAGGCTATGCAAGAAAATAAAATGTTCCTTAATTTGGACAAATGCACATGTCAAACACTTAGAAGCAAGACACGTAGACAATACCATGGTCAGGCCATGGCAAAGGTCTTTCAATCAAATCAAATATGTAGCTGTCTTTTGATTTTCTAGAATGTCTAGTTCCTAAATTACACATTTTGTATCGACATTCATGTGAAAAAGGTTCTGTTGAGCGGCTAATAACATTATCTTCATTCTGGTCTCATTAAATTTGATTTTGTTTTCGTTGTTGTTGTTTGTTTGCCGACCTGAATGGTGTTTACTATCAGCTGGTGAAGCTAAAGTCAATGTCACCAACACGATCAGCTCTGTGATATCCATTGTGGAGCCTGGAACATAACATTGACAGGCATCAGAAATTACCACATTTTTATTCTGATATTGAACTGAGTGAGCTGTATCAATGACCTATTGACCTCCCGTAGACAAGCAATAAAAACAGAAATTATTGTGTGTACAAACATGGTGGTTGATAGGGTTACTTTTTTTTTTTTGGCTAGAGAACTTGCCACATGGGGTAAATGTCAGCTTTGTCTGTGAGAGTAACAGACATTCAGCTGGGTAGAAAGCCTCTGTAGGGAATCAAAGGGTTTTAAAAAGGTGTTGTAGGTGTTGTAGGTATTGTAAGTGATGTTAGTATTGTAGGTATTGTAAGTGTTGTAGGCGTTTGTAGGTATTATAAGTGTTGTAGGTATTGTAGGTATTGTAGGAGTCCCCCTGTGAAACTGTAGAGACTGGATGCCATTTTTTTGGAGATCTGTGGGAAGGTTGTTCCAAAGAACACTGCCAGAATATTTCAGGCTTGTCTTGAACATCTCAATTCTCGGTAAGGGAATATTGAGCTTAAGAGACCCTCTTCTTTTGTTGATAGAAAATATAGTAAAAAGCATTTTACTTGTTAGTATTTTAAAGATAAATATACTTTTGTTAAATTTTAATCTGGTTGGTAGTGGTAGGACGCCTAGAAACAGGAAATCATGATGGTATAATTTTGGTTTGGTAGCCCTTCTTAATATAAGCTAGTAATGTATGTGAGCGATTTCAGGACAAGGACATTAGTCGTCTCACTCTTCATCAAACATGGCGACATGTTGTCTCCCCCTCGTGTCTGAGTCAGTTAAGGTTGTATCACACAGAATTGGGCTATAGTACCAGCTTCACTCTCAATAAACTAGTCGACAAAGAAACAGTCTTCACTATTAACAAATCACAATGAACTTTCTGAAGTGATTGGTATTTTATGCACATCCACATACTTTTCTGTGTTACAAGCAATGCACTTGCATCTTTTTTGTTGTTGTTATTGTTGTCGTTTTTGTTGTTGTGTTTAAAAAGAAAAAAATTCTTTCACTTAATTATGATTTTACCTAGTGAGGGGATGGGGACTTGGGAATTTACAGAGGGAGATAAAAGGATCTAGGATGGAAAGGGTTCAGGTAAGGTGTGCTGCGTTGTCTTAGGTGTAGATAACTCATCTTGCCGAATTCTCTTAATTGCTATTTCTATTCTTTTAGATAACAGACGACCTGCCAAGTCGCTTTACCATGTACTAAATCAATGTAAACAGGAGAAGTCCTGTAATACTAAAACATTCTGAATAGAAATTAAGTATAAAGCACTGTAAGCGGCCATCACATTCACAAACAACATTGAATACCCCCTTCATCCAGTATAGAGCATACGAATGTCCCATGCAAGAACTCACCTTTGCATCAAACACACAGAGAGAACAATAGCCAAACCTTGGTCTTTGAAACAACTCTGTTACAAGATATTCAGCCCAAAGCAGCCGTGGAAAGAAGATATTTGAAACTACTTAGTAGACTTCACATCTGGCAATGGGAAGAGTGATGAAATAACGGCTTCAATGTATTGTAGACACACACTTTCCACGCACACACACACATACACAAACACACATACACAAGCACACACACACACACATACACAAGCACACACACACACACACAAACACACACACACACACACACACACACATACACAAGCACACACACACACAAACACACACATACACAAACACACCAAGCACAAGAGGACCTAGTGCTTGCCGTGCATGTGTCAACAGGTCTTTGAGGTGTCAACAGACGAACAGACCGAGAACATCACGCACTGGGCAGAGTGACAAGACATTCCTCACATACTGCATGCTTGGCACTGTCTCGACACCACTGAGTGATACACACACAGGAATTCAACTAAATAATAACACACACACAGAGAAGATTTAATCCTTTCAATCAAAACACAGAGTTTATAGCGCTGAAAGGACGAGTAGACGAACTAGAGAGGTTCCAGAATGGTGCAGTAGTGAAACACTTCCTAAACTTAAGCTCTACCAGTGACTCAGCTAACTAAATAACAAAAAACTATTCTTAGTTGCTTTGGTAAACTGCTTACATCTTGTCTAAATATAGAGTTATCATTGTGTCTAGACAGCTACAATAAACTTTGTCAGGAGCACAAAAATGTCAATTTAGTGAATACGAAACAGCCTTTGATAAAATTGAAAGATCTTTTATTTGGGAAATAATGTTTCAAGTAGATGTTAATGGATATTTTTTTAACCAGTGAAAAATATGCAAAGTCTTGTGCCAGAGTAAGCAAATGTAGTTCAGGGTACTTTACAATAGATAACAAGGGAAAATCTTTACCGTTTCTCTTTTCTTTGTTTTTAAATGATCCAATGTCTTATTTAAAACATCCATGGTATGAAGCTGTATTGTGCAAAGCTACTTCTATCTAAACAGTTAATGATGATGTACAAAGCCTGTTTCAGATGTTTCTACTTCTGTGTTGATAACACTGTGATATGTTCTGAATCTGATTTATTTTATCAGAAAGCACTTAACATTTACTTTTAGTCAAGCTCTATGTACATTTATTTAAGCTCTTTGAGAGGAAATTGTCCCATTCAAGGGTAAATGAATAAAATTAATGTGTGAAATATATAACATCTCTATTGTGGGAACCTTAGTGAAAAAAAATGTCCTTTAGCAACTCACACAACTTTACAAGCGAAACGCATGTTGGCTCCCAGGTATCCCATCGCTGCACAGACAGACATCAGCCACCTGCTTTCTCCATAAACATCCTAAATGAATAATTAACTCTGCACCAGCAAACCATAGAATGTCTGTCAGTCGGCGACAACCAGGTCGAATCAGGGATTGTTGTCCATGTTGTGCTGGCATCTGAGCTTACATGTGGTTGCATGAAGAAGTCGTCTCTCATCCACACAAACATCCACACAAACCAGAGCATGAATACGAATATAAATACTTTATTGCGTCCCACGTGAACATTCATAATTTGTGCATGTTAAAAGCTGGGAAAATAAACTGATAAAAAAATTTACAAAAGTATATTTTATCTAGCGTGAAAGCCCTTGATCTAATGTATCCCGAATATTTATACAGTAAAGCATGGACTGACTCATTCTTTAATTCAGCATTTCTTGTTACACAGTTATTAAGTATATGTTAATTTTTGATGGATAAATTATTAGGAGAATAGTAACAGTATGTACTGCTGGATATAAACTTCTTTACGACAAACTTATGAACATTCTAACAATGTTATCATGCTCCTTTACCACTTAAAAATAGGCTAACCCTGCTAACAGTGACCACTTTAATATAATAATAATAATATCTTGCACTATTACAACCAAAGCAGGTCGCCTCTCTGTGCTCACACGAGATAATGAAATGACACTGAAAACAATACCATGCTGCCAGTCACTGAGCCACAGCTGACAAAATACACTGGTAACATGACTGTCATTAAGTCAGTAAAAGTTAAATACAAATAAAAACAAAGAAATAAAAAAGTAAATTGTGATAAAAAATATTTTAATCACATTTTGAAATAGATATGTGAGTGTTTAAATACCGCTTTTGAATCTGATTAGAGAATGTGGTATGGAAGATATTTTCACTGTCTTAAAATACTGGAGAACATACGTAGTTTGTTTGTTTGTATGTATGTTTTTGTATGCAAGTATAGATGTATGTTGTACCTTTTTAGAGAGGTAGGAGACTACGGCGACCAGGTCCATTCCATTCCTACTACCACCCCAACAGAGAAGCACTAGTGCCCCGTGTTATTCATCCGGGGCGAAAGCCCCTTACCCCCTTCTCCCCCCTACACACACACAACCAAGGGTAAGTGGTCCAACTGTCATGTGCAATATCGGGAAAGATAAAGGTAAAGGGAGTCAACCCCTTAGTACAGACTAGGCACAGTGTCCACCTACCCAGACTTACGATCGGTCGAAGGGTATTGCTCGTGGTCTTGCTTGGAGAAAAGATGGGCACTACCAAGTGTACAAGTAGATAAACAACACTGGCTGAACAATTTACAACATCATGTTGTATCAGTCAAGGACAGAATCAACAATAATCGTGCTGCAGTCAAGCTAGATAAAGAACTTCCATCGGTATGTGCAATGTCCGCATATTATACAAGGTTGACAAATAGACAATGAAGGGAAGTAGTATTCTAAACAGCTAAGAAAGTCAGAACTCCGCCTGGAAACCACTCGGGTAACCTGTCGTCCCAAGCCCGGATGAATGAGGAGGGTTGGGTGTGAGGCTAGCAACTCCACCCTGTAAAAACTAAAATGCTACAGAAACCGCAGGTATATTGAGGCCCTTCTCTACTGGGGACGAATAGGAACAAGAAACAGAAGAAAGTCAGTGCCGAGAAAGAGCTAGTAGTACAGTTAGTAGTTGCAACAGTAAGTTGGGTTATTGCACTACTTGTGAGGTTAGCTTCATCGCCCACGTATAATTTTTGAGACAAAAAATAGTTTGTGCAGAATTTAAAACCAAAACTGCAATCACCGATGAAAACAAAATCATTTTGTGGTTAATAATCATTTATCGTATAACATCAAGATGTTTGGACAGAAATGATCAACAAAATACATGATTTTACAAAAAGTTATCGTTTTTCTTTTTGAGGCATTGATAGCCGACCCCGAACCAGCCTCTGTGAATGACCTGCAGCTCGACTGTGGGTTTCACCAGATTTCTGCCTTCGTTGGTAAACATGGAGTAGATCACTTGCTGGTCGCTGTTGCTCAGTTCACACTCCTCCAGGAATCGAACCGTGGCGCGTCTGTACTGCTCGGTGAACTCCAACACTGCTTCCGCTCTTCCAACAAATGACGCACCTCCCACCCACACAATATTTTCACGAAAGATTTTTGAGGGAAGCATAGTTAGGGCAGGTGAAAACACTTCGGAATACATCACAAGCCGCGGATTAAGATCTTGAGGTGGAACAAGAGAATATGTTTGGTTGCCTTTGATGTCAAGGTCTCGGAAGCATCCGATGTCTATCCAGGCATAGTGCGAGCTAGGAAAATAGCGATTACAGATGGTGTCGTTCATCACTTCAAACTTCGCGTGCATGGCGCAGGAATACTCGGGTATCACTGTGTTGGGGAGGTGTTTCGGGTAAGAGCTTTGTGCGTATATCCTGGCCACTTTCTCTCGCAGCTGGAAGCTCCACAGCTGGTCACGTGACACTTTGATCACTCTCGTCAATGATGCTAACTCTCCTCCCCGCACACGGAGGGCGAGTTGAGCGAAGGTGTCCGAGTCGGTGTAGAAGACCAAAGGATTGTGAAGAGCTCCAAATTTTGTGAACCAGTCTTCGTAGTGAGATTTTCCTCGCACGTTGCTGTGAGACCCCTTTGCAAAGCTGCCGAGGTCGAAGTATGCGGACACCATGGTAAGGTTGTAAATGGCTTGGTCGTCTGCTCTTTTGGTAACCAGTGTGTTTTCAGTAGAAGGCTCCCAGTTTATTATCACTTTTTGGGTTGAAGTCTCATACAAGGTATTGTGGATCTGCAAATAGTCAAACACACGCAACATCATGAACTGCTAGTCTGACTAGACTGACATCACACCATGAAATATTATAGAAATATTAAAATCTCTGTAGTTGGATTTGGTGCAAGTTTTAAAATATACAACCAATACGGCGACTGAATGTGTTTTGTTTTATATACGCCTAATCCGAACTGGTAAAAAGAAGGCTTAGTGTCATTTCGTCCAAAAATCATGGAGAGCCAGGTGCAGTTCTGTGGAACTTTGAATTTAAATTAAAACATCGAATAAAGCGAAGTATTGAAGAAAGAACAGAGAACTGTGAATTGTAATCCTAAACGTTGAGGGTACTCAGGGTTTGAAACCCCCATTAATTATACCATGGTAACTTTGAGTGGGACATACCATCTCCCACAAGGTGGAGACTGGAATCGTCAACACGTCCACAATGATGTCTTAGTACTGGCTTTTAGACAAGTACAATGTGGGGTAGACGGCCACCCCATCAGGACACAGGCAGAGACTTGTTGTCTACACTTGCCTCCTGTACATGGGGTATGGGGTCAAGGGGTCAAGGGTGTGGTCTTCGTCTTGTCGGCACTGGCTAGTTGTGGACTGAGTAAAAGATGCTAAATGTGTGTTTTAGTGGTCATGAATACTGTAATTAAAGTACTATTTCTCTATTGCTTTACATCTATATGTTGATCATTTTGCAAGAATGTCACAATGAAATTTCAGAGTTGTAAGCAAAACATCAACATTTATGTTGTTATGTTTCTATACATATTCGGTTCTGTAATAACATTTATTTGTAAATATTCATTAGTGTATAGCTCTTTTTACACATAAGACTCTCTTCTGAATCTTCTCCAACTATTATTTTGAAATGAATGTCTAAAGCTGCAACACGAATCTTTCGTTGTACTTTTCTCCTACATGAAAAAAGTTCGAGTAATGAATATCACGATTACCACTAGAGAAAATGTCCAAATAAAATGGCACAAACTCATGTTGAATGAATCTCAACTACAGCGATACAATTACAGATGGTGTAGGTGGTGATAACATCTTGAAACATGAAATATGAAGACTGCAAGTTAAAAATAAATCAGCACTGCTGGAAAAATAATCCACCAAACAATGGTTTCTGGCAATTGAAGGTGATCCCAACCAGAATGAGGCTTCATGGGCTGGTGTAGTGGCTACCGTAAGTAATCCACGTGGTCACGTGGTCCTTGGTGGTAGATTGGGAATCCACTCCCTACTCTCACATTTACAATTGGCAAACAGTGAATACTTGAAAAGAAATTACTAGACAGGTAATTGGTAGCATGATGGCGATGGCGCAGTGTTTGTAATGTAATACTAATCAAGCTTTTCTTAGCAATGAGAACATGTGTTAGTGTAGTTGTCATGTTTGTCATTCACTTGTAGGACATGGAACTGATATTCTGTCACTGACATAAATCATGTACCTCGCTCTGAACACTTGTGTATTTATTATTCAGTAGGTACATTCATATTAAAATTACTTCTATTATGTTTGTTGTATCTCATGTTACTTGTTATCACATTGTGTGCACATCTCTTAAATTTGTTTGTTGATAATTTGCTTCACGCCTGTATATAAGTCATACATCTCTGTGTCCCCAGCCTGTATAATTTGTCCCATATTCATGTGGTGTACATATCTTTTACATTTATCTGTAACCTGTATAATTAGCTTTGTGTAGTATGTAACTATTACGTGTACATAACTCCGGCATTTATATCACCAACCTGTATAATTTTCTGCTCCTCGTGTGAATATATTACATTCATATTTATAGTACATTCATGTTTCTTATGCTCATAGGTTTAAATGCTCTTAAATATAATTTTTCCTCAAACCTTAAATTGGAACATTTGTATTATATGTAAGTAGTTGTGACTGTGCTTTCTTCAGACATTTAAATAGAACACACTAGTAAAAGAAAAATCGCTGGGATACATGTGTCATTCCAGAAACTCCACCCATTGTAAGAGATTTGGAAAACTAATATCAAAAGCTAAAACAGAGATATTGATTTAGTTAAAACATCATTTCCTTTGACTACTACTAATAGTTATGACAAAATTTACCATATGCAAGTGTAGATCAGGAGCATCTAGTATTCATATATTACTACTGAAGCAATGTTGAAAGATATCAATTAATATTACCATTATTTAATTTGAAATACACAATTATTTTTAATATGCAATTTAACCAATCATACTTAGAGGATGAATTTTTATGTTTATAACTGTATGAGTGATATAGAACATGCAAATAAATGTGAAAGATGGAGTGTGTTGGTGGGAACATACATGAAAAGAAAACCCCAGATGACAGGAGTGTGCTATTCTCTCTTGCTAGGGAGCTAACTAAGGTTAGCTGTAGGATGCTAAGGAGCTAACTAAGGTTAGTTGTAGGATGCTAAAGAAAAATAAACGCGCATCTTCTTCGCCACGCTCGCCATCGCCATAGTTGTTCTCGACTACCAGGAGCCTCTGTCAAAATACACTCGGGTGGGATGGCCCTTGGTCCTGGTGATGCTCGGTTACTTTCTGATTTACTATGTCTGTCGGTCCGTTTGTCCGTCCGTTGGTCTGTCTGTCTGTCTGTCTGTCTCTCTGTCTTATGTAACGTGTCCTGGCAGCTTTTGCAAGCGACTCACTTGTGTACTCGCTGTGAATGTAAGGGGAGGACATCTCTCGCCCACTAACTGCTTGTGGTTACTCAACAAATTACAAGGTGCAGTCGAGAGGGGAGGACACTGGTATGTTCGCTAAATGTCTGTAGGGACATAATGGCATCGTCATGTTTTATATCTCACTCTTTTCTTGGTAGTTGTGTGCGTGCAGGATGTGTGTGGGGGGCACACGAGTTCGTACAAGTAACTTTCAAAAGCTTTTCTGGAATAAATGAAACTGCAAATACTCTAAAACTCTTTTATCAAAATGTCCTCCTCTACTCTTACGTATGAATTTGCTGCTTTTAATTTTTTCCAAAACTTTACTTTGATATGTTGATTATTAACTTTGGCATGTGTACCAGCTGATGATTACCGACTTGTCAAACCAAAACTAAAACCTTCAAGTACAAAAGTACATTAAATACACATGTAGAAAGCCGAGCCAGCAAGTAAGGCTCGATAGCAGCAGTGCATCCAACCCTGAAAACAGAGAATGTGTCCGAGTCGACATCTGAACCTTAAAACAGTCAAGACCCACTAACCGCAGCGCCACCAATATGTGGACTAGTAAACACAAAACTCTCAAATAATGTGGATATCGCAGGCTACTTCTCTGAGCTTCTTCAGAGCAAAGCCAATTAGTGGGATGCTTAATTGTTGCGTTTCGTCTTTAGGTTCAGTTTTAGGTGCTCCGTGAGCAGGTTGTGGTCGTGGTCGTGGTCGTGGTCATGGTCGTTGCCTATCGTGGCCGTGGTCGTGGTCGTGGTCATTTACATTTCTAATTGCAAAACAGACTTTGGTTTGTACTTTGAGGTGCGTTAAGTGGTGCGACATCATTTCTAACGGTCTGACAATATTTATTCACAGGGGTACAGGGTGCACACCACTTCATACACTGGGTGGTCTAACCCATGACAGCTGTTTACTGCAATATCAGCCGTCGTGTCAGCAGATATTCAAGTTGCTGTTGAATACTTTCTTGATACATTTCAGGGTGTTATTACGATCTGCACCATTCACTGAACACGAATAATGCACCTGAAGCGACACAGCAGACATCAAAGCCGTCACCGAAGGAGGTCATGAACTCTGTTCACGTGAAGCTGCGGTGTGCAATGTCTTGTATCGGGTGAACGAAACAGGTATGTCCCCTAGAGGTGGGAAATTTATATTTAAGGAATTGAGCACATTTTTTTTTAAACTAACTTTGCCTTTGTTCTAGTGTGTCAGTGTGCATGTCAGTGTTCACACAAATACCTGAGCCTAACAGAAACAGCGGTTCGAGTGAAGGACAACAAACTGAGTTGGCCACAGCTATGAACTGTACCAGGTCATGATCCTGTATACCAAATGTTGCCAAGTATAGGTTTATGAATGTTTCTGGGCTGTGATAAAATGTTTGCTTGGTTTATTTAGTCGAAAAAATGTTTCTACCTTGAGATGATCTCGCACTACGGTAGAAAAAAACAAAGTGAGGAAAAAACCGGAGTACCCGGAGTAAACCCTCACTACCCAGCCCTGCAAACAGTTGTCACACAGCGTGTCCCGAGAAGCGAACCCTGAGTTTCTCACTGCAGGGGTTAAAAATGAGTATTTTAACCACTAACTTGTCGGGAAATAAAACCACATAACTGCATAAAGTTGGCCATGCAAAAGTCTTCACAATATTGCTGCAACCTAAAAATAAACCCACCGTACTTTCATCTTTAAATACAGTCAGTCAGTGGCATCTGCTTTAGCGGCATCCTCCACGAACAAAGTTGATGGCACTGCAGACGACTTTAGCAGCTTAGGTGTGCCATTAAGGGAGGATAGGAATTTTCAAGTTTGAAATGATCTGAGCAAATTAGTTCACGCTTTCGATTAATTATCAGAATAACTCCATTTCTAAAGGTTTATTTTTTTATAATATATTTTAAAAAACCGTTCAAATGTAACTTGCAGGTGTGTTCAAGTGATCCACAGACGACAAGGATGTCCCACGAGGTATTAGTTATAAAACACACAGCACGCTCCAAGCTCATTTTGCCTGGAGTGTAAGGTCCCCGACCTTTTGCCCCCGAGCTGTGGGAAATGTTCAGTCTAGACATCACAGGAGTATATGAACTGAAGCTGGTTGGTCCACGAGCGAAAAGATGGAGGTCAGCGGCCGCCAAGGGAAAGAGAAAGTGTGAGGAGCGACAGGACCCCTTAAAGGACAAGCCGAGCGCAACATGCTTTCTTTATGATGGGGTTAATTTCATTTGAAAAGAATAATTCTCAAACTTTGAGTACATAGTTATGCTCAATTCATCAAGATATAAGACTTCAAATATAGGCATTTCCCCCTGCCTCTAGGAAAGCAGGAGAAAATTACTCTCGTATACTGGAGAGTTCTCATACTCGCCAGTAGAACATGTAACAGTGCAAAAATCTGTTTGTCTTGAGTCAGATAAAGAAACATCGCTCAGGTTGTCGTGTTCGAAAAGCGATTTTTTCCCCAGAAAATGAAGCCGCTGATTTTGGAATACAGACCTCTGCCATTGCATTTTTATTTTATATTTACAACCGATTGCTGATATTGACTTTTTACCACTAAAAATATAGCAGTAATTTGATGCATATTTATCGATTTAAACATTTATTATTCCTCATTTAACTGCATGCAAAAATTACTATTTACTTACTGATACTTGCACGAGTTCCTGTTTAAGCTTCTCATACGTTTGTCCTCATTAATTCTAATTTATTTTTTTCGAGCTCGCACATTAGGATTTCCTAATGAGGGCAAACTAAGTCCATCTGAGTGTCGAAGAGAACCTTCAGCAATAGCACCTTGTGCCCTGATCTGTTTTCTTTTGCAGAGGATGGCATCTTATCTCTTCGAATTCAGCTCATGAACGCGACGCTATTTTTAGAAACATTTCCCTTTCGTCACTTACTGTCATCTCGACAAATTAGTTGTGCTAAAGAAAACAAAAGTTAATTCAATAATTTTGGTACCTCTTCGTCTTAAAACACCACCGGAATATGTGTATGGGACACTTCATGCTGTATTTTCAGCGATTTTTGCTGAGCGCTCGTGTTGTCCTTTAATGGCTACAACATTATGTCACTGTCACTGGCTCTTTGAATCACAAAAATAAACGACCTAAGCCTTCATCACACATGAGTGCTGCTCAGATTTGTGCCAATAACATTTTTTAACTCACGTAATCCATGCCTTAGCCATACGTCTTCTGGAACTCATCCTTTGTACAGTCCAGGTAATTCCGTCATTTAAACACGATGGTGAGATAAGCGATACTTTACAACCCATCAGTCGTCTGACACAGCTCGTGATATTCATCGTCGGGCCAAGAGCAATAAAGAAATAAAAAAACAACTATAAAATTTCCACCTTTCTGCAATAAAATGTAGTTTCCATTGTGTGCAACCAAACACTTGAGCAGCTTCTTAGCCCCCATAAAATGGTGTTGAGGTCGACACAGGGGCTCAAAGGCAAAAATCTCCCTTCCAAGTGTAGACCTTATGACTTTAACAAGTACCTTCAATGCATTGTTTGCTGGTTTCGAGAAACGTGAATTTATTGTGGTGACTGAAGGAATACTCAGGTCTCTAAATCATGTCCAGAAGGTGGACATGCTATAAAAACAAATGTCGATGACCGTTTGCTATCTCTGACAGAATATCATGGTTTGTACAGGTTACTCTGAATACATTTTTCAATGCCTGTTTCCAGAGTGCTCTTAATTAATGCTTAGCTCCTCTATCGTGGAGATCATTTGTCATTGTAACATTTCCCAACCTTAGAATATCGGTCATGAAAATCCTGGAGTAGTTTGTTGACTTTAAAATGCCAGTAAAATGTGTCGACTGACAGCATCTCAAATAACAAACCAACAGACGCAGTAGACGCAAAACTGTTTTGTTCTTCTCACTCATATCAAGCCCTTGAGATATCACATGTCCTCAGCCACCAGTCAGCAGCCACACTTCTCTATTGTCTCCTACCTCCTGTCCTGTTGAATGTTGTCTGTGAAGAGTGACTGTCATTTGTCTGTACACAGTTCTGTTTGCCATACAACCTAGTATCATCCCGTGGTAATATAAAACGAGTGAGTAGACATGTAGACAATGTGTTAACAAAGGACCGATATGGTAATGGGGCAAAATGTCAACGACTAGTACAGACTCATTTCTCATTCACAAACTGAAGACATTTTACTGTCAAAAGTGTAAATGTTTTTTTTTTAAATCAGACAAAATTCTAATCATCCTTGAGCTTATCATCATTTCAGTCAGCATTCGCTGCATACTGAGAAAACAAATCTCAAGAAATCAAATTCAGAAGAATCCTTGATAAACAGGTAAGTTTCGGCTCATAATGACTGATAGTATACACTCCTATAGAAAGCAGATGCTGTTAGCATTCAGGCAGATGTCAACAAATGGCCATGCCTTCTGCGTTCATCATCAACAAGTAAATAAGTCAGCGATCAACTTTACAGTGAGATCGTTTGTTTGTGGTGCAAGATAATTGTTCTGGAAAACTAAAACACAGTTTTGTTACATGTAATGTTCAGCTAAAAGCATTTTTGCCAGAATTATGGCGTCCGTCCGAGTCTGGACAAAAATTAGTATCAACATCTTAATGTCTGAGCATGAAGATCAAAAGCCACTATAGATGTTATACAAGGTTGCCTTAGTGCCCTCTACTAAAGACAGTATTTTCATCATGTTGTTACAAGTACCACAGTTCCAGATGTTGCCCAATGCCCTTATTTTACCAGGAATACATGAGACCATCTGAATGGCAGGTGCAAGCCTTTACCCACCCTCCCTTACCGACTGTTAGTTCTGAAAAATAAGACTTGGTTAACAAAGATTGTCCCTGCTCCTATATTACTACTCAACAAAAATCCTAAAGGGTAAGTGAAGTATCACTTCTAAATGTCATTAACTGTAGCAGGTATTAATTTAAACAAACAACCCTTTTTCCATGACACGCAAGTCAGGGTGTCCCTGTCAGCTTACAAGAAATGAATACAGTTTGAGTCCATCAACATGAGAGACAGTAGAAGTACCAAGGTGTGGCCAGCAGCAGACAGACTGACGAGGTGCAAGTAAACAAGTCCAGGTGCAAACTAACAAAATAAAGCTTCCTCAAGTTTCCAGTCGCTCTGCTGAGTGTCACTGGACACCATTCAGTAGTAACTGTTCACAATTCTCAAAACAGTCAGAATGCAGGCATATCACCATATAGTACTACTAATAATAAAAATAATGATAAGGAAAAATTTTTTACACATTTTTCTAACTGACTAGTGATAGTGCTCTGTTTTGTTAATTAATTAACTGTAAGGTTACATTTAATTTAAATTATTACTGGTTAACCGTTCAATTTCTAAACGCGAAAAGGTGGTTGGTCTTGTAAAGGTGTGTTGAGCGGTTCGACATCTTTTCTAACTTTGTCTCGGCAAGACGGGTAGAGGGTGGCACATGCACAAATGCCATACACGAGGTCCACACCACTTCGAATGTCGGGTGGACCTACCCTCATGAGGGCAGTTGGCGGTAACACCCGCAGATATTGCTGGTTGCCATTGAAAACTCGCTTATTAAATTCCAGGGTTAGAGGGACAAAGCTGGGTGCCTTTCTTTCCTTTCACCGAGTCAAAGTGAAATGCTGACTGTGATATTGAAGACTCGCACAATTCACCGACTAGCGCACCTGAATCAACTCTCAATTTCTTTTCGCCCCATTGTCATTCAAATACACGTAGAAGCAGAAAGAAACACAGATCGGTCGCTTCTAAACCTTAAATTAAATCTCAAAGGTGAAAGTAAGGTAAAATTTTCTGTCAGGTAAGTTAAACATAATACTGTTATTGGTTTGTTATAAAAGTGTGTAGGTTTGGTTGACGTGGACGGATAAAAAATGCTTCTGTTGTTTCAGCGAGTGCAAAAAGAATCAAGCTTAGGTAAATATAGAGTGGCATTGAACCACCCACAGAACTATGATATACTATACTGCCTTTAGTGGTAGCAATGGTGGCAAGGCATCCAAATTCTGGAGTCAGATAAACAGCAACGAGTACAAACTGGATAACATTGTCCTGAATACTAATAAAAAAACCAAACCCAAAACATAAACTTTACAATAAATAAATTAATAAGACTTCTTGCCTTGTGATTATATTTAAAATATTTGTAAACTAAATTAAAGCATATGAAATAGGGGTACCTTCCTCCTCCATAACCAGAACTATAACCACATAATGTATAAATGTATAAGAACTATATAAGATAGAGTAGCTTAATAAAGCTAATAAAGTAAAAATCTAAACACCTTTATAAAAATAAAAGCTGTACACACACTGTAAAGATGGTGGCAAACCATACTTTGTCCGATTTATAAAGACAAAAACCGAAATATATTAAAACAGACAAAATAAAAAATATGAAGGTACAGCACAATAGAGAGAAATACAGTATCTAAAATCAAATTGTTGTCATATTCCTATATTCTACACTTCTATGGCAACATGAGGGACATGGCAACCAGTCCAGTTCACCACCACAGCCGACTGGACACCAAGAGCAAGAGACAACAACAGGAACAGAGGCGCCAGCAACAGTAAACACTGGCGGTTGGACATCCTACACCCTTCCATAGTCTATGACCCTTCCTATCCACAAGTCTTCTGTTGAAATCAGTGTCCTATGGCAGCGTCCAATCAGCATTTAGCAGTTTTCTTAGTGCTGTGTGGAAACAGGAGGAGGAGGCGGAGGTTGATGTCTGTGCGTTGGCTGGCTGCCATTCTGTCATTGTCCGCGTTTGTTACCAGCTTCACGACTTCTGCGTTAATATTAAGAGTAATATGAATGATAGAGAAGTTTCAAGTGTAGCAAAGTCCCGGTCACAATGACCTGATCTTGCTGAAGTAATAATTTCAGGTGGCGGGCAACTGAAATACAGCAAAACAGTGGAAGCCAAGCGTGACAGCCTGCTGACTGCATGGAAGAGTGCGGCACGGTCTGCCTGTGTCTGGCTCTTCCACTGTGTACAGCAATGGAGGAGAGAACATTACACAACACACTGTCATTCCTGTCATCACCTTTCTTCCCGGTGAGGGGCATTGGACGGAGGGGTGTAGCGGTTTTTAAAAAATAAACTCGATTTTTACTCATTTGAAGAGTAGATGCACAGTAACTAACGTGTAAACATTTTACTCATCAGCACAACCATAAGCACAACTTAGTAACTGTAACGGTTGTTAAAAATTAACTATTTTAAAGCAAGAAAAATTAGTTATTTCCATCTGTTGGTACGACATATTTTACTACTTAAATGACATACAGACAAAGTCCTCTTCAGGATCTGTTTATCTTTACGTTTGTGTCTCGGTACACTGACTGGCTAACAAACTGATTATCGCTTCCGACTAACGTGTACTGCGCATGTGCTGAATATTAACACCACACCCTTATTGACAGACCGAGACCGGGTGGTTCTGCCGCGAATAGAGAAAGGTCTTGACTCAGCCACCGCCAAGGGGAAGGTGCAGGTGGAGGGAGCGAGGTACCCTTAATAACAAATCTTGCTAATGTGGACAATAGGGTTGCCTAGACGCTGGATACAACATTATATTAATGTCGCTGGCTCTTTGAAGTACAAAACAGTAAAGGACTGAAGTCCAGCATTCATCACAGAGGAGTTCTGTTCAGCTTGGTGTCAATAGGATTTTTCAAACTCACGTGACCCAGGCACATGCCCTCGCCATACCACATCCGGAGCTCAGACACAAAGGTGTGGTGGTGGGGGTGTCAGCGAGTTTGTGGGAGGCAGAGTGGAGGGGACCGAAAAGTGCTTTGGTTTAAGTGGGTGTCCTGTGGCAATATTCAATCAGAATTTGCAGTTTTCTTAGTCCCGAGTGCAGAGCAGGAGACAGGTGGAGGGTGTGTATTGGCTCTGTATTGTCCCTGGCTGTGTCTTTAACCAGCTCCAGCATTACAGCTTCATTAAAACATTATCTTTAGTGCACTTTTAATATTTTGATACTGTTCCGGCTTAACATTCACGGTGGACTGATTCAAAAGATAAATAATCACCAGTCTACTACTGCTGTGAAAATTCAGGTAGAACTTGTTCAGAATTTGAACTGATTTAATCATCAGATTACAAACAGCATAAAACAATCTCACTAAAGCTATGTCTTCTAAATCACAACATACATTAATTCAATTAGATGAAGTATTAAATATAGCAGAGGAATAGCAAGTTTTTAATTTCACAAAATCCTTCCCTGAGTTACCAACCAACAAAATCTGAAAATAACATCAGTCAGCACAACATACAAAGCCAGTTCTCGCTTTCTTTGGTAGTTGGTAGTTCGCTCCTGACTATAAAGAATAAATACTTGATGTTTCTGCTTAGTAATTTACTAAATTGGCTTCTTTAATACTATTTCTAATAAATAATTAGTATCAAACAGAGAGATTTGGCTTCTTTCTGTGACCAACAAACAGGAAGGAAAGTTTCAGGCATGTTGTCAATACCTGAACATGTACTACCGACAGACTTTGTATTACTAAGCTGATGTCAACGCTATTTCATGTCAATATGTAAAACTAATAGACACCTGAAATCATTTGTGCCATCTGTGGTCCAGCTGCTCCACCTCAGATCAGGTGTCAGTGGTGTGTATGTGATGTTGTAGGTGCGCACATGAATATTCTTGATGTAAGTTTGTTTTCTATATATATTGTCACTTGCTATTTTTCATTTGCTGATATTTTTATGTTGAAATCTTTAGACGCTGCACCTTGCAACGAACTTTATTTCTTAGTTTGATTTCTTAGTTGTACTTTTGTGACTAGAGCACCTTTGCATGTTCATATTGCCCACCGGGACAAAAAAACTTGGTCATTGTCATTGTCATTGTCATTGTCATTGTCATTGTCATTGTACCCTTTCCTTGTGTTGTGGTGCTTATAAGATAAGGGGGTTATGTTCTAAAAAAATTACCGAAAAAGAAAACATTCTTGGCATTGGTAGAACTCACAATTTGTTATGCAGTGATTATATTCAATATTTATGCCTATATACAATGCAGATCATTGACAAATTTCTAAAATGCTAAATAATAAATGATTTGAACACGCTAAAGAAACAAATTGACTTAGTTACTATGATAATATTAATAGTAAGTCAAATTTTGAGAGTTAATTTCCGCTACTGAAGGTAAATAAAACAAGTCATTGCCCTTTCCTCAGTCAATCTGTTTCACTGTCTTTGTACAGTCCTGTCAACTCCATCATTCTGAACACGATGGTGAGATAAGCAATAGTTTACAACATCAGTCGTCTGACAGAGCTCCGTGCCAAGATGTAATAAAAAACCACAATAAACACAATAAAGTGCAGCCCCAGTTTTGTTCTCAAACACTTGAGCAGCTTACAAGCCTCAATAAAATGAATAAAATGGGTGAAGATCGGCTTAGGGGCTCAAAGGCAAACATCTCTCTTCCAAGTGTAGACGATCATGCAATGCATTGTATACTTTTGTTCGAGGAACTTTGCTGTGACTGAAGAAGTGCTCACGTGTCTCAATCATGTCCAGAGGATTGAAATATGTCAAGAACATGGCGAAGCTGTTTAGGAAAGTGAAGATAAGCAAGTCTCGCTGGCCGTTTACAATTTCTGGCCTAAAAAGATTTTATTATCACATATCACAAGACAGCAGTTTGCTGAAATCATAAGAAAATATTTTGTTTTGGTTTTTTGGGGTTTTTTTTTGTTGAGAAGTCATGCTAACACTGATCCTTGTTGTCCGTTCCTGTTTGATGTTGTCTGTGTGAAGCATAGCTTTCATTAGCCTTTATGATGATGAAGATGAGGATGACAATATCTTGTAGATGGCGTTGATTAAACAGCATACAAGAGTTAGTACTCCTCAGCTTGCACCTTGAGATCACGAGCGAGTTGAGAGTGAAGGCGAGAGACCGAGAGAGATGATATTTTGCTAGAAAATCATATTAATTTGTCTACTTGGCGATTTGTTCCTGTTCTTTGAAGGTTTGAGACCAAAAGTACATTTTGTCAAAATCCGAGCACTCTTTGTGTGTCTTGTTATCTACAGCTCTTTTTTTCAAAATTAAATGTTTTCACAAAAAATAGAACTTTCAGTACTACTATGTTAACATTTGCTATTTTATTTCTTGCTTGCGAATGTCTGTTATTTTTAGGTCAGCACAACCCTTTCAATTCTCCTTTTAAAAAATACCATCTGATAATCATTGAGTATTAAAAATTCCATATTATCTTATTTATGTATTTTTGTATCCGTTCTCTAGTGTAGAATGGCTCTTGAAATGTTATCTTCATCTCTGTGTCCGCCTGTGCGTGGTGTGCATGCATTACCGGAGATCGGTGTGTGTGTGTGCTTGTGTGTGTGAGAGAGAAAGATAGTGTGTGATACACTGCAGTTAAATAAACATGTATTTAGCAGAAAAAATACAATTTGTGACAAGGATGGAATCGATTTCCTTATAATTGTTAAAAGTCTTGCTCCAACCTATAGGCTCTTTCTGAAGATAAATTTCATAAAGCTTTCACAAATTTTATTTATATTGTTCAAGTATACTGCTAGTGGTACTTTGTAACATGAAATCTTTATTTCTTTCAAAAGGAAATTGAGGGCAATATGTCAACTATTAACTTAGACACACGTACGCTTGTCAAATTAAAAAAAAACCCTAGTCAGTGATCTTACAGTTTTTCTAAGGCCATAAAACATCAGCTGTTCTCCGCGATGACTGGATGAGCTTCGTCCCTGTTATTTGTTACATGCTCCTTCATTTTTCTGTTTAATTAATCTGTTTGTCTGCGGCTTTGTGAACTGGACTCCATTTACCTTTTGCGACTATTGTGTATTGTTGATTTGGTGCTCTTAAAAGGAAACAAGCGTGTATCAGCAGCGAGGACTGAAACCTTCTGATGTCTTGTGAACTGTTGTCATGGCGAGCAATGTGTATGTGTGCGCGCGCACGCCGGACATTGGTGTTTCCATGGTAGTCCAGTCCATGACACAGACTCAAGTGGTCAGACAACCGATGTAGCCAGTTGCCTCATGTGGCGACACAGTCCCACCTACCAACACTTTTTTTTTCATTTGGTTATGTTTGTGTGGACTACTTGCGTTTAGGACTGGTATCACTATTGTAAAGCGAGTTGAGCCTACATGGGAATAGCGCTAAAGAAAATTATTATTATTAATTTTCTTTTTCCTTTCTTTTCTCTCAAACACACTCACACACATTGACAGCCCATTTTCGTCACGATCATCATCGCCGAAGCAGACAAGTGAGGAGAAGAAAGCACAAAGCATTTAGTTGCTACTCACCCATTGTCTGTGCCAAGCCAGTGCACACAGCACAACAGGTACAGTGCAGCAGACGCACACGAAAAGCCGCCGCATCATGACAAGGGATCCTTTCCACGCTTTGGTGACAAGTTTTTCTTTCAACTGTTCTGGAGCAGCAAGAGGGGTTTCGACCCTGTAACCCTTTTATTTAAATCCAAGACACGTATTGTAAGTCCCCTTTTCGTCGTTCTCAATATCGGAGAATTGAAGTTCCTTTTTAGCATAATAAACAGGGAACTGGAAGGTTGCTGCCGCCTGTAGTGCGCACGGGGACAGACTGGGGGCGCCTGCAGTTTGACGCAGTGCACAGACCGCGCGCAGGAATACACAGCGCCCAGTGGTGGGTGGTGCCGTGGAATAATGGTGTGATGTCAAGTTTAGAGCACCACCCAGTCTGTCGTTACTGTCATGTAAGTAAATAGACCACCACCCAGTCTATTGTTACTGTCATGTAAGTAAATAGACCACCACCCAGTTTTGCTGTTACACGACTTTTGTTACTAGAAAACAGGTAGTGTGTCATTGGTTCATATTTGTTAGTGCTAGGTGATTCGCCCTTCCTCTAGAATAGAAAACCTCAGTATGGCTCTGATTGTTTTGTTTGACTCACTTTCATGAGTTAGTTACTCTTGATGAAAATCTTTTCTAGTTACCTTTCAATTTATTCTTCGCGTGTTTTCACTGCTTTCTTCGTCCTTTCACAAAGGAACTGTTGAGCAGCCATGTACTTCCGGAATACATGTATCTCTTATTCATTTTTCAAGTCGTTTCTTAGAGGCACAGCCTATACATACTTTGTAGGATTGGAAAAAAGAAGTTTTATCGATATGATGCAGAAGTTAGTTCAGGTAATATGCCATTTACGAAGGTTTTTAAGGGCTGTTCTCGAGTTGCAATGTTTTCAAGGTTTACGTGCAAGATTTGTTTGCAATGAAGCTTTGCAACACCCTTCTCCTCTCAAGGCTTTCCCAAATGGCTTGCAAAGCGACCATATCTGTAAGAGGAGTATGGGAAGTAATACAGCAATATAGCAGACAAGACTGTCAAAAACATACCTTGGTAACTGCTGCGGCTACCTTAGTCATTTTACCCGAAGAAGCAGAGAGAGGAGAAGAAACAGATGCGATTGAGGAAGTGAGGGCTTAGTTAAATATTCAGGGTATATTATTCTCCCAGAGTGATTTTAAGGTAAAACACTTCACCTCAGACCTCTTCCACATTTTCGCTTTATAATTAGTAATTTTATTATCATTACTAAGTACACCTTGTTTTTTGTTCTCTGGGATTGACCTAAATTCTTACTTGTTGCGTCATACGTCCTCTGCCGTTGCTAAACTCTTCCACCCTGGGTGAAAGGTAAATGCTGCACCCGCCCATTACTCGCCTTCTAAAAGTCGAGCGATTGTTCACGCGGGTGGTAACGTTCATTCTCACCCACTTGCCCCTTGGGCACAAGATCCTGGGACCCGCAGGAACATTGCAACAATGAGTTTCTTTATTTACGTCAATATTCAGTTTCTGTGTGTACGTTAATATTCAGTTTTTGTATTTATGTAAATAACCAGTTTTTGTATTTAAAAATTGCCGTTTCCAGTGATTTATTTTAAACAATCTTCTGTACAAGAATTTTACATACCAGTAATGTATGTCTGTAAACCAGTATCAAGTCTTCGTTCTTTTATTTATTTCCGTTCATGTTTTACTCTTTGCTTTTTTAATTTTCTTACAACTACAATGTATTGAAATATTCAGATGTAGCTTGAGTTTATTATTTGCAAGTGTTTAACTCATATTTCAATCCATATAGTTCTTCATCAAAGAGACTTCAGGAATTGTTCACCAAGCCGCATATATTTTCATTAAAGTATCTCTAAGTATATTTTCATTTAAATGTCTCTAAGTATAAACCATTAAATTATCTCTCTCTCTCTAAGTATATATTTTCCTGCAATTATCTCCTTGTAAGTACATATTTTATGCATAAACACAACACTCCGCTGGAAGACGCCAGTCGTAAATGGCAGAGTTCGGGTACATGAGCTACAACTACTGCTTTCTAAGCAGCGAACGAAATATTCGAATTATGAAAATAATTAAAACTTTGTCCATCTGCATTCAGCAACACTACAGTCATTTTCTCTCTTCATGTCTTATTCTTTCCCTTGTAACTGCGGCTAGTGGGTTGGAGTGGGGTGGGTAGGTGGAGCAGAAAACCATAATCCTCAAACAGGTGGACTGCAGATCAAGTCAACAAGGTGCAGATAAGGCACGAAGCCATGACTGATTCCTGTTCCATGCTGGGTTTGTCCCGCTGTTTACTTTTCTTTCTTTCTTTTTTTTTTTTTTTTTTCATGGTAGCTGATAACCAGGTTGGCTTAAATTTAAACTTCCTCGTTTCCCACATATTATTTCTGACACGCTGTTTGTTCTCTGCATCTACTAGGTGTTAAAAAACCACCCAACCCCACTTGCTAGAAAATATTTATATCCGTTTAACGGATTGAAAAAAAGTCGGCGTCTTTGAAGGTTGTAAATAAAAGGAAGCTGTAAATCCTCAGTCGTCCAGGATACACCACAAAGAGCAGACATTAGACGGAAGAAGAAAGAAACTGAACATAAAGACATACCTGCGTTATATTTGACATAGGTTGTTTGTTATCTCACCATGTGTATTTTCTGTAATTTGCACGAATCTTTTTTTCTGAAAGTAGCGCGTTAAAGTCTGCCTCATTAAGAACAAACCAGTCTTGGGGATGGCGGACGACTGGCTCAAGGTTTGTCAGGACGACTGAGAGGACGTCCCAGGGAAAGATTCGAACTGCGCCTCAGTGCCAGGTTCAGATGGTTGTTTGCTGTCCTGGGCCTGGGCAGCTCTGGCGGGCAACAGTCTGAAGCTCTTCAAAGTCTTCTGGTTCAAGGGCTTGCGGTTAGGTAGGGTGTCCACACTGAATTCGGAAACGCTGAGGTCGGCACGTATTTGTATGGAATTGAGGCATATACCTTCATGCAACCCGTCCAGACCGGAGTCTCACACATATCACGTCTGAACGAAGGTACATATAAAGTACTTTATTTAATATTGCTCTTCCTGGTGTCAAGGGTAAAATACGTATTACAAACAAACTAAAATAGTCATGATATCAAAAATTACGCACGACACCACTGAACATCGCAATTATCAAGACAGTCAAGCACACAATGAGTTGTCCTCCCACCAATAACAAGGTTTAGGTGAAGGACGTGTGTGGCTGCGTGTGACCGAGTGATCAACATCAGCGGCAACGAGTAAACACAGGGAGTGACTGCACCAGTCGGAGGGAATGTTATGACAAATGACGAAAACGCTCGTTTAATAATAATGATGATGATCATGATGATGATATTACCGATGAAGCTAGCAACCACGCTCATAAAAGTGTAACATCCATATTGCAGACTATAAAAGGCACTGAACTTAAAAAAAATTATGTGACTACAATCATGCTAAAGCGTTGTTTTAGGTAGTGACTATTTTATCCTAAATAATATCAACATGACATTCTGTATTTACTTTTTACTGTTTAATGCACAGGCACGTCTACCAAACCCAAACACTGTATAAACTTAAAAAAGTGAAAATATAATGAAAATAGTAAATACATCTAATAAAAAAATTCAATAAGTGTAACAAAATATGCAACCAAAGAAACAAGACATAAAAAATATAAATACAATATAAAGACCTTATTTTAGTTGAAAACTTCAAAAGATTAAACATTAACACTCATTTAAAAAATAAAGTTAGAAATAAAATGGTTAAATTAAAATTAAAATTTTAAATGAAGTATAAAATAAGTAAACTAAATAAACAAAGAATAGGCAGATACATATCTCTAAATTTTAGGTTGGTTAATATCATTTTTATAATTTTATTTAAATTTTGTAAATGATTAATATTTTTTTTTTGTGTTGGTATTTAACCAAAAATATCCAATGCTTTATTATGACAACGAAGGCTAATGTGAATCTCAGTCAGAAAAATCAAAGTCTTTCGTGACTAGACCTCGCAGTATAGCAGCCTGTCCACGTGTCTCTAGGTGACTAGACCTCGCAGTATAGCAGCCTGTCCACGTGTCTCTAGGTGACTAGACCTCGCAGTATAGCCAGTGGCGTAGGAACCAGGGGGGCAGCGGGGGCAGCCGACCCCCCAAGGAAAATACAGGGGGGGCAGGAATATCCTTTTGCCCCCCCAATATTTGAGACGTAATTCTCACAAAGAGCAAGGAACTGAAGAAAGGTAGGGGAACGTAGAGAGGAGACGGTCATCACCGTCACAAAAGCGGGCCCTGAGGCAAGTGGAGGCTCTAGCACCTCTGACGATCAGATCTGGGACACTCCGTTATTGTTTGCCATGCTAATTGCAGGCTGTGTTGAAGCCTGAGCGAAGAAAGCAGCCGGACAGTACATCGGTACATCGAGTGTGGTCTCCCTCCCCCTCCCCCATAATGCGACGCCTTTTCTTTGTCGGTTTTCGTTTGACCAACATAAAAACATCCCCCACCACTCGCTGTCACCCTAAAATTATCTGCTATCGCTTACAACCAAAGGGGCCGCACTGGCCATCGGGAACACAGAAAGCCAGTAACGAATTAGTTGCATACCAATACCTCAGTATTGCCAATCAGACAGGAACCCTTACACTTTGTGAAAAGCTAGCGAAGCACGAGGACTTCCATCTTACTAGACACCAACGGTTTAGTGCGAATTGTCGGCTTTGACTTCACCTAAGTAAGGCAAAGACTCCGAGTCCCTATATTGGTAGTTTTCTGTAGAGACAGAGAGACTGGTATCATTGCTATCTACGACTCAGGGGGAACTGCATAAGTAACATTTCTAAAACTACACAAGGGCACTCTTTTATCATCAACGACTGTGGCTGGTACTCAACATAAGTTATCTGTGTTATACTGTTTGGTTTGTATATATGTGTCCGTGTTTTGGTAGATGGCCATAGAACGTGTCGCATCGCTGGCTCAGCACCGTCGAGTAGCGGAGCAAGGAAGGGGATGGCCCTGCGGCCATTCCCACCCTAGTTTCGTCCCCTGGCCAGTTTATGGCCCTTAATTATAGGGTAGCCTTGCGTCCCTTCCTCTCTGGTCTCTTTGATTCTCTTTGGGGTGGATGGGGCTATTTTCCCAGGGTGTGTGGACACCGAGTTCAGGTATAGGGCTGTGCCTCTTTGTAACGTGGATTATCTCGCGGACGCTGGTCCCTGTGGGTAGGGAAAGGTTCTGGAGGTTTCTCGAAGCCTATAGAAACCTGCCACACAGGACTGGGAGGACGGCGGGGCGGAAGAGGAGTTTTTGCGGTGGTGGAGAGACCTGTGCCCGTCTCTGGGAGTAGTCGGGGGTTTGCCACGTGCTGTGTGGACTGTCGCTGGAACTGGCGTACGTGGTGTCTAGAAGAGGGTTCCAGCAACCAGCGTATTTTCCCCGCGTTTGTTGTGAGATAGAACAAAGCATGTCACGAGCCGTTGGGTGAGTAGGCTTAATTAATCTTTACTTTTGTTTTTCCACGCAGTTTTTCTGCCTTAAAACAAACAAAAACATACCTGAGAAGTTCCATGACACAAACGCGCTTGAATAACTGTCTCATTATGCATGTATTTAAAGAGAGGGTTGATCTGCTTAATCTGGACGAGATTGCAATGGAGTTAATTAATAGAAATCACCGAAGACGCAGTTTTTTTGGCACACTGACTTGCCAACCTTGATTAATATGATTTATATCATATATGATTATAACGTTTTTCACATTTCTTGTGAATGCGTTAGCCGGGGAGTCATTCTTTAATTTGTTTTTTCTTATTTAATGCTGCTTTGCCTTTTAACAATAAAGCAGCGTGTTGTGATGCTACCACTGTGTACGTGCGTGCGTGCAGTACCCCCCCCCCCATCCTTTTTTACGTAATGTGCGAGTGCGAACGCCATTCACTGTCAGCAGGGAGTTTGCCCCCCCAACGCCGAACATCTTCCTACGCCACTGAGTATAGCAGCCTGTCACGTGTCTCTAGGTGACTAGACCTCGCAGTATAGCAGCCTGTCACGTGTCTCTAGGTAACTAGACCTCGCAGTATAGCAGCCTGTCCACGTGTCTCTAGGTGACTAGACCTCGCAGTATAGCAGCCTGTCCACGTGTCTCACACTAGCGCTGAACATAAAACTATGTAATGTTTATCTGTAACATCGTCGTCTAATACAAGAGAAAACTTATACGACAGATTTGCCCTGACTATATGTTAACTCTTAAAGTGACAAATTATGGATAGTAAACAACACTGGCCAAATGACTCTCCGGGAGTACAGGAGCGTTTCTAAACAACGTGCTACAAATGCTCCTTGGCCACTCATAATAATTTCACTATCAGAAAGAAATCGCGGAAGAAGAAGTTTCTGCGCTGTGAGCTAAAGAAGTTTAGATAATGAGAAACTTGGAAGTCAGCAAAACAAAGACCAATGAAAATGAGAGTACCATCATCATTTGCACGGCATTCAAGACGACCAGGGCGTGAGTATAATTCACTCCTCTGTCCCCCTTCATGTGTTAGAATGATGCATTCTCTAACCCTGACTCCTCTGGCAATTATTTCAATCATAACTTTCTGTCTCTTTCTCTCTCACTCGAACAGGGTGAAGACTCCGGAGTACCCGGAGAATAGTACCGTTGCTCAGCTTTGTACACGGGTATCACATCCAGGGGGAGACAGAGAGATCTCACTATCATGGTAACCATTTCTAGCTTGAAATATATGATATCTCGAGCTGCACTCTAGACGACTTGATGACATGTGAAAAGAGACAACAAGTGACAGGCGACATAGTTTGGACGTGACAGGTTGAACAGGTGTACACAAACAACACTGAATTCTGACTAGCAGCATCTGGTAAGGTTGATAATGTAATCGACTTTTCTAATTGGCTAGTTACACATATCACGTGACTCACATCAGTACGACCAATATAACCAAAATAACTATTTCCGTTTTCATTAACGCACGCACTTATCTTCCAAACTTTGATAAAAATCTAGCTAAAAATACAATACTTTCATTCTGCCTGAATAAGTTTCTGTACACTTATGCTGGAAGAAAACTTTTGATTTAATGCTAAAACTCGATACATGATCGTTACTGTGCATCACAAAGCGAGAAGTCGCCTGCGGCCTCGGATCCATGTGACCTGTGAACACTGGCAAAGGGGCGTAAGCGAGACTGAGAGGATAAACAGCAAACCGTGGTTACAGCCCTTTATCCGCATCTTCATAATTCCCGGGCCAGCTGAGTTCAGAAGGTTCAGCGATCAATGTCGATCCTAGTTTCGCTCCTCAGCCAGCGGGGGAGATGGGACTTCATGTTAGTTAAACGTTTCTGTGTACAAATGTCTCGTCACGTGGTTTACTTTTTTTTTTAGCGCAAAGTCAAGTCTGTAGGTGTGAGAAGAGAATGGTGATGTTCATCTACATTTACCGAAAAAACTTTTAAAAATTAAAAATGTTCTCAGGACTAGTCAATTAACACAAAATAATGGGCGTTTTAAACTCTAGTACGATCGTGATCATAACCGGGGTTGGGTGGATCCTACAATGTGGAATGTGGTTGTCAAGAGAGACCAGAAAAAAAATGCCAGGTGGTCTTTTGTTGAAAGAGAAGAAAACATTACTTGTGTTGAACGAAGGAGAGTGGTCCTAGCTGACACTTTTCTTATTTTGTGAGACTCGCATCAATGTGTCTGCAAGCATTCACATACTGACAAGTGTCGGTAAATTCAGCAACTTGCCATTTAGGAGCAGGAGCAGTCTTTTTAAAATCGTCAGCTACTAATTTAAAAGCCGAAATCTTAATTACCGAAAAGTCCAAAACCACGTCATGGCTGGATCGTTTTCGATAAAATAATGAACCTGCAACGGGAATTATAATATAAATTTTCGTTTGAAATTCAAAATGCACAAAATACAGCTTTATCCCTCATAAATAAAAAATATAAACATTCTACAATCTACATATTACCTTGGCTAGGCAACAAAACAAACCTCACTACAGCTGCTTCTTAGGCACTGCTTTAAGGACCGGCCTCTATCCCCGGATGTCTACTCATAAATAATCTTATTATTACACTTGCTGGGAGGGGAGTTCCCCTG